>NW_008795948.1:2388372-2390499 GCF_000699145.1 Aptenodytes forsteri
ACATCTGTAGCCCTTCCCGTGTCCACTGATGTAGTCACTCCATCATAGAAGGCCACTAGGTTAGTCAGGCAGGACTTGCCCTTGGTGAAGGGTGGCTACAAAAAGGATGGAGGCTCTCTCTTCACAAGGAGCCAGATGGAGAGGACAAGGGGAAACAGGTACAAGTTGCACCAGGAGAGGTTTCGTCTTGATATAATAAAGAAATCTTTTACACTGAAAACAATCAATCACTGGAACAACCTCCCCAGGGACGTGGTGGAGTCCCCATCAACTGGAGGTTTTCAAGATGCAACTGGGCAGGGGGTTGGATAATCTCATCAGGCTCCCTCTCCCACGACACATTGGCCCGGATGATCTTTCAAGAGCCCTTCCAGCCTAGGCTGTTCTATGTCCTATGATTCTATGTAGCATAAGCCCACCTAAAATTTAAGCCAGAATTTAGCTGGGCAGATTCAGCTGGAATATTGTTCAAATACAGCTGTCTAAATTCTGCAGAAGTTTCAATATATATGGCTCAGAATACATAATCCAGTCCTTGCAAACAGAAGAGGGGAGAAGCCAGCATTAAAACTATACTAGAAGTATACCTCCCCTCCCTGACCTGGAAAAGCATTGTATGCCAGAGATCAGACTCCACAGGAAGCTGGGAATGACGCACAAGGAGGAACAGGGCAGCACACAGCATTATTCCTCCCCTCAGTGACTGGCACTGGCCACACTGGAAGGTACGGTTGCAGCCTACGCTCACCATTGGTACCATTTTTATGTTAAACCCTCTCTAACATGATTTATTAATTTATGTTAGAAAGATCAAATTTCCAGCAAACAGCTCATTCCAAGCTAATTAAAAATGGGAAGAAATCCCAGTCTAAAAATGGGACTAGGAATAAGATTAAAAAGGGAATGACTCTTGAAACTGTTAACTCATATCTCCTATTGACCAGGTCCCCGGTTTCTTCCCAGTCCTAGCCTTTTAACTTCCCTTTTCCTCTTCAGATCATTTCCTTCTCTGATTTTCCTGCTAAGCAGTTTACACAACAAAACAACAGAACAGCCATTTCTAGCCTCCAAGAATTTGCTAAAGACTAACAGTTTCAAACCAACTTATCAATATGAAAATCACCTTGCTTTCACTTCTTTGACTCAGTAACTTAATCTACTTGTTCCTTTCACTTCTCATACAGAGTTTCTGGAAGTGTTCAGTGCATAAATTCATGAAAGATTACGGACAGTGACAGCAGAAATCATAATATAAGATGTCACACTTCATATAACAGAAAGAAACTCTCTACATAAGTATCTTAAACCATAGGCACCCTTAAGCTTTTCTTCTGAAACTCTAAGAGCTTCACAAATGTATCAGAAAACTTGCATGCAAATGAGAAAACAGGAATTTCACCAGTGACTTTTGCATTTTTCCAAGCACAATGTGAAAGTATGAATTCTGCAAGCTATCATATATTTTTCCACCGCCTCTTGCCAGAGGAGCACCAATGGTCACAGGTGGTAATGGCACTGGAGACACTTTTCCTTTTCACTACTTTGGTGGCTATTAGCCCCGAAAATAACACCTTATAGTTCAGTGAAAAACATGGGCTTCAGTGTTATTGTTCAGAGCAGTATCATGATTTTCAGATAAATTTATTTTATGAAGTTGTTCTAACATTGAGACTGAAACTGAATTTGCTGCATGTTGAACCTGGACTTAAAGAGCCCCCAAAATGAGTCTTCGTAATTAAACTGCCAAATAAAATCTGCCAAATACCACAGAAGTTGATTTCTCTGCAATTTTATTTCAGAAACCTGAATTCCAATTCAAAGAAGCTTCTGTCCTGGTTTCAGCAGGGATAGAGTTAATTTCCTTCCTAGTAGCTGGTACAGTGCTGTATTTTGGATTTAGTATGAGAACAATGTTGATAACACACCAATGATTTAGTTGTTGCTAAGTGGTGCTTACTAGCCAAGGACTTTTCAGCTTCCCATGCTCTACTGACTGAGAAGGCTGGAGGTGCACAAAAAGCTGGGAGGGGGCACAGCCAGGACAGCTGACCTAAACTGGCCAAAGGGACATTCCATCCCATGGGACATCATGCTCAGTACATAAACTGGGGGAAAGCTGGCCGGGGG
>NW_008795948.1:2390669-2413651 GCF_000699145.1 Aptenodytes forsteri
CTTCTCAAGTAAAAACCACAGAGAATTATGTAATTAATAGTGTAATATCACAAAACTCAATTTAACACAGCCTACGCCAAGGAGTACAACTGGAGACAAAAATTAAGCAAGAATTACTCAGTGCTGAAAAGGCAAGATTAGAACTGAATTCAGGCGCTGTCGTAGATCATTATGTAGGAATCGCAAAGATTATGCTGTGGCCAGGTCTTTACTCTTACTTACCGTAAGAGTAAAATAAAACAAAGAATACAAAGTAGCAAAATTATCTTCCCCAACTTTGAAAAAAACACTACTAGAATATTATTTCTGGTTCTCATGTACGCACTTCAAAAAAAGACATGAAATATCAGAGTTCAAGGAAGGGCTACAAAAATGATCCAGAGGGTAGAAGACTAACTAGTAGGGATTAGTAGCTTGATCTATTCATTTAATCAGAAACATTAGTTGGTCATAGAGGTGAAGAGGCCTTTCAGTCCTGCTAACAAAAGTATGGAGAGATTTAACACTTGGGAGTGACTATCAGACACATTTGGCCTTGAATAGAGATGGAAGTTTCCTAGCCATATACACGCAACACTGAGTCAGTAACTTTGGTTTGAAAAATCTTTATAAAATGCAAGTTTTAATCCAACTTCCAGAATACCTTCTACTATCTATCTGCACTGAGATCAGAGTCCTGTCTGCTTCTGAAATCTATGAACCCGCCCTTCCTTCTTAGGCTTTGGGAAAAATAAGTTCCCAAATGCACAATATGCTCATGTTATTTGCAGCTTCCAAAGCACTTCTAGTATTCTAGCACTTTTTTTTTTTTTTAAATAGCACCTTCCTCTGCTGGTAGGTTGGTGACAGCTGGAGACTGAATGTCAGACAGAAGGCACAAGTACTCAAACAGTAACCAAAAACCCTCCTTAATCCTTCTCCTGTGCTCAGGTCAAACTGATCAGACTTGCAATTAGGACAAATTTTCCCTCAGCTCAGGTAGGACCTCTCTTACTATTTTTAATGATCTTCTGAAGCATGAAGTGCTAATCTCCTATGCGAATCATTCAGGCATACCTTACCTGAGAAATTTCAGTGACAAACTACAAAAGTTCCCAAATACCTTAGCTTGTCTCACTGGCTTCTTCGATGCATTCAGCAGTTTAGTGCACTGAAACCAAATTGCTTAATGTTTTTTAAAGTTAACAGCCTATAGAATAAAAAGGGTTGCACCAGAGAGGTGGTCTCTCTATGCCTTATTGACAAAACTATAAAATTTATTGAACAGAAAACATTGGTGACAAGTATTTTTCCTAGCCTGCTTCATTGCTACATTAAATTTCATCACTGATGTCACACTCAGCTACACAGGCCACCCAGTACTACACAAGAACGAGTCAAGTCACTAATTTTCATTTTCATCCTCTAATTGTGCAAAAAGTATTGAGGCCAAGACAATGTAAAATTCAAGTATTTTTCCACTATTAATATTCATGGATGGTGGCGGCAGTACCAGAAAACAAATGTACATTTATTTTTGCCATCAGGGTCATGAATCCATACAAATAAAGAGGTTTAACCCAAATACTGCTTATTTTTAGGTTTCTGTGAACCCACGTGCACTTCCCAAGCCCCACGCCAAACATGCCAATAAGCCAGTGCCCTCAGATTTTTGAACACAGGTCAAATAAGATCACCAGCTTTCCAAGGGCAGGGCCCCAGCTTTATCCAACAAGTATTTAGAAAGCTTGAGACAAACCGATCAGCATGTCTGACCCAAAAATGAACACTGGCCTTAAACTGAAGTTATAAAAGCTGCTAGACTTTTAATTCCAACACTGGATTTGTGGAAAACACAAATGCACACATCCGTTTCTCAAAGGAAGAGCCAAAACTGACCAAAGCAAAATTAGATGTTTAATTTGCCAATGTAATAAATCAGGTAAGAAGATTTCCATAATTTTCACATACACGCATTTGAAATCAGATTTTCCTAGGGAACAACACACTTAAAGTCATGAAAGTCCCCAAATTCCTTAGCAGTACTCCACACAGTCCCTCGGAAGGAAAGCCATCTGCTTACATAGAGGTGGCACTTAACTGAGAAGAGTCTACTGCTGCTTCACAGAATAGCAAGTTCAGGGAGACGCACAGTGGTTGCACCAGTGGCTTCAGACAGAAATGAGAACAAGGTCAGGACCTACAATTGAGGACAAGGTTTTACCACTGACCATCGTAAACTTGGGGATGCTTCTGACACAGTAGGTCGAGAGGAAGAGCACACAGCACAGGCTCTTCCCCACAGCAGCGGAGAGGCTGTAGCACTGCATGAGAACTGTGGAGTTCATAAGCAGCTTTACCAGAAGGCAGAAGACTCCAGAGCTCATTGGAATGCAGGACACAGTACGAGTTGCAAGTTGTCTAAAGGAAAGTCACACATGCTCTAGGTGCAAAGATAAGAGGAAAGAGAAGCTTTCTTCTTCCCTCAAGATTTTCTTTTGACCTCAAGGTTCAGCAAAATATACAAAATGGACAAGGCCCCTCCACCATGCAATGTGACCACAGTAGCATTGTTTCACTTTTCCTATAAGGTTTTCCAAGTAATATTTTCTGATGGTAGTACCTATCCAGTGCTACCCTTTTTTTTTTTTTAAATAAAGGAGAGTGGACATGCTAAAATTGGACATGAAAATCTACCTTTATTAAAATGTTTGTTAGGGTTTTCAAAAAGGTTATACCAGATCAGTGTCTGGGAAAAAACAAAAAAGCAAGCAAGCAAAAAGACCCCACTCACATACCCAATGCTATCACAGATATAAAAAAACAAAAAACTTATGTTTAAGATTTAAATTATCTTTAATGTTCACCACTGTTGAAGCCACTCAGAACCTATGCTTTCAAAAAGTGCTGTGAATAACAAAAGCTCCTACAAATGACAGAAGAAATTAAAACTCATTTTTTAACAGGTGGATACTTCCCTGATACTTTAAAAATGCAAGAAATTTCAGTGACTAAGTATTCACATCTGAAATATTAGTATCATGATGCATAAACGATCAACTGAAATGCAGCAGTGTGTAGGCAAAGTGGCCCCATTTTGGCCAGGATCCAGTTATTTTCACGTAGACTGAATAGCGAGGGATGAGATTTCTGAAACGCGTTGGCAATGAACAGAACAATGTCATTTAACCCTTTGAACTATTCTGCAAAAATAACTTCTTCCAGAACAGCTGGATGACATTTTGTATCTTTACTTATTTACAGAGGAGAGAAAAGCAGTTACAGAGTCTTTTTGCCTCAGTTATACATAAATAGTAAAAACACTGCCCTAGACTTGTTAAAGCTCCAATTTCACTTTATGCAAGCATGAGAGCTATTTTATGGGTTTGGCTGGGGTTTTTTTAAAGTTAATTCAGGTTAAATGCTGAAAACATCTCTCAACCTAGAATGAAGAATCTGTTGACTTACTCATTCAGGTACTACCCTCTGGAACAGAAGACTTCCTGGGATAAACCCTTAGACTGATCAGATACAAAAAAACCCCAAAGACCAGGTCATTTTAGTTTTAAATACAATTGCATTGACAATGTTAGAGCAAATTTAAATGCACTGTATTCCAAGGGTTCAAGTCAGCCATGGAAATTATGACAGACTGTAAAGGACAACTCCACACTTACAGTCTGAGTATACGAACCCCACAGATCAGTAACAGTGAAGGTGGCATGCCCACAATCCCTCTGAATTGCCTATGGACACGTATGAACAAAGACACCAAGGCACTGCTTCTCAATCTCACCTCTAGCATGGAAAAGACCATACCTAAAGAAAATTTTTCCATTTACTATTACTGTTCCTTAAGAGGCTGGAACTGGAATGTTTAAAGAGGGGAGTAGGAAAAGATTCTGTAGGGTTTTTAACCACAAGACATCTAAATATGGAGACTAGTCTTACTGGAGTTAAATAAACAAACAGAAAAGTTTTTTTTTACCACAGAAGTCTACTAAGAAACTGAAATTCTAAAAATCAAACACATGAATTATCAGATTCTGCTTTACAGTTTATTCTGATTGTGTAAACAGAGCTTAGGGATTTATAAAAGTGTTCTGCAAAAAGGACTGCAAAATCGAAATACTCTAGTTCAACTTCTTCATTCACCAGAAATTATTAAACCTTAATAACAGCTCTTACACATCCTGATTTGGAGACAAGACATCCTTATTGAAGCAAGGGCAAACTAAAAGTGCATAAGCATATCAGTTTTGCTTTCCAGGCTGAAATAAAGTATTAGTATGTTCCTTACACATTACAACAAGGAATAGTGTCACTAATGTTAGATTGTACTACATGATATCTATTTTTGTTACGCTAAGACATCCTGTTCATTAACTCTTCTTGTGTTGTTCTGAGCTCCTGCTCCGAGGGACATGGTCTTGAAAAAAATCTAACTTGCCTATCCATCAACAGTGATAATTAGTTTTCAGAACATTTGACACACTTTTTTTTTTAAAGAGCTTATACTACATTATGCAATTTTTATCTGAATCAGAGGTACACTGAAACTGTCTTTTTTTATACAATAACCCATTTTTGTTGATGGATTTGTTAGGCAATGACATAAATCTTACGAATGCTCTGGCAGCATTTGTTGCTACTCAAAATTATGTAATAAACCCCAATAATAAAATTCAAGAATTAGGTGAATTTCTTTATGCTTTTCAGGAAATGTTAAGCAAGTTATAAGCAATTAGTGTAGCTGCTCCAGAAGATCATGAAATCACAAAAAGAAGGATTAAGAGTCTAAGTAACAGAGCGTGCCACCACTTGGCAACAGAGCCACAAGGTGAACTTACTGTTTCTTGATGAATTTATGATTAATATACCTGTAACTTTGGAGATCCTGCAGCAGATGCCCCACAAGAAAAAATCCTGCATTATTATGAAACTGGTTGGTTGAGATTTCTGAGATGGAACTAGCCCGAATATTCATAACTAGATGCATGAATTCAGCCATTATTTTCTGGCAGAGAATCCAAGTAACTCAGAAATTGCTACAGCGATTAGAGAGCATGCAGGCATTATGCTGGAACCAGCAAGTTTGATATGTAAGCAGCACAAATGTTGTTGATGGGTGTGTTACCAGTTTGAGCCAGAAGAGAGTGAATCAAAGTACATAAATGAGGTAGAGGCTAATATGAAGACTGAAGATTTCAAGTAGGCTTGAATCAGGCAGATGAAGGCAGTAGAGATGCTGAATTTTTCATGAATTTCTCATTCATACTCAGCTGAGGCTTTTCTAGGTGGCACCCCCCAGTTCTTTTATAGCACTTCCCAGTTTTAATGGGGGAGGGAGGGAAGGACGGAAATCCGGATAAATGATGAGACCAATTCAGTCTCTTGACACAGTAGAATTGGACAGAATTTTAAAAGCCTGTATGCAGGAGGAAACAAATATCTTTGGAGAATGCAAGCCTAAGTATTCATTTTAATGTAAACTTTCCATGTGAGATTTTATACTGCACTTGCACATGAAAACAGCTTTGAAACGTCAGCCTCACATATATATCATCAACCTATTTCCAAATTAGACAGCTAATAGCCAGGCTCATTCAAATTCAAAAAACTCCTTTACATGGTGGTTGATCAGGCAGTTGTAAGTCCTTCAGGTAGATGAAAAATTTTAGGAAGACAAAGTGGTTTACACCATCCACCCTACACTGAAAATTCCTGAACAGCATTTAAAATACATGCCCTATATAAAGGATGTTAATGCTATCTTCATAGAAGTCTTAGAAGTGACAGTAAGACGAAGTTCATACCATTACACAGTTCCCAAATCCAAGAGCATTCTCTTTTCTGTCTCTCAGGATGCTCTTGACAACTTTAATCTACAGATTAAAGATGTGTAAACTATGGATAAAAATCTTACTGAACTCATTTTCCTGTATTAGATTGTTGTTTGTTTGGTATTAGGAAATAGTATGTCAAGAAACCCCCATGAACTCTATTTTAGGAGCAACTCATTTCTGTTTTTCTTTTTCCCAGGGGAGTGTGAATGCGCTTGCCACCCCAAAATTATGCAGCCATGTTTCCTACTTCTGGGTAAACCTCAAGGGTCAAGCACACCCACACTGCAACAGATGAAACACCATGAGAAAACCATCTTCCTGATCACACTGTCTCCCTTGTCAGGCAAGTATTGCACAACTGAACATGGCTGCATAAATTAACATTATGCAAACCCAGGACTTATCCTCCAGCTGAGACTCTCATTGTTTCCACCTGACAGTGGCAAAAAGATGTTATTTACTTTGCTCTACAGGGTTTCAGAATTACATCTGCGGAGAAATGCAGCAGTTCCTCCAGTCACTGTAATCATGCAAACACAGTGTTTAATGGCCATTTTAGTGAAGTTACTTCCAGAATCAAACGCAATTGTCTACAGCAGCCCAGACGTCAACATTTTAGGAATCATGGCCACCCTCACACTTTCTACTAGGCCTATTTCTTAATTTCTTAACTAGGACCATTCTAGTCTCCAGACAGTTACATTATTCAACTGAAGATTCAACAGAATAAAGGAGAACATATAAAACAGAAGGACATGCACAAACCATGGCATAAAGATTCTGTTTGCATTGCAGGACAAGGACTAACCCAAGCCTGATACTTGCTCAATTGCTAGAATAGCTGTAGAGCCTCGCACACCACAATCTAGCTAATTAACAGAACAACTCATGCTCTGCTCTGCTGTTAGAAAGTAGGCCCATTCATGAAGGCTGCCTTCACTGAAGGGGCCAAGCTGGCTCCATTTACATTACGGGTCTGGTTCCAGCCTCCAGCCTGAGACCCTAGGGGACAGACATCAGCTTTCCCTCCCACTCTTCCACACATCCAGCTTTGAAAGAACCAATCCCAAGCACACACTCTCTCAAGGTTCAGCCCCAAACATTAGGTAAAGACAGAGGAGCACACCTGCCCTGAACAGTCGGGAGTATCCAAAGGTCCCAATAGTTTTGCGTGGCTATAATGTTTTACAAAACTAAACTAAAACCATTATTAAAACCAAAAGAACAAAACTGAAATCATGCTTCCGGGCATTCTGCACTTACTGAATTCAAGTCCCAATGTAAAACAGGAAAGGCTCCTGTTCTACACATCCCCATGCTTTCAGATTAAACTGAACACTACCCATCCATAAAGACTATCCTTTAGGCAAGGATTATTTTAGCTGACAAACAGTTGAAGATTAATAGTAAAAAAACCCCTATGTTTCTACACATCTGTCATTATCGGTTGTCTAAAACCAACTCCACTGCCTATCATATTATTATTGATTTTTAATCAGATCCCTATCCAAGCGACTCCTCTTCTACCCATGGACAAAATGTCCTCCATTTTTCAACATCACCACTACCAATAGCTAGAAAACTTGTAAAACCACAGTACACCTGTTTATGTTTGCCTAGTAGTAACCAGAGACCTTTCCCCACTGTGTTCTAAAAATCACACCTAGACAGCATTGGGTTATTATTGATTTTTAATCAGATCCCTATCCAAGCGACTCCTCTTCTACCCATGGACAAAATGTCCTCCATTTTTCAACATCACCACTACCAATAGCTAGAAAACTTGTAAAACCACAGTACACCTGTTTATGTTTGCCTAGTAGTAACCAGAGACCTTTCCCCACTGTGTTCTAAAAATCACACCTAGACAGCATTGGGCTTATAATCCCAGAAACAGAAATTTAAGTTAAAATAATGAACATCAAGGATACATAGTTGTGTCAAATCAGCTGGAGTCAGACAGGATCCTGAATAATCCACACAGCACTGTCAAAGTACTTTTATTGCTGACTCAAGTTGTAAAATGAACTCTTTCTAGAAATCCTACTGCCACTATTTTATTGCTGAAATAGGTATGTACAGGTCTTTCAAGTTCACTGAAAGGCTACTGGCATCAGAAATTGCAAAACAGTGACATGCACGTGGTATTCAAAGCCAGAATTCTAAACCCAGCTTTTACTGTGATTTCCCAAACAGCATGCAGTCGGATACATGCCAGCAGTTTCTGCCCACATGAAGTCCAACTGATCTCAACAAAACCTTGAAAGTTGGTAAGCAGCTCTCCAAGGAGATGGGCAAAAGAACTGTGTGAAATGAAAACAATAATCACTTGCATTAGAGCTGTATTGTGATATTCGTTTTTACAACAGTATTATTTCATATGTAGAAACATCTACTCTAAGTCTTTGTTTCCATATTTTGTAAGTATATCATGCTTTCTCAGGAGCACAGTATTAGTTTCAAACTCTTCCTTGACAGTTATTCCCACATTGTGCCTGTTACATTGCTGAGCCTACACAACTGTTTCATGGTCATGCTGTGAGCTGGATAACAGGCTAGGGTAGGTAATTTGTAAACAAGCCCCCCCCATCCAAACCTGCCATCAGAGCTGTTCAACAGAAGCTCCTGCCCTTAAAGAATTTCAATAGGATCTAACATGTCTGCATACTTAAAAGCATATTAGGCCACAAGCAATTCCCGCTTTGTTGGAGCTGTTCAGCAACAAAGCATCCAATGAAGCTTATGAAATCCAAAAGAAATCCTACAAAAATGTACTCTATAGGGCCACATGATAAATTACATTTACTATCCCATTTTTAACATTAAAATGTTACCTTTCTATGCATATCCAGACACTAATATATTCTATCATGTCTCTCCCAGAAGGCCCCACACAAGATTTATGCAATCTATATAGGCCATTCAACTTCAGCTACCCTGGAGCCAGAAATTCATAGCTTCAGATTGTTTTGGGTTTTTTTTAAACCAAAACAAGTCTGACAATCCTAATGCTCAAATATTAAGCATGATGCTTATTTAGTCAACTGATTTCATAAGGAAGATATTCTGTAGTATTCTCTTCTGTATACAAAGAGTTTCTGTAGCTGCCAGGGTAAAAACCATTTGGGGTTTTACAAGCAAACGCCAAAACTTTGTCTAAAAGGGAAAAATTGCCAAACTCAGTAAAACTAGTGGTTTAACTCTTCAAATATCCTGATTAACCATGGCCAGTGTGCAGTTTTAAGAACAGTGTAACACACACAGTCATTTGCAGCGATTTATGCTTTACACCATGAAAAAAAATTACACACATTTCAACATTCCTTGTATAACTGATATAGAATGTGTAATCTTACTTTGCACTGTGCTAAACTCTTGACTGTAACAATACCTCAGAGCAGTAAGTCCCATGGGCTAATACAAAATATGACTTTTTAAAAACAGTGTTTTAAACATATTATATGTAAAAAATCCTAGAGAAATCCTCTGTGTAATGTAATCCAGATTTTTAAAACTGTTTCTGACCTTACAGTATCAATTTATTTTTCTATTCTACTTCAATTTATTTTTCTCATCTGTCTTCTCTAAACTAAACCAACCTCAACTTTCCCTCCTGCCTCATACTTGCCCACTATTTTTTTTCTTGTTAGTACCAGACCTTACTATAGAATTTCAGAGATCTATCAGCTAACAATGAACAGGAAATACTTTAAGATTCCCCCCCCCTTTAGTCTCATGCACCTCTATGAACATCACTAAAAGTCAGATGGTTTTATGAAGATGTTCAATGACACACAATAGCAATATAACTCACTAGCTTAAATTATTCTTATTTATGAGTCTGCTACCAACCTTATCCCTGATCTTTCTTTGTTATCCTCAAGTTCCTTGCTCTCCTTCAGTCTCAAGCAACCTATACAAGACTGTTACCTCAAATTTAATTTGTTTCAGTTTTCTAGATCTTTCATAATACAGGAAGAAATTAATAGTAACAAAATCTGAAGAGCCCATTATCTAGTCATTTTACTGTATCTCCTTGTTGCAAATTTGTTCTGTGCAGATGCTACTTTCTCCACCAACTATTCCTTAACATTTTTCATAGGAAAACTAATCTAACAGGTCTTGGAACTCATACATTCAACTCTTCTTTTGGGGGTGGGGGGGGAGGGAGAAGGGGAAGTAAGATTTTTCTGATTTATCCTTCAAAGATCAAACTGCATGTCAACATGCATCTTCGCTTTGTAAGACAGTTTATGAGACACAGTGCCAACATGAAAAATATACCTCAAAGAACACTTACTAAAAAGAAAGTGTCACCAGCTAATGTGATGCAGTATTTAAAAATAAAGTTAAGACATGACTGACACATGAAATAAGAAACCAAAATGCCAGATCTGAATATGCTGCTGAAAATATAAGTTATTCCAACTTTGACTGCATCCCTTCTAAAACTAGCTATAGTATAGGCCACATCTGCAGGGGATGCTATTCTGGACCACGTAATAAAAGATCACTTCAATTTAAGACAACTGAGCAATACTCAGCTTCAATTTTGACAGATAAATGAATTAAAAATATTGTATCTAAAAATACATATAAAGCCAGAAAGCTTTTTCTTCTCTCCAGTGTTTAATAGCATATTTTCAGTTAACAAACAAATTACCTGGTTCATCAGAAGAGCGAAACTGATAAGCTTCCAGTGTCATATTCATAAAACAAATTAGAAAAAACAAATGCTTGGCTTTTCAGTAATTATTTCTATCACTCCAAGGCAATATCATTATTTAATCTGACACTTTTTCAGTTACCATGACAAATCCTATAGGGTTTAGTTGAAAAACATACTTTAAGAATAAAAAGGTCAAGATAATAAACTTTTACAATTTTCTTACTGCCCATACGTTCTTTCAAAACACCAATATTCCTAAATATATTCTCATTGCAAGAGCTTGAAGATTACATCTGCTAAGTCATCCACTCTTTGGAGACCATTGCCAGTTTGAGACTTAAACTGGATTTTTTTTTCTTTTATTACATGAGACTGTCTCTAGCTCACACATATTTAACAGTAAATGACAAGATAGAATGTCTAAATAATAAAGCCCATTCAATACAATTTAGTCAATATTCACATAATAGTGAACGCTTCCACAAGCTCTAAAGTATTAACTATCCTTTATCAGTTTTTGAAATTATAACTGTCAAGCACTTTTCCCCAAAAATTCCACTTTGGGATGTAATTTAGCTAACATTAACACTTGAACATGTGCAAAGTGCCATTTAAGTCATTGATGTCATGCCTATGTATTTACCATTCATATCGATCATTATGTGTGAATACAGCAATTTAAGGGAATAAGATCTAGTTCTGTCTTCTACATTAGTCCTGAAAACATTAAAATACTGTTAAACTTGTGAATAAAGAAAACATATCCTATTTAAAGCCCACAGATAGGGCTAGACACTGCTTTGACAATTATTTATACCTAAAATCAACAGGAAATTCAACTAACAGCTGAAGGGAAGTCAATAATACACATTAAGCACAGTCAGGAAGGAACCTTTCAAACATCATTAAATTTCTATCCTGTCCTAACCAAACTACTTTCCATGCTTGAACTTCCTTCCAAAAATGAAGCTTTCTAGATGAACATTTACAAAAAAGAATAAGTAAGGCAGAGTTAGAGAATAGAAAAATATAAAGCAGATACTGTATTTCCGCCTGTTTCTGTTTGTATAAAAAACATATCCAGTAACATACACTACTGATATAGATGAAACAATTGCACAAATGAGCATTTACAAGTTCCCTCCTGGGTCTGAAACTCCTCAGCAGGAATTAGAGCATGATTTAACATGTCATAACAACTGAATAAATTAGAAAAATATTGTAACCTCAGACAACATTAATTCCCCAATTTGCCAATTAGTGTGTGTCAGGGAAAAGGCAGTAGAACCCTTTTCTTTGTCAAGTCTCCTTTAAAACCACCAATCTTCTATTATGCAGAGATATGGGAGTGTCTCTCACTAGTGCGAACACAAGCACAACACTTCCTCAAAAAATTACATTCCAAGCTTATTAGATGGACAGAGTCTTAGGGCAATATACAGGAACAGCAGGGCAATACCTAGCAATACAGTATACAGGGTTTTCACCACAGCAACCCTTCAGCTTGCACCAATTTTTTTTTTTTTTTTAACAGCTCAAAGGAGAATTCTCAGAGAAATATGTAGACAATGACATAGCTGTGCACGTGCTGTGGGCAGCTTCCTTCAATCACACAGGACAGCACGAGAAGAAAACAATACAGGGCTCACTATTCAATCTGTTGAATTATTCTGTGTTGATTTGGGGTTTCTTAATGCAAAACATAATATATATCCACTACATAAGATACAACGTAGCATATTACATCAAATAGTATTTAAAATATCCTACTTGTCTAACATTTATTATCCCTTGATATAAGTATTTATATACCTCAGAATGCAACTGGTCTATTTGCCCAAGAAACAGACCACCAATGTACCTGCTGGTCTCTGCACAGTATCTGGTCAAGTTACTGTAGCATATTTGTCTAAGACAACAGGAATCATGGGAACAAACAGATATTCTGGGTCAAGGAGTTCAAATCCCAAGGTACTGTGGAAAACTACATATTATATCCCCACCCAC
Source organism: Aptenodytes forsteri (assembly GCF_000699145.1). Taxonomy (NCBI): domain Eukaryota; kingdom Metazoa; phylum Chordata; class Aves; order Sphenisciformes; family Spheniscidae; genus Aptenodytes; species Aptenodytes forsteri. The sequence continues at coordinate 2,403,171 of NW_008795948.1, forward strand.
CCTTATATAAGCTAACCAGTACTATCTTAAAGACACTCTTATTCCACTACTCCTAAGGGAAGGCTGTTGCAGACTTCTATGCCTCCGTTGCTTAGGAACCATCTTTTCTAATTTCCAGATCAGGTTTATTCTTGGATAGTTTATACCCATTTGTTCTCATACCTCGAGCTTAAGAAGCTCTTTTTACTGACCTGTGTTGTTTCACTCGTATCTTCATGAAGAGCAACCTCTTTCATGCTTTGTTTTCCCAGATCAAACAAGACATCCTCTTTGAGCCCCCCCTCATGAAGCAAATTCTCCATTCCCTTAGTCATTCTAGGAATCAGACCCTGTACCTCTCCCAGTCCAAACGCCCTTTTTACTTGATGGTGGGTGATAGGAATTAAACACAATATTCCAGATGAGCTTTCACCAGTACCAGAAAAAGTCAGTACCACTTTACTTCTTTAATGGAAAATATTAGTAGGGCAACAACAGTATACTTGTTATCCTAATACTTTTCAAGTTGCTAACTTTGACAGGTTAGTCAAAGTGTTGCAAGATCATCTTGATTTTTTTAATGCTATTAAATATGACTCCTTTTTCTACTGGTCACATCCTAAGGTCTTAACTTCGTTCTGTGCAAAACCTTGTTTTGTATTGATGACACTTGACATCTGATGAGAAAACACGAGATTGATGCATTCCTACTTCTTATGCCAACGTTTTTAATGAAAATACTAAATCTAGAAACTGACCCTTGACAAATTCCACTACTAACATACTTCCAATACATCATCTTCTGGTCATCCAGTTCTATCCATACCCAACATATCCTGTCACTATCTTAAATCAATTTTCACAGAAACATCACTAGTTTTTACACAGAATCATATTACACATTATATGACTCCTAAGTCAAAAAAGGTCAGCTCTAACCACGTATTCTCTCCAAAAAGCCAGGTATCTTATAAAAAGAACCATTAGATTTCTCTGACAAAGTCTTCCTCTGTTAAAAGCTGTATCACTTCTTACCCCATTTTCCTCTAACATAGAATTATGTATTATTACATTTTCCTCTTATATAGAATAGCTTCACTTTCTAAATTTAAACAAATCCCTGAATATTAAGGTCACACTAATGATGCAATAACTATCCTGAACCACCTTTTTCTCTAAACATAGTGACTACTTTTGCTGCTCGCCAGCCATCCAATACCCTTCTGCCTTCATATTTAATAACAATTCTTGCAACTGAGCCTCTAATTACACAGACCACTTACTTCAAAATTCCAGAGTAAATATTACGTAGTCCCACTGATCTGCACCCTGGAAGTTTGACTTTATCTTTATGGAAATCATTTTTATGACCTCACTTCAGTAAGATCTATCTGCCAGTGTGCGTGTGTTCAAAACTGCCTTCATTGAAAACTAAGGCAAACCTCTCATGTCATCTTTCACCTGTATCTAAATGATTTTGTCTTATTTCATTGTCCCCACACTTCCTGACAAGACAGGTGATCAGACTTTTTCAGTTTTTCTTCTTACTCCTGATGCTCCTCTTCAATTTGCTATTAACCTTGTTAGATCTTGCATCTCCACTTTATTGTATATGAAAAAAATCAAAGTTTGGTAAAAGCACAAATATTTTATACAGTTACCAGAATTATCTGCATTTATTGCTGTGTCAGAAGTTCAGCCACACCAGAAGTAGCTGAAAGCACCTCATCAAATATGCCCTGACCATTGCTGTAAAACTGGAATTGCAAGAACATTTGGATGCTAACTAAGATATGGCCTTTGCAACTTGAATGTTTGCTTCCATAATTACAATTAACAGCTTTCCATGACACTCAGAGAGAGGTTTGGGTCTTTTTTTGCTTTAGTCTGGCCTTTGTTTGCTTGTTTTTCCCCCACCCGACATATGCAAAGGCCGTGATGTGATTTTTTCATAAACAATAAAGTGGACATGAGAGGTTTGCCTTAGCAAAACGTCGTGTGGGGGGGAAAAAATTTACTAGCATGAATAAAAAGATTAACTCCACAAGGTCTCCCCAGAGCTAGAAAAAGAGAAGGTAAGTTAAGGCTGCTAAATTTCAGCTTTACCTCAGCTGTTACATCCAAATAAAAAAAAAGCACAACAACAAAACCTGTATTATCAGTATTTTGGTTTGAGAACACACCACACAGCTATTACAAAACTTACTTGAAGGAAAAAGAAGTCTGCAGAAACAAGGTTCAAATTTAGGATTACTATAGCAACAGAGAGGAGGGAGGGGAAAACTACCAGATTACCCTCTCAGATCATCAAATCCTTGATAGAATAAATTTAGATTTGAGTTTCAAATAAACTTAATTTATCCTATTCATTAATGATTAACACAACAAATTAAGGATTAAATTAAACAAGCAAAAACTGTAGTACAAGAAGGAAAGTAGCAAATACAAAATTTCAGACTAAACGACCTCACCTTTTCCTTCTACCCATTAAGTATTTGGTACCACAACAGGTCTTCAAACCAATAACTGATAACAAGTAGAGTATTATTTAGGAAGGTGTCTAGTCCTGATTAAAGGTCTGCAAAGAGAAAGAGGCATTCGAAATCTGCCTCATTCTTAATTAAGTGACTCCACCAACTACACTACTGAAAATGTGCAATAATGTGCCCCCATTTGACTTGGCGGTGTAATGAAGTTTCCAAAAATATAGTTCAATTATTATAGAACTAACATATTTCAACAACATATGTGAACACAGTAATGGCTTAATGCCCTGAAAATCAGGGAATGCAGAAATAAGCTTAAGCTCTTTAAAAAGGTGACATTATGAAAAACAAATCCAGGATATCCTAAGTAACTAATTACTTGCATCTCTTTTCTTTATGCAATCTTCAGCATTCTTTGTATTTTGGGGTTGTTTTAATAAATGTTTAAAAATAATTAGCATAATGGGACACTATTCCAGTACCAATAAATATCATACTTATGTTAATGACTGAAAAAAGAGCAAGAAAAGTAGTAAGTCTCAGCCTTTTTGGGAGACCAGCTATTTCAATACTTTAGCCCACTCACATTAGATAGGATCCCAAACCCATTAAACATGCAGCTGAAGTGGCAAATGCAGCTATAAACATTTATTTTTGACATTGTGAGCTTTGGTTGAGGCATGGAGGGTTGTCTCCTCACTTTAGTGGTAAGTATTGACCCATAAAGACTCTAAGCCTCAGGCAACTTTTCCACCAGTCAGAATGTTCCATTAATAAGGCTGCCCTCATAATTTGCAAGACTGCCTACGTCCAGCTTTTCTGGCTGACATTCAGATTTTAACCATGCTTCCCAGCCTTCTGTTCACCACTACTGGCTTTCACTGACCAGCTGCCAAAATGCTCTTTATTTTCTGGTGGCTGGGCAGGCCAGAGGACAGTTTGAGACCACCTTCCTCCAATTTGTGCCACAAACTGTTCACTCTGTTCTCTGCTCTTGGCTCCTCCCCAAGTTGCTGCAGTGAGGGAAAACTGGAGGATACCGGAAGGACTATCATTCCATGACTGTGAAGCAAGGGTACAGGTATCTTAACTGGGGTTTCCTTGTCCTTAAATCAACATCTCCATTAACAGACTGGAACTGAGTCAAAGAAAGTGTCCTAGATCAACAATAAAGACTATGGCAGATCCAGAAGTGGACGTCCCACCTGTCAAAATCCTTACCCTATGCTAATTACCCTATGCTAATCCTTACCACAAGCATCCTCTCCTTCCAGGACAGAGTCAAGAAGCTCAGTATAAGATGATCCACATAATTCAACAGCATCAAGATCAGCGCAGGTTCTAAAGTAGATCGGAAGTGAAGTGGGAAAAAACCACATGGGCAGACATTCAGTTACAAGTAGCAGCAACCAAAGAGAACAACAGGACGGTCCTCTCTGAGTCCAAGGCACAGAAATCCACCACCTTTCCTTGACACATAAGAGACATAATAGCTTTCCCTTAGATTAAGCATATACATTTTATCTCCCTCTCCATCCAAACCATGTATGATTCACTTGCCTTGGGAAAGCTCTAAAGAATTTACCAATTTTTTACCTGAATCCCTATATAAGCAGACAAAAAAAAAAAGATTCATTTCATATGTACAGTTGAGATCTAAGCAAACATCCAAGATAATAATTAATTTTTTTCCTGCCTATTAACAGATTCCAAAATAATTTAATACTATACCACAAATGTTCCACATAACCAAATAAATTTTCGCTGTATACTTCTGGCCACCAACACATTATGGAAAATAATTTACAAAAACAAACACCACTTTCCTGACATCTTCATCCTTAATTCACTCATAAAAAAAGATAAAATTGTTCTGAAATGCTTCCAAATTATTAGTTATAACCAAAATTACCAGAATATCTTTGAAAACTCACCATCTAATAAATTTTACTTTAAGTCCAAGGAGGGGGGAGGGGGAAACAAAACAAAAACCCCCACACCTTGCTATATATACACTAGTAGGCTTAAAAATTTCCACAGTAAGGAAAAAAAAATTTCCACAGTAAGGAAAGAAAATTTACTTTGGAATCAAAATAGAATCTTGTGCTTTACACTGAATCTGTTATTCAAATCATATGGAAACTTGAAGTGACATTTAAAAATAAAGTAACACTTTAATTGTGTAGAATTTTACCTGAAAATCATGAAAAACTTTTCAGTAACACTCATAAAAAGATAAAATTGTTCTGAAATGCTTCCAAGTTATTAGTTATAACCAAAATTACCAGAATATATTTGAAAATTCACCATCTAATAAATTTTACTTTAAGTCCAAGGAGGGGGGAGGGGGAAACAAAACAAAAACCCCCACACCTTGCTATATATACACTAGTAGGCTTAAAAATTTCCACAGTAAGGAAAAAAAAATTTCCACAGTAAGGAAAGAAAATTTACTTTGGAATCAAAATAGAATCTTGTGCTTTACACTGAATCTGTTATTCAAATCATATGGAAACTTGAAGTGACATTTAAAAATAAAGTAACACTTTAATTGTGTAGAATTTTACCTGAAAATCATGAAAAACTTTTCAGTAACTGAAAGCACCTAGCGAAAGATGACAGAACTAATGAAACATGATTTCCTATCAGCTGAAGTCTCCTATGCTTCCCTATTTATCCTTTTTTACCCCAAGTCCTCATGTTCCCCTCTACATCCTGCGTGAGTCCATCCTTGCTCCTCCCTTCACCTGAGCACTGGTCCACCCAGGCTGGCCATGCAAGTGGCAAAATACACTACGAACAGAGCTACCCGTACACTGACTGGCAGGCAAGGGTATAACAGCTACACGACCAGATGCCCCTGCTTCTCAAAACAAATTGGGAGCCATGCCCCTCTCTTAGCGGGGGCACAACTTTGGCAATCAGATTATACATTACTGGCAGAAACTTTGTATGTTTGAAGTCACCATTTTCCTGTTAAATTTAGCTGAATGTAGCTAATAGGTTCAGAAGTTGAAGAGAAAAATAAAGTAAGTCCCTTTAACTTTGGAATAGTTTAAGCTGTATTGATTCGAGATTACTATGCAAAGCTATGTTAGACAAGATTTTTCGGAGAAAGAAAACCAAGTATACTGCACCTCTCAATTAATGCACATTAGCAGCAATGTCTTACTTTGCTGAATTTTAGATGGAATGGATGTTTCACGTGCATATATACTTTACAGATTTTCATCAATATTTTGTAGCGACAATATCTAAAGAAATTGTTTCATCTGTTGAAAGAAAACTAAACTCAAAGTATGCCTTATCCTTCACCTCCACAGTCACAATGCAGGAACAGTAACTTTATGCTCAGTACTATATATAAAAAAAATAAAAAACAAAAAACACACACACCACAGAAGACAATTTTCATGGGTCGAGGTTTTCCCAGACACTTGCTGGTTTAACCTGGCATTAGCTATAATAAAGCTGTAATAGTGTATCAGACCTCAAGATTCAATATCTGAAACAACAGAGAGATAAAAAGCATAAAAAGCACCACAACAAGAATTTGAAATTTGTACATCCAAAACAAAAACAAAGCCAAAATAAACTAAAGTAAGTTTCTATGGCTGCAAGTCTAATACAGTTTTTAGTCCAAAGCTGCTTTTACATGTTTACTGATTCCAACCAAAAACCTAGATGACCTTAGGTATAGTAATTTGATTTCCCCCTAATGTTCTGTGCATAAATGTACCACAACTTAACATTTATCTACTCATTTGATGTGAAAGTATCAAAGATACCATAAAGTGTTACTGATTAACTGCATTTACTGCTCACTGTCTCCATGACCCCTTTTCAGCAATTCAATTAGGTATATGGAAGAAAAAGAAGACCTCAGAACTCTGAAATATTTTACTCCCAATCTTTTCAGATTTCAGGAGTCAAGATCTAAAAACCATACACAAAATACGGTGTAAAAATCAGTAATTTTAAAAGACAAAACCCAATACATTAGTCAATTAAAAATGCAAAGGAATATTTGATTAGTCTGAAGAGCATGGAAACTCCAAATCTCAGTTTTAAAGAGTAGCTCTTAATATCCCAATTTTAAAACTGGATTGAAATGCGCTTTCACGTACGTTGATTTTCAATTAATCCGCAGGGAAAGCCACCCAAAGAAATGATAGTGAAAAACTCCTTTGATGTCCCGCTTGCTAACTCAACTGATCTGAGGTTGAAAGGTTGATCTTTCACTGAATAATAACTGTACCCAACAGAGCAGGCAGAGATCATTTCTCAAAATGCAATTTAATAAGCAAGGTCAAAAGGAGGAAGTTAGGAAGGTGCTGAAGAAGTTGTTACTCCTGTTTGGCTATGCCTTCAAGGACGACATTTTCAGTTTCTTCTAAACGGTCAGAGTCAACCCAGCAAAGCCAGCAAGCATACATGCTGGTCAGCCAGCTTGACTGGTAGTAGTATGCAAATCCATCTCTACACTAAAACTTAATTTGCCCTGAAATAAAGAACAGTTAGACTTTAACATTCCCCAAAGCAGCAGTAATACTTAAACTTTATTCAAGACCAGGACTGTTGGTTAGAATGTTAAACCAGAGCCCTCATGACAAATGACATCATCTCAGCTTATACCTGATTTGAAAAAGCAGTAGTTCTAAAAATGGTCTAAAAAAGGGTGTTTCCTGGAGCCTCTGCCCTTAAAACTTTTGCAACTACTAACCACTAAAATTTCTGAACTGACAAGACCACAGTAAACAACATCCTCTGACTGGTAGGGAAAAAAGCCAGTTACTTGCTTCAATTTGACTAAAGATTATCAAGATTATTCTCAATAAAGAACAGATGTTTACTGAGATAACAACAGATGTTATCATAAAGTTATTGAACATTCCATTGAATTACTGCGGAACCCTGTCATTGTACATGTAATACTTTAAAATTATAGGAAAAGTAACCATAGAAAAGGGTAATTTTAAAGTAAAAATTATCACAGGTCAAAATATCTGTATAACCAGTACTTTTTAAGCATTATTACCCCTAATGAGAAGAAGCTTTCCTCAGGAGATAAACTGGTTTACATGACTCACACTTTACACCTTTCTTTACCGACAGGTTTGTACAGCTACTATTGTCAGCCCTACCAAAAAGGAGTACTTTTGAAGAGAAATGCTGAAAAAGTGGCAAGACTAGGTAATGTTTTCCTATTCCCCTGAGAAGGCTAATTAAGTTATATGAATGCAAATTGCAAAACTTCTATTTTTAAAAAATACCTACTTTTGAATCTGTTAATATAGCAGATCTGTAATTTAATAGAAGAGTTTTAGACAGGTTCCTCAGCAGATGTCAAATGACCTGCACAACAGAATGAGCATTTAAACTCACATTCATATCTGCTCACAATCACTTTTTAAATGTAAAGCACCTATCACTCTAAAAATGTCTAAGAAATATTGAGTTACGGTATAAATTACTAATACAGTGCTATTTCAGAGATTGCTTTCTGCCATACAGCATGGTCCAAGAGTAAATCCTAATTTAAAAGCCATCAAAATCAGAAATTTAGCATTATTTTTTACTTCATGTCCTTATGCTTCAGGTGTCCTCGCTGCACAACAGAAGCAACACTTCTCTGATATGCTCTCCTTCATAAAAGTAGCGGGCAAGTTTTGTTACTGTGAATTTCTCCCTCAAAGCAGGACTGGCTTATTTGCATAGCAACAGTTTGGGATTTACGAATTACTTGCTATTCACCATTGCTACAGTTCTTAAAGAATTAAGAAAACTATTTCTACAACTCATCAAAGCAGTGGGTACAAGATTTACTGTCCAGCCTCCTCAGAGTTAGAAAGCACTTGTCACATAGAAGTTGTATGCTTACTAGCAATCAACACGCTAAGCATCCTTCTCCTAGTTTGAAACCTCCAGTTGTAATATTTTATTCTATTTATTAACAAAATTGGCTACTTCAAAATTCAGCTTTTTCCTCCTATAGCAAGTCACAGAATGCTGGGTGAGGAGATTTGTTAAAAGCACTTCACGCTGCGAAGCTACCCTTCAAAAACTGAGACTTGAATGGGGCGGAAGTAGCTTTATCCTTACTCCTGTGAAAGTCTCTCAATGCTCAAACGCGTTTGTCCACATAATATCATCAAATGATCCAATTCCATACACGCAAAATAACATTTAATATTGATGGTGAATCTCAAAGAATGAGAAGAGTCAAGCCATTTTCTGTTGGAGACATCTAAAAAGAACTGTCACAGAAAAATACTGATTCAGTAAATGACCTTCTTCACTCTACAGCATTAGTGAACCATACTCTAATGAACTTCCTGGCGCAACACACTGGCAAAAGTGCTTGTTTCAGATGAAGCACAAATGTTCAGATTTCTCACACCATTTTATAATAGTTAACCATAAAAAGAAAACATTCAGGCAACACAACGTTTTTTGGCTAAAAAGCACTATCCTCAGTGTGGAACCTCATATAGAAAACAGAACTCCAGTAAAACTACAAGATACTGAAACATGCATACATAGTAACACACATATTATCTTGCTACAGTGAAGATGTAAAAACTTTCAATTGTCTCTTCTTCAAAACTCTCCAAAGAAAACCACCAAGTTTAAATTCTGTAATTGAGGCAAACTACATAGAACATTATGTTCACTTAAGACTGTTTTTACACGATCACATCAAATCTGCTTACTGAATATAAGGAAATACCAAAGCCACCTGCTCCAGAAGTCCAGTCCATAGTTGTATTTTTTCCTCACTAATTATACAACAGCTCTAAAAAGAATGTTTCCTTATTGCAGTACAGAACTGTTACATCAGTCAATTTAATAAAGAAAAATTGAAGCCTATTTTAGAAATAGTTTGTTTCTTTATTCTTAAAATAAATTCTTTTGTTCTATGAAAAAAGAGCAAATTTGTGGCAGTTAAGAACTACCAAGTATTCTGTTAGCACATTCAATCATGTTACAAGAACCCAGAGCCGTAAATAGCCTGTGCGCATGGAGATACCTGTAGCTTTGAGCGAAGCATACAGAAATTATCTAGCAGCAGTTGCAGTTTGAGAATTCATAAGCTGAAGTATAAAGACATAAGTCACATGCAAAGACAGGATACTTTTGGTATATGATAATGTTATGATCTATAGCAACTTTCCAAAAAGCAGAGAATAAAACCAAACCAGCAGTGAGCTTACACCATTGAGCTACAGCAGCATCTCATGAAAAATTTAAACCCAGTGCTATTCCTAGCCCCCATCTCAGTACAGCCATAGATATTTTTCCAGCTTGACTGGAATTTCCCCCTCCCTAATTGCTAGTTTTAACTAAAGCCAACGTAGATTAAAAATCAACCTTAAAAGCAGCATAGAGATTGTGCAGTAATTATGTGCAGAAAGACGTATGACATTTTGTATCAAAAGCAGACGCTGGAAACACTAGAATACAGATACCCCTTCCAGCAGAGGAAACAAAACAACTGTCCGTCTGCTGCTGCTGGTACCCCGCCAATCAATAACACCGCACAAACGCATCACATCTCCTCCTTCATTCCTACGTCCTCTGCGGACGATTATTTGCACACTGTAATGCCCGCATTTTGCCAAGCATAATCAGCAGGTCACCTCGAAGTCTAGAAGAAGGGGCAGGTGAAGCAGAAGGGCGGTGGGGGAAGAGCCAGCAGACGCATCGCTTGGGTGCAATGGAGATTGAAACGCTGAGCAGCCGCTTCCTGCGGCGGCAACAGCAGCATCCCACCTCGCTCGGAGGCGCCCCCCCGAGAGGGGGCTGTCTCCCGAGAGAGGGCTGACGGGAACCTGTCCCTCCAACCCCGAATCGCCCCCGCAGCTCAGCCCCCACCACCCCATCCCATGCAGCAGCTGGAGACCACCTCATTCTACCCCCAATCACCCCAGAGACCCGAAACCCTCCTTCCCCGCCCCAGCCCCTCACCGCAGGCACCCTGCGAGCAGCGGGCAGCTGTTTTTTCCACACGCACAC
>NW_008795948.1:2414353-2415224 GCF_000699145.1 Aptenodytes forsteri
GGGGGATGGCGGGGAGTGCCGTCGGCGCCTCTGACAGTGGGGCGCCTCGGCCGAGGCCGCGTTTCACAGGTCGTGAGGCTCCGGGAAGCGCTGCGTGACTCCCGAAAGCTGGGCGCAGGCTGAGAAGAGCCCCCCGACGCCGGGAAGGGTTTTCTTGTGGAGCTGGGTCCCGTCAGAAAGGAGCAGCGCGTCGCCTGGGAGGCTTATCTTACAGCAGGCTGAGAGAGAGGGGCAGAAATCGAGTAATTGCCAAGGAAGCGTTATGATAAAGGGTTCTTTAACACGCAGCAATGACGATATCTAATCGCTGGAAGCTCAAAGCAGGTCGACATCGATCCAGAAGCGCAGATATCCAGTGAGAGGAGTCAAACTTGAGAACTGCGCTGGTGAGGGTTAGAGACATCTGTCAAAATTGAAGGTATTTAAGTCAGTCGAAAATCCTTCAGATGTTAAATTCCAGTCTAATGAGAAGTTGTATACTTGATTCAGGAAATGTGCAGATACGTTGTATAGTTTTTATACAGGAGGCCTGATTAGATCATTAGAAATCATCCCTTTAGATCTTGTAAATCTTTTGAAGAGCTGTGTGGCTAGTATAACCCCACAGTTTGTTTAGTCACTGCAAATAAAGTACCAACTGTAAAGTTAACGTGTTCCATTAGCTATCTTTATTTTCTGTACATTTTTACTATCAGTTCTGTATCATTTTAAGACTGCTGATTTACACTTCTTTTTGGAAACTCTGTTGCATAGAATAGAATCATAGAATCATTAAGGTTGGAAAAGACCTCTAAGATCATCGAGTCCAACCATTGACCCAACACCACCATGCCCACTAAACCATGTCCCTAAGCGCCACATCTACACGTCT
>NW_008795948.1:2415847-2416776 GCF_000699145.1 Aptenodytes forsteri
ATACAGGCCAGGATGCCATTGGCCTTCTTGGCCGCCTGGGCACACTGCTGGCTCATGTTCAGCCGCTGTCAACCAGCACCCCCAGGTCCTTTTCCAACAGGCAATAGTGCCTACCTCAGGTCAAATGAAGAGTTGGGGGTCTGGGAACACGCTTTCAGAAACACTAAACTCTTCTCTGTTATCTGTACCCCCAGCCCCAGGTTATTCATACGATCAGAAGAAAAATAGATTCCTGCTAGCAGAACCTGATGGGTGCCTTCGGGAGCCATAAACATCTCTCCCTTGGAGTATGGGAAGGATCTAGCCTGCTCCAATGACCTCCACCGAGGAAACACATTCCACTTACCTAGTTCACGCTTTCTGGCAGATAATCTTCATTTGTTCACTGTTCATTTGTTCACTGTTGGGTAAGGATGAGGGGGAAGGCCAAAGGCAGATATGCTGCTGGGAGTCTGTTATAGACCACCCAACCAGGATGAAGGGGCGGATGAAGCGTTCTATAAGTGGCTGGCAGAAGTCTCTCAATCGCTAGCCCTTGTTCTCGTGGGGGACTTCAACTTCCCAGACGTCTGCTGGAAATACAACACGGCAGAGAGGAAACAGTCTAGGAGGTTCCTGGAGTGTGTGGAAGACAACTTCCTGACGCAGCTGGTAAGTGAGCCTACCAGGGGAGGTGCCTCGCTCGACCTGCTGTTTACTAACAGAGAAGGACTGGTGGGAGATGTGGTGATCGGAGGCCGTCTTGGGCTTAGCGACCATGAAATGATAGAATTCTCCATTCTTGGTGAAGTAAGGAGGGGGGCCAGCAAAACCGCAACCATGGACTTCCGGAGGGCGGACTTTGGCCTGTTCAGGACGCTGGTTGAGAGAGTCCCGTGGAGAGACGGTCCTGAAGGGCAAAGGGGTCCAGGAAGGCTGGACGATCTTCA
>NW_008795948.1:2420096-2457804 GCF_000699145.1 Aptenodytes forsteri
GTTTAGTGGGCATGGTGGTGTTGGGTCGATGGTTGGACTCGATGATCTTAGAGGTCTTTTCCAACCTCAATGATTCTATGATTCTATGATTCAGAATAGAAAAACAAGCCATAGAGAGATAACGTAAACCTGTATGTGAATTCAGCCACCAAGAATGGTGATTTAGTTGTCAAGTGATGACATAGAATGATTATGGCATATCTGACAAGACGCTGCTGGACATAGATCTGCCTAATCAAAAACATCCCACAATAGCACATGTGTTAGTGTAATTACTAATACTTAGCAAATCATGTCTGAACTTTTTTTGGTAAGAACTGTTGCTGTAAGCCTAAACATTAAGGTCACTTCACCTGTCTAGCCCTGAGCCCTGCTAAGCCCAGTGGATGTGTTTACATACCAGATAGCATACTTTTGTCCCTGTTCAAAGTCTAATCAACGAGATCTGCAGGTGTCCAGCCACCTGCCTCTCATGTTGCCTTCCCCTTGGCATGTAGATGACTATCTGTCAAAACTCTCCTTCATCTTGGCACCTCACTTACCTCTCTTTCCTTTCTTTACCAGAGCATTCAACACATAAAGCTCTCTTTCTTCTTGTCTGGTAAAGTAAATGGGAGAATGGATCCATGTTAAAACTAACTCAGCAAAGAAATACTGCTTTGTTTTAAAATGAATGGTTTTCCTATCCAGCTCAGTGCATGGCTCTAAGAACAGCAGTGCCAAGAAAGAGGGGGACGTTGAGGACAGCAGCAGTGCCCAGGGACTGGGGGAGGGCAGGGTCATTTCTTCCACTAGCAGTACTGGCTTAAAGCATTTGTGTAACTACCGGGTACAGTGTCACAAGCAGCTTAGGCTGATCAAAGGAAGTGTTTTATCATCACACCTGTTCGATTGAATGGCGAAATGCTGCAGAAGAGTGCTGTTCCTTTACCCCTCTCTTCTGACCTGCCCAAGGTCACAGGTTCCCGCTGTCCCCTTTCAGCCTTCCCCCCTGCCCCTTGCATCATATCCCATAATCATGAGGCCAGAGAAGATACTGTTTCACCTGGCTAATCTGATGGAAAAGTCGGGGGGCGAGGGAGGGGGCGAGGCCAGCTTTCTGCTGAATCAGCCGACTCAACCAACTCACTTTGCAGCCGGAGACTGCTAAAGCTGAGGCATGGCAGTGTTAATCTCGCCAGTTCAGTTTTTGGCCTGACCGGGTTCCTGAACTGCCTCTACCCAGCTGCAGGAGGGGCAGCGCTGGTGCAAAGGCAAAGGTAGGGTTACATGGGTAGAAACATAAGGGAGGGCACATACATACTGACACGTACACAAGCAGTACGCCGTGCTGCAGAAATACGGCATCACAGACCATCTGAAAAAGCACTTCTGCATTAAGACATGAAGAACTTGTCTGTCTGTGATAACTCTTAACCAGCCAGATTTACAGCATTACAGCTACAACAGAAGGTACAATATGAACCACACAGTATTTCTCAGCCTGTGGTATTTGACCCCTTCAAGATCTTTGCGCTGCTGGTGAGGGGTCTGGGAGAACGACTGAGACAAGCTTGTTGCCAGAGGCTTGCGCTTGCTGTGTGCACATCTGCATGTGTACTGGAGAATGATTCCTGGCCCTTCAAAAAATAGAAAACTATTACTGGATATTTACAGACAGCACAATGTTCCCACAAGAGGCGCCAGAATGTGGTACTGTTTAGGCGGTATGGATGTTCCAGTTGCTGCCTCATCCACAGTAAGTTGTTTTCCTTAGCAGGCTCAAGCATCAGCAGCACTGAACTCAAGAGTCTCAGATAAAAGAGTCAATGCGAATGTATTCATTTACAAATCATTTTAGTTTGGCTTTACTAGGTATCAGAAAAATAATACTGTACAATTATTTTTACACCACTGACCTCTTTACATGGCATTAGCACCCCTCAATGATCAAACCATTTACAGCTACCTGTGAGAAGCACGATACTAAGTTGATGTCGCAAATCTGGCATCGGGACGTTTATCTTTTCCTTTATATGGGGTGCACTCATCCCATGTATGCAGTTCCAGGTCACTTTTCTTACCTATACACTGAGAACGATAGCACCAAAATAGATCTTTCCTTCTTGGCCTGCCAGAACTGTTCTATCCGGACAGTCTGTTGACTGGGCAAGACTTGCTTCCCTGCTGTGATCATTCGTTTTCATCTCATGCAGGCCTTTTACTCCACTTCTTGGACAAAGTTCTGGTTCCTCTAAATAAAACACCACCAGTAGGTGAATTCTCTGCTAGTTTTCCCATGGGCCTTCAAAAGGGGAGTCTTGGTATTGAAACTTCATTGTGAGGTGCCAGCAAAGTAAAAGCCAGTCCCTGACCAGTCATAGCAGGCTCGGAGCGGTGGGAGGGTGTGCGTAGACAAACACAAATTATCTTCACCAAATACCCCAAGAGCAGCCCGAGAAGGGCTGTGCGTCTCACTGGCATCCGGGACTCTGCTGGCGCTGCTACAAGGGACCTTACGCACACATAGCGTGACTACTGAACAGCTCGCGAGGGATTTTTCTTTGAAATCATTGAACTCAAATGCCTTTTTAAAAATGATGGAATGGGTTATCTTAATTTCAGCTGTGTGTAACAGCATTAATACTAGTAATACTACACATCAGCCATGAGATAAAGTTGTTCAGGGTAGGTAAGGTTATGTCAAAAAGTACCACTAGAAACTTTATTTTTGTCCCAGCTGCAATCATATTCTTCACAGGAGGGAGTTGCTTTTTTGAATTTTACTGATTTATGTAAGGAAGGAGAACTTTCCCAATGATTTGGAAATAGTACGTACAAACAATCTTTAATGTGTGTGTGTATATATATCTGAGAAACACTTGACGGAACAACTACCAGGGGGAGGGGAGGGCGGGGAACCAACTGTATTCTGGTCTACTTTCATCTCCCTCCACAACCAAACAAAAACACATCTGAGGTTTATTTGAGCTGAAAAAAAAAAAAATTAAGAGAATGGAAGCAGCGGGGGAGGGAAAGGGCAGAGCAGCTGGAACAGCAACATACTAAATGTTGCCAGATTTTAGACAATTTATTAAACTGAGAAGCCACTTTGGCTTTAAGTAAGTTTGAAAAATACTGACTTTATGCTCAGGGGGGCGAGGGAAATTTTTATACACGATTGAGATTAAATGTAAATCTAGCTTCATGGTCCAATCTGGTTAATAACAGTTTCAATTAAACACAACCAAAGGTGCACTGATTGCTTTAGCCAAAAAGAAATCAAGCAACCAACTTTCTCTTTTAACACTACAACACTCTTTGCGGAGGTTCGGGATTGTTTTTCCAGAATCCTTTTCCAAGTAAAGCTGATTCTTTTAATTGCAACATTTATGACTTCCTAAGTATCATGTGCCTCCTAGATGTATGTTCTCTACAGGTTGCTTCTATACTAATTCCAGTGTCACTACAGCTGCTGAGATTGTTTTTAGCTGCTCTCTAATGACATCTTCATCCTTAGTAGTAGTAGAAGGAAAAGTGTCACTAACAGAAGTTAGAACTTTTGAAGAGGTGGGGCTTAAAAACAGACCCAGGAGCGTAAAACAAAGAAAGGAAAAAGGAAAAAGAAAAAAGATAGCAGGGCAAGTTCAAAGCAATGAGGAGGGCTGAGAAGCATAAGAAAAATATTTCAAAGAATTTAATATTTTAATCATTATTATTATATACAGGAGAAAATTAATTAATCTTGGGAGAAGCTTTGTAATATTAGAATATCAAATCCTGAATTCCTTTAATCACATTTAATTTTAAAAAGGCACATTTTCAGCAGTACTCCCATGGTTAGGGTGTGGCTGGCATTTACTTGGAAAATTAAATAAGCATGAATGTTAGCACAATGTAAATTAAAGCACAACGTAATCACTGAAGCCTGAAACAGACAGCTTGTGAGGCCACACCTGGTACATCCTTCCTCATCCGTCCTGTAATAAACGCCTTTAATAAGTTTACATGGAATAGACCCTTTTTTCGGTGCTGCTGTGGCAGCCCTTTCACATCACTGGCCTTCAGTACAGGTGCAAAACTCCATCCATGCAAAAAGCTTTCAAGGTCAGAACTTAAGTGCACATCAACCTCCCAATACAAGAACCAACCGCGCCAAGATTGTACACAGAGGGGGTCAGTACGAAGTGGTTGTTGAAAGGCAGAAAAAGTGGTAACTCAAAGAAGGGTTAGATGCTTTTCCCTGGTTTTATATATCCAGAGGTCTAATCCTGCAAACAGTTATTATTACTGTCATTTCTGTGCAGACCAACTCCAGCAGAGATTCGCATGAGTAAAATTACATTAAAAACAATTCTTTGGTATCTCAAAGATTACATGCCCATTAGGGCCATGTCACGAACCTAAGAGGTTGGATTACCCATTTCCCTGGTAACTAGATGCTGTAAAGAAGGAGGTACAGGTGAGGGATACTAGTGACCACCCTGTAATTGAGAGACGGGAACGGAAGTCCCGAAGGAACAGATTTTGGGGCTGGCTATGCTACAAGACTTGCGATGTACCCTAAGCCCACTGAACTCAATCACTTCGGTTCATCCAGTTTTAAAGTGAGCTCAAATGCTATCTACTCCAAAAGTTTTAGCAGCATTTGTTATTTGGTATTTTGGTACTTGGAGTATTTACAGTAAAAGAACTATGAGCTCTCCTATTTAAGAGGCTGCACTCATGGTCATCTCAAGCACTCCCATTGCCAGGAAAAAACCCTCCTTGACTTCAAGGAGTTGACTATTTAGCAAGATAGAAACTATTGCGGCATCATGCGATTTGCTTGCTGCTAGGCAAAGTATTTAGTGTTCATAACAGCTCTTTAATGCTTCACAACGTTGGTAATTTAGGTTGTGCTCAGATGTCCATTATGTAAATTCTACCTCAAAGTATACTTTAAAAGTCATTTAAACACAGGAATATAAAATCCAATTAATTTCGTTGTCATCTAGGTTAAAAGACATTCAGATGAGTAATTTTGCTAAATAACATTGCTACTTATGTGAGAAACGTGAGCCAAAAGTTTCAAAGACCTGGCCCCTCAGGTTTCCACCCAAAGTTAAGCTTTAGTCTCTAGCTTCTGTCCAAAGTCACTTCGGATTGATTTCTACCCAAATGACTCCTATGCACACGCTTAGTGGCTGTATTCCTGTTGCTTGGAACCCTGCGTGGAACAGGCTGACCAGCAGATGTCCCCAAATTCAAAATAATCAGTTAAAGCTTCAGAAATCTTTACAGCCCTTTTGAACTTTCCAAAGCAGGAAGCACCGGAGGCCATGAAATACTCTTGCTGCTTATTTGCATTCTTGTAAAAACTGAAGTTCTGAACGAGGGAACACTTGACAAGCTGCTGACACAAAGCATGTTCACTATAGAAAAATTGTCTTGATATCAGATCACTTTTTATGATACACTACTTATTCAACAGCCCCTTGTTGAAGCTTTTCTTTTCAAAACCACTCTAATTTTTTTTCCCCTAGAAGAGCAATTCCCACCACAATTATCACCTGTAACACTTTTTCTTGGAAGTTTATATAGAAGAGACAAGACTTTTTCCAAACTGGCATCAATTATTTTGACTCGGATATTACCAAACTCACAAACTGCATTTTTTTGGCATACCAAATACTGCTTTTACATTTCTCCACAAACTATTTTAAAGCTAAGGAGCTTGCAGTAGGTTGTATATGCAAGAGACTGATTTGTGGTGAAGGAAAGAGGAGAGCCAGGTTAGCAAGGTGTACAGGAGAGAGACTATGAGCCATGCGTTCTAGCTGTGCCTTTCCTCCCTATGAACACCAGAAATTTAACTTCATCTAATTCTGCATTTAAAAAAAAAAAACTAGACTAGCACATAGGAGCAAGATCACCTGGGAGAGAGAGTGTCAGTGATTGCAGATTTGTTTGGAACCCTTCTACCTGTTCCTGGAGGGATGAGGGGATTACCTAGCACGTCCCTATCTATACCTCCTACCTTAAATTCTGGAAATGTCAGGGATGTCCACCTACTAGGTTGTAAGCCTACCGTACCCATACTAACCTACAATGTAAACCTACCAGGTTACACTGACATTTCTGAGCAGAAGGGCTATTAGGTGCTGGAAAATGGGAAGATCCTCTTTTCCCAAGCCCCCGAAGAACACCTCTGGAGATTTGGCTTTCTTGCTCAAACATTCCTGTTCCTCTGAGATGCTCTTTTCATTATGGTCATACCTGCATTTTGTGTCCACAGATAAAATGAATGTTTCAGTCCTCAACCCTGCACTCAGGAAACTTTGAAGTGGAAAATGGGTAATTTCCACCCCCAGCCACACTGTCCAGAATGCCAAGTTTCTGACAGTGTTGCTTACACAAAAATTTGCTTCTTAAGGGGGCTGAAAACTAATTCTTCTAAACTTCACAGTTAGAAGAATCAAGCACTATTTAACACAACTACAAACAAAAGCATTAGAACACTCACCCATGAAGTTAAAAAGACGACTGCACAAAATTAGGTGAACTGGCATTGAAAGTTTATCCACTTCAGAAATATATACATTTATATAAAAAAGGAAATTAACACAAAAATTTACATATTTGCAAATCTTGTATTACACAGGTAAAGACAGTGTTATGTTTTATATGTATTGGATTACATAAGTATTTTTACAGTTTAAAGATCTTGAGTATATGCTTGCGAAAAAAATTAAATATCTGAATAGGGCCCGAAAGATAGCATACTGTAAATATGACTGCCATGACACAATGAAGGCAATTATTCCCAGAGAAACACTTACTCTGTAAACAGTATGTGTAAATACTGCAAGAAACTAGAACTTGCTCTGATATACATATATCTATATACCAAAAATATTTTTAAAATGCTTTGTTGGCTGAGCCTTCTTTACAGAGTGGATCTTATCAGGGTAGTGAGCCACAGGGATCTTAAAAATAAGAGGAATTAAGAAACTTAAGTTTCAGGTTCTGTTGAATATTGGATATTTTAAGTACTACATATTCTTTACTTTATGCAGATAAAAGCCTATTACAGCAGGAACAGAGATGAAAAGACTGATAATTGTGTCTGTCTGTGTCTTTGCAAAAGATAGAGGCAGAGTTTCTTGCCTTGATTCCTATGTACGGTCCTAATATTACATCTCTTTATTAAGGAAAATCCCTTAGGGATTAAATCCTGGTTTATTGTTTTCGTAAACAGGAAATTCTTATTCTGTAATGGTTTTGTTTATGTTTTTAAAGTTGTGACCATCTAACTGTAACAAGATTAAAACTGACATGTATAAACTTTGAAAAGGTAACAGAAAAAATGAAGCTTATGGATACAGATTCAGACTGATGGAAACTAGATACCTTCTCCTGTTTCAGGAGTGACGGGATTATTGTTTTTAAAGTTATTATTACAAGTCTTGTAAACATTATTAGAGATACGAGACCATTATAACAGTACTTTTGAATCAACAAAGTTACTTAACAGGTCATTAAAATAAATTTCTCCTCTTCATTAAAATTTAGGAATAGGGTAATTTTGGCATAAATATCAAGCCCTTGGTTTTAGGATACCTGTCCCCAAAATATTAGGGAACAAATATTACAAGCACCCTGCTAATGCCTATCACTGATAGTCTGATAGTGCTGATAGTATGTTAAAGACAGATTTTATTTGGCATGCAACTACAAACTGAGTAGCAATTTTAGTAATGGAAAACTTCTTGTTGAACTACAAAAAGTAGACTAGGGCAGTATGTTTTGCCCTAGAACAGAACATGCAATAGGCTGACAACCTGATCCAAAGAGACTGACCACAAAGATTTATGGATTGATAGTAGCATCACTCATGGTTTCGGGGGTGGGGTGGTGGTTGTGTTTTGTTTTAAAGAACCTTTGATGATGGCAATGCGAGAGAAAACTACTAGTCAGAACTTGGGATATTCAAAAGACACCCTCCCTTCCCCCTTAATCTTAAGTAGTCCTTTCTCTTTTCTCATACCCATTAAAAATACTAGTGGCATTTACCCTTCCTGTTCAGAGCTAAGTAATGGGGCTCCCACGAAAGCCAAGTATTATTCCACGCCTATCTGAAGTGCACGTCATTAATATGTGGGATGCCACAACCGTATCAGTTGGATAGTACCCTGATACTGATTACCGCAGACACTGTAATCAGAAGTTACATTTACGTATGAGGTGGCTTAAAAAAAAAAAAGCCACATTTCCTGATCATCTTCACCTACAGTAAACCAAATTATTTGCACAGAAATCTTCATTATTTACACAACTATACAAGTAACAAATTCTCAGTTGACCACCAGTGCTGACTTAAGGAGTAATATCTTCAAGTCAGAGTATTAGTATTCCCTGTCACAAGTGAATTCTGATATACTTTCAGAAGTTTCCCTTTTCTGTATCGGTTGTATTCAGACCACTTCTTTGTTCGTGTCCGTCTTCCACATTCCAAGGAGATTCGTAATAGCAGCAATTTTATAAAAGGTGTAGGTATCATGGACAGCTTTCACAGCATAATCAGTTCAGATCTTTTTAAAAGAAAAGACCAAAAAATCCACTGATCTGGATTGTAAGGTTTTTACCAAGAGTTCATTAAATGGAATCTATATACAATTCATATGAGAATAAACGGTTGAAACGGACTCAGTTTCTGTGTGCAAACAATGGGATGTCCAACAGTGGCAGGACTCCACGTCTAATCCAAGGGCAGCAGGGAACCCATTAGTCCTAAGCATCAGTGAATTATGCCAGTCATGTCACCTTGGTTTAGAGTAACCATAAGGACACCGAAGAATCAGGCTGTCATGACTAGGTAAGACATGAGTGCTATAGTATTCAACCAAACTTCCCATGTTCAAAAACATGACGTCTGAATCCAGGTAAAACTTGCAACCCTGTTGTAGAACAAAAACATATGTAATCATTGACAGTAATTTTTCCAACTCAATGTTTAAAAAAACACAACCCAAAACATCATCATCAGAACTAAGAAGTTCTTTCAAACAAGCTACTGCTTCGCAAACTAGTCATTTACACAAATAAGCTGAAACTAAACTCAGGAATTTAATATTCCTTCCTTTAGGATTTGACTGGAACTGAGATTTAGATGTGAACATTTACAGCTAGTTTGTCTTTTGCATGATACAGCAACTAGAAAGCCCAGATCTGAGTACTCAAACTCTCATCCTACAACCAGATATTTGGAAATCAGCTAATGTTTACTTTTAGGAATGGGAAGAAGTTTAGACTCTAACTTGTTAGTTCCGATACATACCTATGCACCTGCACACTTTACACACATATATACACACATGAAATTCATACATGCACATATATACACAAGCACACATAGTGCAGCTACTAACCTTTTCAAAGATTCTGTAGTTTCTCACTTTTTCTGCAGATTCATCCCATACAACCAATACCTTGAAGAAGAAAAATGCAACATATTCAGTCTGTGCTAATAAGCTCTTCTAAGTCAATGTATTAAGGAATTAGTTGCGATCCAGCCTAAAAAAAAATCACTAAAGTTATGATAGTGATTGTCTCAGATTTTCTTGCTTTAAGGAAAGAGCACATTTAAATTGTTAAGTACTTTATCATACATAAGATACAGTATCTCTAAATTAAAAAGGTTTTTGAGGGGTAGATTCAGCAATTGCAAGTTACCTTTCCAGGCTTAGTAGATGAATTCCTAATACAGTACAATCCATTTTGCGGTTGTCCCCGTGGGCTACTAGCTTTAAATGTCCTAAAAATAATACAGCAATTACATATATTAGCATTTTCTGTATCAGATAAGTAAAATGCCTAGATTCTTAAAATTCTTATTACAAATCTCTATTTTGGTTGTAATAATTCATAGTACATCATGGGTGAAAGAATTTCACTGTTCTAGCATCTGAACCAGCAATGCAGCACAGATCTGGCTTTCTGTCCCATCTAGCATCCTGGCAGAATAACCTTCTCCAGATGGAGCCAAATCACTTTGCAAGTAGTATGCATTTTCAATTGATACATGGGCACCGAACTAGCTCCCCTAAAAAGCGATTTCCATATTAAAGGAATTTAAATACTTTTATTGTGTTTTTAGACACAAATTGTACCTATCAAAATGATCTTTGGACTATTGTTCAGTGCAGGTTTTTGTAGGACTTCTAAGCAACTATTTTAAAGTCACATTCTACCTTTCAACTTCGAAGGATTCAGAGGTATTAAGAAATACTGAAGCAGGCAGCCCAACCTGTAAAAAATATGAAGAAAAATAAATCACCATGCAAGTCAATGACAAGTCAAAACGCTAGCATCTTGTTACGCAAATAAGCTATAGCTATCAGCATCTGAAATTATTAATGGCGATTTAATCTTCACTTTATGCTTCTTCCTCCTTTACATA
Source organism: Aptenodytes forsteri (assembly GCF_000699145.1). Taxonomy (NCBI): domain Eukaryota; kingdom Metazoa; phylum Chordata; class Aves; order Sphenisciformes; family Spheniscidae; genus Aptenodytes; species Aptenodytes forsteri. The sequence continues at coordinate 2,430,517 of NW_008795948.1, forward strand.
CAATATTAAAATCCAGAATTTATCAAGGCATTCCTTAAAGCAGAAAAAAAACCCCAACTATTTAAAAAAATCACACAGCACTGAGTTTTCAGAAAGGTGTTTTTGATTTTCCCCCAGGTCCTGCACTTTGGCCACAACAACCCCATGCAACGCTACAGGCTTGGGGAAGAGTGGCTGGAAAGCTGCCTGTCAGAAAAGGACCTGGGGGTGCTGGTTGACAGCGGCTGAACATGAGCCGGCAGTGTGCCCAGGCGGCCAAGAAGGCCAATGGCATCCTGGCCTGTATCAGAAATAGTGTGGCCAGCAGGAGTAGGGAAGTGATCGTGCCCCTGTACCCGGCACTGGTGAGGCCGCACCTCGAATACTGTGTTCAGTTTTGGGCCCCTCACTATAAGAAGGACATTGAGGTGCTGGAGCGTGTCCAGAGAAGGGCAACGAGGCTGGTGAGGGGTCTGGAGAACAAGTCTTATGAGGAGCGGCTGAGGGAACTGGGGATGTTTAGCCTGGAGAAAAGGAGGCTGAGGGGAGACCTCATCGCTCTCTACAACTCCCTGAAAGGAGGTTGTAGCGAGGGGGGTGTTGGTCTCTTCTCCCAAGTAACAAGTGATAGGACGAGAGGAAATGGCCTCAAGTTGCGCCAGGGGAGGTTTAGATTGGACCTGAGGAAAAATGTCTTTCCTGAAAGAGTGGTTAAACATTGGAACAGGCTGCCCAGGGAAGTGGTGGAGTCCCCATCCCTGGAAGTATTTAAAAGACGTGTAGATGTGGCGCTTAGGGACATGGCTTAGTGGGCATGGTGGTGTTGGGTCAACGGTTGGACTCGATGATCTTAGAGGTCTTTTCCAACCTTAATGATTCTATGATTCTATGCATTTAAAACATTCCCAAAAGTATACATAAGCAAGAAATGGATCATCTGCTTGATCTTACCTTTTCATAGTCATCATCAGAATCATCATCAGGTTGGTTTGGCTTGGAGGGTAGTGCTGGTTTTTCAAATGAGAAGCTTCTAAAACTCTGTCCATCTGGTGGTGATCTCCTGGCAGAAACAGAACAAAAACTGAAGGACATTTCCTCAGAAAACAGAGCAAATATACACACAACACTGAAGGGATAATAAAACTAGAACTGAAGAGTAAGTTTCTGCTTAGCCCCCAAATCACAGATTAATTTAGGTTGGAAGGGACCTCTAGAGATCATTTAGCCCAAGCTTCTGCACAAAGCAGGTCCAGGTAGCTCAGGAAGCCGTGTCCAGTCAAGTTTAGAGTATCTCCAAGGATGGAGATTCCACAGCCTCTCTGCAGCAACCTGTTCTGGTGCTTCACCATCCGCACAGTGAAAAGTTTTTCCTAATATCTAGCTGTAATTTCCCAGGTTGTGACTTCTGCCTGTTGCCTCTCATCCTATCACTGCAGACCTCTGAGGTCTTGCTCTGTCTTCTCCATACCCACCCATTAAGTAGTTGTAGACAGCAGTGATCTCCCATTAGCCTTCCTAAAGGCTGAATGAATCCATTTCTCTCAGTCTCTTCTCACATATCGTGTGCTACAGGCCAAACATCTTGGTGGCCTTCCACTGGACTCACTCCAGTATATCAGTGTCTTCCTTGTACTGTCTTTAAAGAATTTATTATTTGTTCTTCAGAGCTGCTAAACGATCCAATGGACAAAAATATTTTCATCTGATTCACCACCATAACTAGTTCCACATCCCTTACTAGAGCTGATCTTAATATAAAATGAAGCACGTTTCCTATCTTCACAGAAGCCTAAAATTGTTTTTGCAGCTCATTGAGGCTCTGACATAAAGGCTTCTTATTCACTGCGATCAAAGGCTTTTAAGTCTTTATGACAGACCTGAAAACAAATGAACTACAAAATTTGTGTGTAATTCTTTTTAAAGTTTATCTACTATTTCTTTCTGAACTATTTCAGAAGCTAAACTCATTGCAAAACTTTCAAATAACAAATACAGAGGCAAAAAAGCACAACTCTGAGGAAGAGAAGGATGGTGCAGGGAAGAGAAACAGATGTCCATGTGAATCTGAGAAACATGTCTGTCAACGAGTTAACTAATAGACAATGGAAAAATTTAATAGTGCATTGTATTTTCATACTTACTGTAACTGGGGACATGAAGACTTCTCTGGCCTAGGCTTAATTCCAGGGGGCTGGTGGCTTGGCACAGGTGGCTTCGGGAGCACGGGTGGCACAAACAGTCCAGGTTTACCTTGGTCTCTTGGCACTTTGGGCTCTACCGGTTTTTCAGTAAACTGTGACAGCTTGGGTTTACTGCTTGGTAGTGGAGGAGGAGTTCGCGGTGAAAGGTTTAAGGTTTTTAGCTTCTCACATCCTTCTGGAGTAGCAAGAACTTGAGCTAGAGGCAGAGGCTCTGGAGGCAATGAGCAAGATTCTTTGACACACACAGGCTTTTTGAAGAGAGGTAGAGGGGGTACAGGGGGCAGCTCTTCACCTAGCCTCCAGCTTGAGGATTGAATCTTTAGATTAGGTTCAGCTCGGCACTGTAACTGGGGTTCTCTCATGTTTAAGAGATCCTCTAGTTTGATATCAGGTAAGCTTCTTTTAGGAGGTGGTGGTGGTCCTGGCACAGCAGATTTGCCAGCAAAGGAATTTGCCCTTGATTCTGAGTAGGCAGCTTTTCTGACATGAGGAACTGGTGGAGGGGGGTAGGCTGGGGGCAGGACCATATCTACAGAAAGAAAACATCCAAAAAACATAACACACTGAGGGGAAATACGGTATGTCAAGAAATGAGACTTTTCAAATTTATTTTCTATGTGATTTAAGATATTTCATTGGCATCTGGTCTAATAGTATCCAAAATGCTGGATAAGCATTTAACTTTCAGCACAATTCTGAATGTTACATGTAGTAAACTCCTGCAGTTTTTATTCAGGCATGGCATATGATGACTTCACAAAGAATTCTCCCTTTGCTAAAAATAAAGAAAAAGAGACTACATTAAAAGCATTACCCCTGCTCCAGACTGATGACCAGATACAGGTCCTTCCAGGGCAGGAAGCCTGCAAGAAAACACGCCCTTAAAGGCATGTAATACTTTCTGTAAATTGTTACTGCTGTTATTAGAAACTTTTGACCCTAAATACCTCTCAAGATTAGATACCTGTGCATTGCTTCAGCTATTTTACCACCTGCAATGCTTAAGAGATGACCAAGCCAAAATAATAATCTGGCATTCTACATGAATATTGCCTTCATTGGTGGCCTTTCACGGAGCCTTTTGTGAAGGGAATGAAAAAAATCACATACCATCTTTCACTATGTCAGAAGTATCTGGCTGCAAGTAAGACTCATCCTCTTCCTCCTGGTCATAATCTGCAGATAAAAATCAATGTGTCAGACTCTGGTAAGTACTCCTGGAACCAAGAAAGAGTATTGAGTACTTACTGCTTTGTAATAAACAAGTATTTTTCAGTTAATTTTTTTTTTTTTAAAAAGAGGTGAAAAAAATTATAAATTTTGGTCCACCTCTCTGCTATTTAGAATAGGTGTTTCCTTAAATTTTGATGTCAATTAAGAAAGCCATCGCTTACAACTGTGGGATATGAACTACACTGCACATTAAGTTTTTTTCCATCTTTCAAGTTAAAATTTACTTTCTGGTGACGCTTTCTAGTGTTACAGCCTTCCTGAGAAAAATTCAAATCAGTTGCAGAGACATAACTACATGGATGCCCTGGCAAAACCAGTTGGAAAAAAATAATTCCCGAAACCTAACCCTAACACAAAAACATTGATGATTTTGCAATACAGAAGCCTAAGCAAGCCTAGTGATCTACAAAACAATTCTTTTGCCTTGCTCTGGCAACAAAAAAAATGCACCACAACAAACAGCTTAAATGGTTTCAATGTTGCCTTTTAACTGTAAGTCAGAATAATCAAGACATGAAAAACATGCTACTTCTAGGCAGTAATTTCTCATCACTGACTACGATAGGAGGCTCAAGGACAATATGCAGTATTCCAGAGAAATGCATTTAAAAAAAAAAGAGTATCTGATAAAAATCAGTTAGCTCTTCTAATTTTCCTAATTTGAACTCCTGCTAGGCCTCTTAACATAATTCGTATTGCATACAACCCTTCCCTCCGATAAACACAAAAGTACTAACTACAGTCCTACAGGAAATGCTGATGAGTCTTTTCCTCTGCTTTGAAGCAATTGAACCGGATTTCCTAAAAAGACTCACTCCTGCCTTTTTGTCCTAGTCAGGGAAAATAGTCAGGAATTTCCTTTCAGGAAATGAGAGTACTTGCTCCAGTCAACCCTGCCCTTAGAAATCTGAAAGGCAGATGGGAAAATGCCTAGTAAAGGAACTATGTTGAACCTTGAGGCAAAGCTTCTCATGTTGGATTTTACTAACGCATTTCTTGACTAGGAAGTCAGTTGCTGAAATATGCTGTGAATGCCTATCTGACAGGCTTTCTGTCATGTCCTCACTTCTAATTAAAAAATAAACACACTCAGCCAGAACTGTTTACTGTGAAACAACTACAGCAATGAACAGGTATCAAACTTTGAATAAAAAAAGGCTATGCTAAGAATGAAATTTTCAGAGCCTTACTTCAAAAAAGTTACTCAGTTTGAAAGTCATTGAAGAATGTTATCCTTTGTGTTTCACATAGGCCCATCCTATGCCTAATGTAAGATCTTCCTGAACAGGAGGGATGATCATTTCTGTTTCATACTAAACAGACTACAACACAGATGCAACAACATCTCAGTATGGGTGACTGCTTGTTTTGTAGGACAGGTGAATTAATTTTACAGTCTAGATAGGAGCTAACTAGCTCCACAACGTTTTACTGCATTGTCTCTGCATGTTTTCAGAACATACTTTCAAGTGACTAATATCCTATTATTATAATTATATTCAATTATTGTCAATACTATTCAATTATCATAATAAAGACCACTTTGGACTTCCACACTATGATCTATGGACATACTCAAAAGTTTTCTCTTTTTGCTAGATCTACAAGCTCTCCAACATGCAGTCTTAATAAAAATTTTAAATAGTATTATTAGGGTGTCAGACACCTCCTTGAAAGACCTGAATTTCTTTAGTTACCATTTATTTTTCCTAATGGTTTATGGCACAGAATATCTGCTTCTGATTTAAAATTACAATAACAACTACACACCTTGTAAAAACAAGAATTTATAGTTGCAAATTGGATCAGTTTGCTTAAGCTATGGGAATAGTTCCTGCAGAATCCAGAAGAAATAAGTAAGCAAATAAATAAATCCTATTTATCAGTGTCTAAATTTGTCACCTTCATTATCTGCTGAATGATGAGAATACTTGATATCAATGGGACGTTCTACTGAGCCATAGAAACTGTCTGCATCAGAACCAGAGTCACTGCAAAAGAAAAGAGAGTACCTTCTGCATCACTGTGCTATGGGCCTTGGGACAGTAAACATGTCTGTTAGCAGGACTGTAGCACTGGAAAGGAATGCTGGAAAAGCAGAAGCAATCTATTCCTATTTCCCAATTAATAGCCAGATATGTTGCTGCTGTCATTTTAAGGTTTTTATTTGTTTTACACAAAGCTGACATTCGAAGTTCTCTTCGTAAAAAGATTTATTTTTGTCTTGATGTTATTTAAACTATGTGTTAGGAAGGCCTTTCATTCTTGGGCCTTACTGCACCTGTTTTTATTTAACAGTAAATTACTTGTAGGTGCAAAGAGCCTAAATCACCATTGTTAAGAGCTAGTGCAAAAGGGATAAAGAGCAAATAAAGATTAAGGGTTGATACCTGAATTCCGTCATTGTTTCTTTCTTCTCATGGTAGTGATCAATTTCCCTCCTCAGGGATAGCATCCAATTCTAAATAAGAATAAAAATACAATGTTTGACACACCCATCTTTAAATCATTAAACAAAGATGCACAGTATCTGTCCTCTGTAAGAACAGAGTAACTGTGCAAGGAACCTACATTGAAATAGTGTTTATCCATGACTATATATGCATTGAGAGGACTTATCAGTCAAAATGTTTTGACTATCTAAAATGCTATAAGAACATATTAAAATATTAAACTTTCAGTTTGCAAATTTCAAGCTGTTATTTCTAAAGCCAGGTACTTGTTCATAGTATGTTTATGGGTGAGAGATTTCACTGAACACTTTTCATACTTTATCACAGGTTTAACATACAAATATTTGTTCCTTGGCTAAAAATAAAACGAGCAATATGGAGAAAACCATGGCATCTAGTATGTCACTTATAGCCATTCCCTAAATTACAACTTGAACTAACACTAACTTAATAGTTAAAACTTCAGACTTGATTTTCAGAGGAGCCCAAAGAACTAGGTATACAAATTTCAATGACAGCTGCACATCCAGTTCATTTATATTTTAGGGAAGTCCAAGATTCACTTTCTGCTTCAAGGAAAATTATATTGCAAAAGAAGAAGAAAGTTACCTTTCTTTCATCTTCAGAAGAAGCTGAAAAAAACCACGTCCTGTGCTTCTTGCTAATGTGAACTAACTTGAAAGGAAACACATTGCTTGATGTTGTCTCCTCAGCTGCCCGCATAACCCTGAGAAACAGAACAACCAATACATAAAACCCTTTATCTGTGAAGTTAACTCTGCTCTGCAAGTCATAAAGCTCTGGTAGAAAGCCGTTTTACCGGCCAGTTTTGCCCTACCAAAAATAACCCCCAAGCCCAGGATAACACCACCAAAATCCCCCTATGTGCATTTGTTGTACTTCTCCAGTGGTAGAAAGGACAATGCAAGAGTGCTGGCAGGAGAAAAAGCACTAGTTAAACCACCAGCCAGACTTATAAATGGATGTTTTCAACTGTGCAATAGTTTTAATGAATTGCATTAATTCACAAGCTTCACACCATGGCAAGAAGTATTTAGGATGCCTGTGATCCTTATTTCAGAAAGGCATGGAGGAGAAATCAAAACACAGGTTGTCCATGAAAATAAATGAGAACTAATATTAAAAGTTAACTTAATTTTTCCACTTTTCCCTTATGAACATTTTCTTGCACTTTATTATTTTAAAATAAGCGTAACTCAACCTCTTTCACAAACTGCATTAGATATGTTTGTTTCTTACGTCATTCCTCCCCCACCCCCACCCCGAGGAGTCTCAAATGAGGAAATTCCTTACACACACAAAAATTTGGTTGTAAATGCTCGCTATAAGGCTTTGGAACAAATAAGGAGGCTAAAATCCTAAGACTGTGGGTAACCTAAAAGTAACATTTCTAAGACTTATTCAGCATAAGCCATAGAGAAATCTGATTAAAGTTTTTACAGTCATTATTGGGGCTTTCTTTCTTGTTCCTAAACTTTTTAACTCACCAATTTCCTCATATAATACAGTACTTCCTTAAGTCCTTAATATTTAAGGAAGGTGGTTTGTAAACGTAGGAAAAAAGATTATCAGAGACATTTGACACTTGTTTAGGTACCTAATCAAGATAACATTGTTTTGGACTTTCAATACTTAAAGGGGGCTTACAAGAAAGATGGAGACAGACTTTTTAGCAGGGCCTGTTGCGACAGGACAAGGGGGAATGGCTTTAAACTAAAGGGGGGTAGATTGAGACTATATTGAAGGAAGAAACTTTTTCCCCATCCCTGGAAACATTCCAGGTCAGGCTGGACAGGGCTCTGAGCAACCCTGTCTAGTGGAAGATGTCTCTGCCCACAGCAGGGGGGGTGGACTAGATGACCTTTAGAGGTCCCTTCCAACCCAAACTATTCTATGGGGGAAAATTTCTATGAAAACAGTCATTATCACAATGTCAACTGCAAAATTATGTCAGAATTAGAGACTGCATCTTTTTTTACAACCCCAATCCTACTTTTAACCTGGAGGTTGTAGTTTTCTGCATCTGCCCAATCCAAAACAAAGCCACAAAAGGAACTACAAGTTATTTCACTAGTGTAAGGCTAATAAGGATGTTAATGTGGGAAATACCCATGGTACAGCTGGGAGGGATACTAGCAATAGGCATCACTATACATTTTGAGTCACCAGTGAATGCAGCACTTTCTCATCTCCTGTCCACTCTTAACACATAAAGGCTATTGAATGAAAACTGCAAAATAAAAGCCCAGGGAAGCCTTAGAGTGACTTGTTTTCACACAACCTTATGCAACTACCAATTCTAACAAATTCTTTCATTTCAAATTCTTGTTCAATAATGCTTATGTCTGTGCATAATACTAACCAAGACCTGGTCCCAATTCCAGCCAAGGTCTCTACAAGGCTGCTAGAATGCTTTTTAGATAACTGCAATGAGACAGTCCCTAGCATTTACAGATTCCATGATATTTTTTACATTAATGTGATTGCAGAAGCTAGTGTCATGGCCAAGTTACAGTATAGGTTGCTTATAGAAATTAATCTTGAATCTTTAATTAGATACAATGTTTACAACGGCATTCCTATAAAATATGCCATCGTTGTGGTCAGTTTGAAAGCTCTCACATTCTAATAACACATATTTCCTTATTCCAAAAGTCTGAGAACATTATGCAGTACATGAATAACATACGTGTTTACAAATACAATAAAATTGCAGTTGTTAGGACCAATGATGTGATATTTCTCTACATTCTTTCTCTCTCATTAGTCCTTTCTTAGCATCAATTACAACAGCAATTTCCTAAAGTTAGGTTGGACTTTTATTAGTAGGCCTTGTATGTATGCTGCACTCAGTCAGATTCTGATAGTACTGGTTAACTTGAAAGCCATTGTTTTTGTCTTCAACTTAAAAAGCAAATATTAAGATTTATAACATGTAGCAACATGAATCAGGCATTTTGTACATGCATTCTCTCATTTATCATTCCTGTAGTTGATCCAATTTTGACACTAATTAGTGTTACTGAATCAGTAACTCCATAAATATTCCTTTCCGATTCCTTTCTATTTTTGTGACGATCATTGAAATCACTAGAGAACAAAGATTGTTTGTCTGAAAGAATCCACATGTATCTGCATGTGCAAAGTCTGCATTAAGTCAGTAACAAGAGTAAGTCCACTGCAATTTTAACAGCTTTACTGGTTAAATTACAAAAGACGAAGGCTATACACTTGCAAAGCACGGGAAACATCATATATGCAATTTGAAAGGAATACATCTCTTGGAATCCAAGATCAGTGCTTAACTCAAACAACAGATGTAGTTGAGTTTAACTTAGTTGGAAATGAAAACCATAGCCCCCTGCACTAAGTAAAAGGAGCTTAGGTGTTAAATAAGTTCTTTGGCACTCACCTGTTGTAACCATTCAAAGAAAATGCACCCTGTGGAGATGCAGATGTGCTGCTCTTAAAATAGTAAATACACCCCTCATGGATAATCACAAATCTCAATGGCCCTGAAAAGATAAAGAAAAAAGTGAGCAAAATATAAATCCAAAGGCAGTACATTAACTAGAACCTCTTAACTTGGGTAGAATTATTGTTTAAGATTTTAGTAATCATTATAAAAGAGCACAAACTAGTTAAGTGACAGCTTGTTGATGACCAGCCACATGGTAAAGCTGTCCATCCATTCACAGAGTTTCAGGACTAAGGGTAGTATTTGCTTCCCTCATTTGAGGGGCGGCTGATCTGGTAACTTCAAAAAAAGCCTAAGAGACTGCAGGTCTGACCTCCACCTGCGCTCCTTTACTAGAGGAATAAGCTAACATAAGAATGCAACCTAAAACAAAATAGGAGAAACGTAGCCACAGGCTACAAATACATATTTATGTCCATCCCAAAACCATGTTGGTATCTCCCTCTCTTCTTTCACCTCAAGTACATAAAGCTGCCAATAAAATGATGTTTTATTTTCTTTAAAGGGGCCAAACATTCCTTTCTTTATCAAAGGCAGTAATCTTTGTCCTTAACTATATAAGTATAGTTTAGTTATAAACAGGGATAGCAAATGAATAGCATATAAACAAACTCAAAATCTTATTTTTCTCCATGTAAGTAGATTCTGATTCCAGAAGCAATTACTGGTTTTAAGTACAGCCTAATGTTGGCAGTGACAAAATTTCCATTTCACAACAGCAGTTGGAGATGGGGATATTTTTCCAGTACAGAATAACCAACTGGAAAAAAAAAAAGCTGGGTACTACTTTCTTTTAGAAAAGAATATTTTAAATTGATACATATCCTGGGAATCTGTTTCCGTCTTTAAAATCTTACTTGTGAAGTACCAGACAAGAGATTTAACCAAGTAAATGAAAATCAAGCACAACATTTATCATCCAAGATTTACAGTTCCAAAACAATTAAAGGAAATTCCTTCAATATGGGTCTTTCATACATATATACCAGTAAAATTGTAATCCATTACAGACAAAGTGGAAGAACAGCTTCATTAAATAGTCTGCTAACATCTTACTTGTGAAGGACTAGACAAGAGATTTAACCAAGTAAACGAAAATCAACCACAACGTTTATCATCTAAGATTTACAGTTCCGAAACCATTAAAGGAAATTCTTTCAATATAGGTCTTTCATACATATATCCCAGTAAAATTGTAATCCGTTACAGACAAAAGTAAGTGGAAGAACAGCTTCCTTAAATAGTCTGCTAACACAAAATGTGTTAATGGCCCCAAAGGCAAGCATTTAAAACATTTAATTTAGTTAATACCTCATTCAACTTACACTTCAAGATCTGCAGCTGGGTGCCTCCTTTTTTATGAAGATACCCTGATTTGGTCACTCCTCCAGGCATTGTTAAAAGGTTTTGTGCTCCAATTGCCTTCATTGGGACTGGCCAGACCTGCTCCTGCGAGGCCATCATTCTGCAATGTAGAATAATTAAGAACAGTTTAAAACTTAGATTTTACTTCAAGAAATGAGTACCGAGAAACAAAGCTTGTTTCCTTCAACAAGTTTTCCAAACAACTAACATGGTTCAGCAGTCAAGTATGTAGCACAGACGGGTGTTCATAGATTCCAGGAAGTTTGTAATATATAAAAAACCATGGTACAAAAAGTCCCGATTTATTTTTATACAGCTCTCAAAAGTGATTGACAGTTGTTGAAACAATGGAAGAGTGCTTAGTAAATGTTATTTAAGTATTTATATTTTAAAAATGCCTCAGATAACACTGTGAGACTTAATCAGAGATGACTAGAAAGAAAATCAGTTTCTTCTCCAAAGTTCTATGCCACACATGTATATACAGTATCATTTTCTGTATGCAGGAATCAACAGTCATTTTAGTAACTGCAGCATCCAATACTACTTACTCCTTATATTTACATGTTTTATTCTGAATGAAAGCATTAGTATATAATCTCATACTAGATGTCATATGTGACAGCATCCTGCGCAAATGAAGTTTATCTCAGATTGCTGCTGCCATTTAATTTATATATCAATTATTAATACCATGCTCCACCAAGCACCTTTGCAGTTACCACTCTTTCTGTTATCATCTTAAACAGGTTACCAAGAAAATTAGTTTCTTAGTAGTAGTTTTTTCTGTCCAATATATTGCTATGAGACCTTTCTTTCTTCAACTGGTAACAGAACTAGGCTAAAAATCCTACTGTGTAATACAGAAAAGAAATCATGCATGAACCAAATGGGAAGTTTGACCTGGACATAAAACGGTCTGTTATCCTCAGGTCTAGGGCTAGAGACCTTTGCTGGTAAGAGGCAAACTAATGAAGTTCCAGTTAATTAGTTTCTGATAAAGGAATGATGGTTTAGAACTGAAAAGCTTTTAGTGGAGGACTGAAATCTAATGGATCCTGTTTGCTTCTCCTTTCCCCAAAAGGGACAGTAATGGAAGTCAATAGCATAGCTCGGTACAAGAATCCAAGAGCCTATAGCACAACATGCCTACCCAAGCACTAGTCTCTCCAGCCTAAGATGGCACCTTGAAGTACCCATACTGAAAAGAATAAGCAAGCGATACAGTTTTGTTGAGGGATTAATAGCAACAGTGGAGTACATATCCATTGTACATGTGTTAGGAAAAACAGAAATGCAAGTCAATTGATCTTTCAGTGGATCAGCTTAGGATTTAAATCTAACTGCTTGCCCTTTGCTGATGAGGCATGTGTGGGAAGGGGTGGAAATTACTAACAATTTCTACCAGGAGAGTTTAAACTCAGTTGAATTCTCTAGGCAGCCTAGAAAACTTAATCACAAATATTAGGTTTTAGTCCCCAGTGTTATAGAACAGGGACAAGCAGAGAAGATAGGATACAAGGCCCTAGAAAGGTTCTCACAGCAGACACTGCAAGGCATCGTGGTTTCCCAATTTTCCTTCAGGATCTTTCTGCCCACCCTTTTGCTGTATTCAGCTATATCCTTCCTTCTGCTATTTCCTCCCTGTTTTTATTATATGATTGAGATCTTTCCAATTTGTTACTTCCTCTCTTCCCCCACAATGAAATTTCTAGCAACAGCAATGTGTTAACAGGTCCAAGAAGGGGCTACTCACAGATATTTCAAGCTTTTAAGAATTAAAAAAATAGTAACAAAAGTTACCGCCTGCCCCCCCCCCAAAAAAAAAAAAGAATCCTTCAAATTATTTCTCCACATCTTGCAGAAAAGTCAAAGTGAGGGGAAATAGAGAGCGTTAATCAGCTGGCTGCTGACAACAAACCGCACTGCAGTACTGCTAAGAGTGATTTCCTTGACGTGAGGAATGCAAAGGCAAGTCCTGGGCTAACTTTTTCTTTTAAGAACAGGCACATCAACATTCAAACATTAGAAATTAATTTATGATTAAGTTATTTCAGTCTGTTTCTAATTACATTCAGAAAAAAGTAAAAATGGAACCTTTTTATTCAGACAATAATACTCTGACCTCAGTTTTCTTGATCTAACTAACATTAGCCTCAATGCCGTCCAACAGTTTCAAGTTCATCATGGGTCTTCAAATCCTGTCTGCTTTTACTACGAAGAACAGAACAAGAAAGGACTTAAGCACCTAGCCTTTGGTGTGAAACTGTTTCAGTGTTATGTACTTAGGTTGAAAACATACCAGAAGAGGTAGAGTTAAATGTTTCAGAGAGGTTATCCAAAATAACCAGTAAGTTGAGATTTCTAGGAAGCCAATGACAAACACTGGGCACAAGGGTATCCCACCCTAGGTCAATACAGAAAACAGAAATATTTGACCAGGTCATGTTGGTCTTCTGTGCAGGAACAGACTAGTTAGACTGCTCACTCAAGTGTGCCTGGATGGGGCCCTTTATCTTCCACCTGAAAAGCCCGAATATCAGGCAGACAGAAAGAAAAAAATAAATCATAGAAGCAGAGGAGCAAGCGGGGGGGGAATCCAGTTCTACAGTGTGATGATTACAGGATTTAACTGAGGGGGAAGGACAGCAGAGTATCAGGTTCTGCTTCCTCTATTCACGATCATTTCTTACTTTTGACTACTCACTATAAAACAGTCCTGAGAATAGAGACCAAACCTCAGAACTTCCCCATCCCAGCTAAGTGAATAAAAAGAGATATGGCTGAACTCCACAGAACCAAGTACACGTTATACGAGCTAAAGAGCCCACCTAATATATCATGCTTTTCAATAGATTTAGAGGCTGCTATGCCTATTTTCTGGATCTCCTTGTGGCTTATAGCACTCTCCATCACATCTGTAGGCTCCTCAAGCACTTTCATTTGCAGACACGTAATGAGGACTTTGGTATTCTGAATTGAAAAGTTTGAGTTACACTTCTAAAATCCATTTAGAGTACTTTGAATCTAGTCCCAAACAGATTTTCTTTTCTTGACAGTACAAAACAATCCTGGAATGACACTAGATGCTATTTTGCATCAAGCTGCTGGGAGAAAGCTGTCAATACAATGTAACCATAGGATCTTTATTGTAGAGGTGGGAGGAAGGAAAAATGGATGCTCTTAAAATTTGCCTGGTCTTAGCATCTACAATATGGTTGCCTTTAGCTCACTGAAATGTTTCCTTCCACTCTTGATATTCCTCTCACATTTTTTTTTAATGAAGAACAGATCGATAGCAAGCACTGAAGTCACCGTAGAGCCTGTTAGCTCTGTGATCATTAAGAACAAAGATATTTCCAAGTTGTTTCTTATGCAGTCACATTCTTGCCCTACAAGCCAAAGACCCCAGTACATGTTTTCACCCCAGGTGCATAAGCAGAGTCTCTTCCATGGAGCTGACAATGAAGTTAACAGATAGGGCCCACTAAGCGCAATCAGAACCAAGCCATGCTCTCTTTCTGACACTGGCCCTCTGTTACAAACAGAAGGTGACATTACTCATGCATTGTTTTGTGCAAGCTCCTAGTAATAGCTACATGCTTTATTCTTCTTCCCACTCACCAAGGGAGTAGATGCATGTTTTTAAATTGTTTTCCATCAAGCCCCAAAACACATGATAAGTGGCTATTGAATCAACCTTCTCCCCCACTGAAACAGCACTGAACTGAACCCTCTGAACAAGAAGAGGATGGCAGCAGACAGTGAAAGGCCTTGCATCACTTTGTTTCTCAGATGATCCCTGTGATAATTCTATGCCTGTAAGGGAGATGATACGCCTTAGAGTGTAGTAGGAGAAATGGTGGAACAGCAGCTTATAGGATTTGCTTCATGATTCAACAGTGCTTTTGGAAAGACAAAACAGTGCAGTTAGCACTCTCGAGCACGATACAGAGCTTCTACAATTACTATTGTAATTACTTCATATATACAAACTGGTCTGCCAGACTAAAAACCAAATCAATTTGCAGTGTGTGGTTAATGTAGCAATAAAGTCAGTCCAAGTCTATCACATGAGCATACTTTTCTCAAACACTATCACAATGAGCTGTTTTTCATTTTAAAGTACCATGAAAGTCACAATAGCATGAAAAAATGTGAAATTACACACTTCATAGTGTAACCTAGATAATGCCAGTCTGATGCAGAAGTGTCTTCTGAATTATAACAATACTGTTACCAAGCTCAAACTCCAAATGGAGAATAGACTTCTGTTATTGTGTAGTATGCAAATGTATACATCTGTGAAGTAATTTTAACCTATCCCCTCAGCCAGTGTATATAGAATAGCTAGACTGGAGGCTAGGGCATAACTTTACAGGCTAAAAGTCCCTCCACAAGTAAAAATAAAATTCTGCCACATTAAAAATCTGGATTACATTATAGAAGAACACTTGCCCCTTTTGGCCTTAAGAGCTATTGGCATTCAGCTCAATTAAAGCAAATACAAGCTGATTCAACGGATTGCATCCTGGAAAAGCCACAAGTCCTCAGTTCTTGCTTAACTTCAGCAGAACATATGGCAGATGTGATCATCTCCACATCTTGCAGTATATAGGCATAAAAACACATTACCCTCATCTCTGAAACTACAGCTGCCAAAAGTTGTATTAAAATTTCTCACTTGTTATAATAATATTTATGGTCTGTCCTGGGCTCAATTAAAGCAAATACAAGCTGATTCAACTAAGGATTGCATCCTGGAAAAGCCACAAGTCCTCAGTTCTTGCTTAACTTCAGCAGAACATATGGCAGATGTGATCATCTCCACATCTTGCAGTATATAGGCATAAAAACACATTACCCTCATCTCTGAAACTACAGCTGCCAAAAGTTGTATTAAAATTTCTCACTTGTTATAATAATATTTATGGTCTGTCCTGGAGCCCAGTTTGGTCATGCTGAAAACAAATAAAAAAAACAGCCTCCAAAGTTGCAGTACAAAAATTAAACCTGATCTGAATTTGTAACAAGTATCTCTATGCCAATTATGTCTAAGAACTTTTTAAACTCTGTAATATCCCATAACTTCTAGTCTTTAAATTCTATTTTGAATGTAAAACCTAGCAAAGCAAGATGCTAGTTTCCTTCAGAATATGTAACTTACAGATAACATTACATATATAACATAACTTACAGAAACGAATGCATTCCTCACATAATGCAGAGGGAGACTGAAGTTCTCGTCTCTACAAAAGGCTTAACCAAAAATGAGGCGACATTACATACAGCAAAACTGTAAAATAAAAGCTTCCCCAATGTGCTCTCAGCAATTCTGAACAAAAACTAGTTCTCCGATTCAACCATCTAAACATTTACCATCTGTTCTGAAAACTGCTTTCTGCAAAATTTTCGGGTGTCTTTTCCATTTATTAAACATTCTCCAGTATTTCTGAAATACTCTTCCATACCTCTCCCACTTTTTTGGTTACGCATTCCATTTCTTAATACTTCTAACAGCCCTTTCACAACAGTCTTTCAAAAGCATTAACTTTACAGTGTTTGTACTGTGCTATTAAATAAATCTTACAGGACAAAGGGAACAGAGAATTAAGCCCAACTGAGATACGCTGTTGTAAGTAAGTTTACTCAGTTTAACTTGCTTCAACTTGCTTTTCTTTTCTGGCAAACATTTTCAGCCAACACTCGCCTCATCTCTTCCTCCTTCAATTCTTTACCCTTGAATTTTCTGCATGAGTTAAAAGTATTTTACCGCAGATACAATACTCTACTCTTAGTTTTAGTCTGCTCCTACCTAAAAGAGAAAAGATGACAGAAATACAAGCCACAAATATGCACTAACCTGGTGACGGTGCCTGATCGACACATAGTTTTTCTGCTGACAGTTTCACCGAATGATTGCTTCCTTTGTGATGACAAAGCCATTAATAACTTATGACCCTTCTCAGGCATGACAGGAACATCTCTGCACTTCTCCCCGTTTTGTGTGTTATAAGGTTGAAAATGACTGCGATAGCTGCTGTACGCTCAATACACAAAAGGAAAAGAAACCCTGCCCCAACTGCTTGTGCATCTGCACTGCACTGCGGCCAAAAGGGACGCCTAGGCAATGACTTGTTTCCTTTGTTACTTCCTGTTTCCCCCAGTGTTAGTGGGCAGCACTATCTTTGTCAGATTTCCCAACTTCCCAGAGAGGTTATAAATCAAACCCTGCATACCTCAAACCTCTGTCAGATGGTGAGCCAGAAAGCAGATGGGATTTTCCAGTGCTCACTTGCTTCCTACTCACCTTTCAATCAACTACTTTCCCTTGGGAGAAAAAGAAAGTAGTCCTTTTTTCTTACAGTGTACTCAGGCTCTCACACCGGCAGAGGCACAGCTCAGAAATGCTGCCTGTGCTTCTGAAGAGCCTGTGCTTCAGGTACTGACACTGCACCACAGAACTACGGTAAGTATTTAATCTCTCTTTTCTCTCCTGTAGCTGGAGCTTGTCCTTCCCTCTTCAACCCAAGAAATTAAAAATAGCGATTTTGAAAGATTATGCAGCATATACATGCTTTAGAGCAAGTCTTGCCTGTACGCTTGATGCTACGCAAACCACAAAAGACAATAAAATTCAAATCCAAGAGGCTCACAATGCAAGGGCAACAATTTTACAAGACAAGTATCACCAACTATGATGAATAAACGCATTGTTTTACACTTATTTTCATCTGGAGCTCTTAAAAGGATTTAAGTGTTTCACTGACTGTCTGGAATTAACCAAGACCCTGGGCTAGAAAGTTCAAATAAGACAAAAACAACTAGCAAGTGTCAGAATGATGGACAAAACCTACATACATGAATATGCCAAGTAAAGCTTACTTCAGGTATTTTTGGGGAAATGGACATAAATCTATAGTCCAAAATAGAAGGAAGAAGTTTCTATATAACGTCTTTTCTTTTTGTAAACTACCCAACAGCCAAAGCACAGAAGAAAATAACATTTCCAATACTGGCCATGGCTGTATCGGCTAGAAAAGCAATTCTCAGTCTTCACCATAGGGCACCCATTTGCACTCCTTCCATAGCCAGGCTATTTAGGAAGGGGAAGCAAACCATAAATATCACACACCTGTTGTTAGCTAAAAGGATCAGCACATCAACACAAAATCCCAATGCTATTTAATACGAATCAATACCTAGTTGTCTCAGTGGCTTAATTAACAGATTCTTCACACAGAAAAGATGTGAAGAGAACTACATCTCAGCAGTTTGTGAATTAAATTCACTTGCTTTATCTGCTACAATATCAGTTCCCAATTTAGACTTTAAGCATTAACACACGATGCTTTAAAGCAATCTTTCCTCCCCCAGTTCTCTGCTATCTAAGCCTACTCTTCTAAGTTTGCATTACCATCTTTGCAACCTTTATCTCTACCTCAGCAAAAAAGCTACAATCAAAATGACAGCATTTGAGAATATTTAATGGGGTGGTGGTGGAAAGAGTTCCTCTTTCCCTCTTCTGGTCTGACACACCTAAGTCTTGGTTTTCCCCTCCAAACTGCGCAACTATAGTACCATGCTCTTTGGCCTCAACAGTCTCATTTTAATTGTATGTCTCATTTATCCAACACGTGTTCCTGAAGTACTGCTTTTCCACTCTAACCTTTCTGATGCTGTCCTCTCCCGTTCTTTACCTAAGCACTCAGAAATACAGAATTTTTCACTTCAAGTTCCAAGATCCCCTTTTGATTTTTCTGGCGATTTCCAACACTGTCAAGATGGTCACAGAGTTAGAACAGAAGCCATTTCACACATGCACACACACAGGCTGGTGTTCCACTGAGGGACAACAACAACAAAGTAGATGTTTCATAGTTTTGGAAGAATGAAAATTCAGCTTCACTTTCTAGATCAAACATTAATCAGAATGGTTGTGCTTCAAAATTGCAAATAAAGAG
Organism: Aptenodytes forsteri; assembly: GCF_000699145.1. NCBI lineage: Eukaryota > Metazoa > Chordata > Aves > Sphenisciformes > Spheniscidae > Aptenodytes > Aptenodytes forsteri. Next base: position 2,449,211 of record NW_008795948.1, read on the forward strand.
TCTGAAGAGACATGAAATCCTTATGGATTTGATTAACATGTCTCAGGGAAGTGAAAGAGTATTAAATTTATCCTTCTTCACAATGCAAAATTCAGTTTTGCAAAGAATTCTGGTATATGGTTTTCAGACCGCTAACCTTCATTTGTCCCCACAAAATCACTGGTGAGAAGCAGCCTTGCACCAAGCTAGCCTAGGGAGAATTTCACTCAAAAGGAGTTACTTTATTTCTTTAAAATTATGAAATTTCACTCAGATAGCCTTAATAGGAAGAACCAAACCATCAGAAACCAACATTTGGATTTCATTCCAGCAGGGCTACTGTGTGAGGAAGTCAGCCAATCATCTCTGCCATCATTAGGAACAGCTCTTGCTCCCCATCAAAAGCAGTCCTACTTATTTTTAGTTAATGGAAAGCAAGAACAGTAAAATATACATCTAGCACTATGCTGTCCTTGCCAGTCTAAGTTCACTAGTCTAGCTGATGGGTTGGGTTGTCTCTGCAGCAAGAGAGCTTCCTCTTGCTGACCAATTTACAGGAAACTGCAAGAACAGACTGTAAATAAAAGCAGCACAAGAAGAGCACAGCAACAGGCGAGACAGAAAAATTATCAAAGCAACAAAAAAAATTAAAATAGCGTAAAAACTATTTTCTTTCAGCTGCAGCAAGTAGTCAGCTCAGTAGTCAAGTTCCACTCAGAATAACGTAGGATTTCATCTATTATATATTTCCATAAAAGCCTACAGTATAGTAAGGCATTAAAGAAGGCCACATTCTGTTAAAGTTTTACTGACTTTAGTGAGCTTGAACCAGGAGTAGATTATTACGAGTTTTATTATTTTATTAGTTTTACCAAACTAGTTCAGTCCCAAGTTTCTAGATCATAGTGGAAACTCATCCACTATATTGAGAGATGATATATCTGTCAACTGTATACTCCACAACTACAGATTGTAAAAGAGCAAGTGTAAATTACTCACCTGAATCCTTCATCTGCTAGGTAGGGCAGTCCTGTAAAAATGTGAATAACCACGCATCAGAATTATTTCTGCGGGATGACATGCAGAATAATAATGAAAAAAAAAAAGCCAGCAACAAAGGGGAGAAGTGAGGCCAGAACTTCCAAAAATCCTCTTTCAAGGCCAAAAGAATTCCTATTCTTTAAACTTTAACTATCATTCCCTCATTCAGCTTACTTAGGAAGAGCTGAAGAAGCCTTACTTAATCATATATTTACTTGTTTATTTACACATATTAAAAAAAAGTAGCTGAAGCCTTTATAATATATATTCAATCTAAAACTGAGAAACACTTCAGGTCAAAAAACTTCCGAGTTTCTATTTATACCCCACTGCTCTTAAGCTTTGAACATCTATGGACATATTGTTGGCTTGAAACTTCAAAAAAGCCAGCCAGCCAGCACTGGTCTGCAATAAATAAGCCATACTTCAGAGAAAGAGCATATCAATTTTAAAACAAAGTTGTAACTTTTCTTGGTTGTTTCACCAAACAGCTTGGCACAAGTCCTAGAAGATGATATACTGACTTTGATTTTGGGATACAGTTAATATCATATATTGCTCAAACATCTGTAGACCAAAGCACAGCTGCAAAGTATTTGCAGTATATGCATAGCTTGTAAAAAACAAATTACTCTGTGCAGCTGGAGAAGAACCTTCTGCAAACTCTCAATGTAAGAACATTATCATTTAACAGATTCTCTTACCTCAGCTAGCCTTGAAAAATAACTTAAGACTTCATACTGATGTAAATAAGGATTGAATTAAAAACAGTACAGCTATCCTAGCATGATTTCCTATGTTGGTGATTTTATTATGAGTAGCTTTTTAAGTTTAATGGATTTCTACTGAATCAAAAGCCCCCTCAAAACTGTATAGGAGCATTGACCCAGCGAGTTAACTGGATGTCAAGTCTATGCCAGTCAGATCATACCACTAACACTTGGTATAAGTAACGCTTAAAATAGAAGGCAAGTTCTTAAACAGTTTTGCTGCTTATCACGTTTCTTTAAAATAAATTCAAAGACACATTACCAAGGCAAGACTTCCATTCTCATTTACTATTCAAACCAGATGGACAGGTTCTTTGTTCCTTTTAACTGTTACCTATATACAAGGTCCTTGTAAAAAAGGCTGTAAATGCAGCTATGGTTATGATTAACTGATATCTTTCATCACTGCTCGTAGAACAATTTAAACTAGACCATAGTTAAAATCACATAACTGAGCAGAAGTACAAACATGATTGCCAAAGTCCTATTCCTGCAGACAGTCGTGCTGCAGGCAGCTGCAAAGGGAGTTTCCCCAAATACACGTAGACACTTCAAGTGGGAGTTTCCACAAATTATTTATTTGCTTGGCAGAAGTTTTCGATTCTAAGATATTACAGTTGAAACAATTTTACTGCTAGACTGGTTTGTGATGAACTGCATACAATTCTATCCCTATTGTACTCATAATTGATAATTTAGAAGCACTGTTGGACCACAAAATAATTTCTGCTTACACATCAAAACACCTTTAAGTATTTAAGCTGGCAGACCATTGAACTTTAGTAAAAGCAACACCTAAATAAAGGCTTTTAGAAATGTACAAGAGGCAGTCAAATATCTATTACTGATGATTAAGCATATCCAATAGGTACATTTAACCAGCAGACGTCTTGCCATATAAAGTTGTCTGTTGTTAGGAAACTTTTTTTCTTGTTTTCTTAGAATTTTACTTAAATTAATTTAAAGAACATCAAGAGTCCAAGGGGAAAAAAAAGAAGAAAGGCCAAAACCCACCTTAGAGGCCTACACTTACGTTCACCATTTTCTACCATTTCTGATACTAAAGCATTTTGGCAAGACATAAAATATCCATCAGTTCATTGTATACTGTGCTTGTACAAGACTAACAAAACTTAGGTCCAAGACTACTATTGCCAGTTAAAGAGAATATTTCATGTGAGTGTATATGCAAGTCAACAAAAAAATTACTGAATATAAGCAATTTTAAAACATTCCTGCAGCAGGATATTAAAAACAACAAAACCACATAAAGCTTATAAAGAAAGTCCTTTTGAATGTTTATCAGCAAAAAACTGCAATGAGTAAATTTATAAACTCTATCGCTGACCCCAGTAACAAGCTGCTAATTGAATACTAAAGAAATTCAGCAAGCCCTGGTTTAGAGGAAGCATTTGGTCATGTCATCCATGAGCCCTTCAAGCTTGCATGCCCCTCTTCTGGTGGACTGCAGTAACCTTGCATTTAAGGAAATATACCTCTGCAGGCAAATGGCTGCAGCCAGCACCAAAGAGGAAGCTCAACTTCTGTCAGGCCCTGGGAAAACAAAATGAGACAAACATTTCCTATTTTTATTTTGCTTGTAAAGAGACTATGTCACACAACTTAAAGACAAAGTGTAACCGCAAAGACTCGCTCTATACTTTACCGCTGTACAACACAGTAGATAGTGCTGGTTTTTAAGTAGTGATGCAGTGAAGCATCTCAGAGTTTGCTCTTCTCATACTTGGAAACTCTGACTAGGAACCAGAATCTCAGAATAAGCTAATAACTATGCAAGTGTAATTTACAGAATTAGAAGGCCCAACTGGGCTGTATTGCTAATGGACAGTCCCCACATTCAACAGCTTTGAAGCTCCTTGTGCTCAATACCTCATGCAAGCAAGTAGGTGTACCAGAAACAAGGTTTCTTTATTCTGATTCCAATGACTGTTCCCTTTTAAATCACGATATGAACTTCTCTAAAGGATGTTGTAAAGCATAAGTATTTTGCCACTCCCACCTCCAACCATGCAAAACACTAAATCAAAGGGCTGAAACAGGTAGGAGCATGGATTACAATAACCAGGATTTAAGGCTACCGTATATTTCATCACTTAGGTAAGTACTTTTTTTTTTTTTTTTTTTAAATATGCACCAGAAAGATTAAATATGCACCAGAAAGAAGAATCTCTGCAAGCTCATGCTTACTTTCTACAAAAGCTGAATTTAATTGTAACCACCAGATCACACGTAGTTGGGATTTTAGGTCAAGACTGTAAAACAAATGTACACTGCAAGACTGCTCCAGAAAGACTGCAGTAAACAAACAATTTTAATTTGGAGGACATGAGAAGGAACAGTCATTTCATATCACTTAACCCTAAAAACATATAATCACATGCAATGGGCTTCTACAAGACAATTTGGACAATGCCATTTTATATTATCATTTCTTTTATGGAAACCACTACTTGCTTCAGAAGTATGACGAAAAGGAAAAAAAAATTACTCCCCCTTAAATCTTGTTTAAATGAACTCCAACAGCAAGGATTAGCCCAACATTGACCTACGCCTCCAAAGCTGTAGAGTTGCATTCAAAAGTGAGTTAATGCAGGTCTATTTTCAAGTACAAAAGACATTCATAATACTTCATAAGACATGAACAACAACATTCTTATTTACAACACAGATCACGGTTTGCCTAAACAAATGTATTACTGGTATAGTGCCAACAAAGTTCGCAGAAAGGTTTGACAAGAGGTACAAAAACCCCGCAACATACTATAAGAGTAACAAACATCTGACAGTAAGATAGGCCAAAGGCGAGGAGCTAAAATACAAGTTCTAGATCCTTGCTTTCCATCTGATCTTGACGCCACTTAACTCTTCTCTTCAAATCATCGCCTTTCCTGACCGGTCTTGAAAGTCAAGACATATACTCTTACAAAAGCCTTTATAAGGGTTAACTCATTCACACTGGGAAAGAGGCTTCAGAAAACTGAAGATAACGGGAATGGATTTAGTAGTACTGCACATGTAAATCAAAACCCTTCCTAGAGTGGTGACCATTAATATTTTGGGGGGCAACGGGGACAAAAAACACCATAAAAGAAAAATGCTGTAATGCATCTAGTTTAGTGCACAGTGATTGAGAAGCTGGGAATACAGAAATCCATCTCAGACCCCCAAGATCTCAGACTCCGGCACTTCAAATTACACCAGCAAGCCCCTGAGCTGCAAATTCTTAGGCTGGAAGAATATGCTGTATCTTTGCCCAGTTCTTACACCCTTCTGTAAGCACTCCTCAGATCTGACTCCATACAGGCATTCCTATCAAGTGCTCAAAAAAAAGTCTGTAAACTGGAACATTCACTGTAAAAGATATTTCTATTTCCTTCCCACCAACTCTTCTTTTTTAAATTAAGACGTAAGGACTTATTCCAGCCAAAGTTTGAATCTAGCAGAAGCCTGTGGAATTTTTTTTACATACACTCTACAGTCCAGTTAGATTATTTCCCTCCCTCCCGTTTTAATTTGAAGATGCTTCTTGGCATCACGTTAACCTATCCTGTCTTAGAATTTGGAAAGAAGCAAGTTCTCTTTCTTAAACATCTAGTAGCATTGTCTATTCTTTCCATTCTTATGGTCACATCAAAGCTGATCCAAATAACATTTGACTGACTCCTGGCCTCACTGACTTTTCACCTCCAAAACTTACTTCTAATTATTTATAGCGTGTGTAATAAATAAATATATATATTAAAAAAAATCATATCTATACAGTTCTTAAAGAAATGGTATGTTATACACTCCAGCAACCCTATTAATCTTCTTAGCAAGATGAGCTACAAGGAACACATTGCCTTTGGGCACCATTCCTTCTTAAAAGATTTTTTTGGTTGTTTGGGTTTTTTTGGTTTTTTTTTTTTTTAAAAGCTCTTTCAAAACAGTGCAGCCAGACTCCTTACAGACATGAACTGGTTATGATATAAAGGCACTCTTCTTTATGACCTCCAAAACCTTATGTTTTGTGCACTGCCTAGAACTAACAGCCATTACCTCCAAGAAGTCCATATAGCATTCTTTCATGTCCAAGTTTTGGTACTCCATAAAATTCAAGCTTACTCTTACATATGGAGCATATAACATTTCCAGCAGAAGCTTTTACAATATTTATAGATTATCTTCCTGCTATACACATCCTAGATACTCTTAAGGCATTCTAAATACCAGTCACTTCTTGTACACAATGAAGAGCTGAAGCTGGATTTCACTTGCACAAAGGAAATTCAGGAATTTGGGTCAATGGGATTAGTCCTGTTTCAACCTAAGTAATCAAACCCGACATCTTCGTACAGTAAATACAACAACGGTTTGCCCAGACCCAAGCCAAATGACAGATCATACATATCACAGATGCATTGAGTCAGCTGTGTGTGTTACTGGCACCACAAAATAAGATGTCTACAGAAGCTGAACTTTCAGGAGGAAAGTGCTGTTTCTGCACACTTTTAAAATATTTATATATTTTATATATATATAATATATATATTACATATTTTTTTTCAAGTATGTAATGAGATAATTTTAGTTTGAAGCATTGGGATCTGCTGGAGATGCACATGACAGAAATTGAAAATGAACTCCATTATAACCTATATATATATAATTATTATAATATATATATAAAAATATTTAATGGTATTTGTGACATTTCATATAGCTTTTGAAACAATACAGACTGATACACTTAACATCCCCTAAAAAACTGCACTTATTAACTATCTCAAAGCGTAGACATGCATTACAAACGCATGTTTGTATCTACAGCCATAAAAAGAACTCTCAGCTTGAGAGGTGTGCTAGAAAGTTAGAAGTGCATTAAGACTATCCAAAAAGCCTCCCCTTCCTCCATAAAATACCAGACGATCTTTCATGCATTCTAGTCATTTAACGTTAACTGGTAAGCCACTATTTTAATGAAAGACATTTCCCAGGTTATAATGGAGTTCATTTTCAATTTCTGTCATGTGCATCTCCAGCAGATCCCAATGCTTCAAACTAAAATTATCTCATTACATACTTGAAAAAAAATGTTGTCTACAGAATTTTATAAAATATTTCTAAATTTAGCATCATCACAGGTTAGCAAAGATTTTGATATAAGCACATACCGTTTATGTGATAAATCAATGGAGATACACCACTGATAGATTAAGCAGGATTTTTGCTCCAAAGAATAACTTTAAAAAAAAAGGAAAATGACAAGAAGCAGTTTGATTATTCAAACGTCTTCTCATACCAGAGAAACAGAAGCATCATTATGGTTATCAAAGGCACATTCTGGAAAATAGTTTGGTTTAGGTAACTGCAGACTCTTTCCACCTCCTGTTACTCAGGTTATATTCCCTCTGTATCTGTGCATGTTTTTATATATATACACATTATATATGTAGCATAACACGTGGGTGTATATGAATAAAATCTATTCTTTGGAAAGAACTGCCTTTAACAAAAAGTAGCATAATACTACAGTTTTGATTAACAATGCCAGTCTTTCATTTATGGCTATTTTGTTTTTCTTGGAAGAACCATAACAGATGGTGGTTAGATTACTCCAGCTATAACACAGTGTCAAATTTTTCTAACTGTACAAACAAGTACATCCATTTTTATTTGCATCTAAGCAAGAACAAGGTATCAGAGAAGTAGTTGTTCCTCTTCCAAAGATCTCTTGGGTGGTTCTCTCCACAAGAAAAGAGAAAAGTAGCAAACGCATTAACTTACAGATTCAATAATCTTCAGTTATCTATTTTAAAAGGCAGTAAGTCAAATTGTTCACAAGACATAATAAGACTTGTCTACCTTTTAAGTCCAGATAAGACATTTGTAATTGTAATAGCAGTTAGTGAAAACTTTGTGTTTTTTTGAAATGGGCAACAGGAAAGTAACAACAAAATCATTGTGCTTCACTTCCACTGCTCCAGTGCCGCTTCCTCTCCTGTGCAGTCTACCAGAGAACCAGCAGCTGGCATGGCACAATCAAAAATAACAAGCGCAAGGACTGCAATAGTTATAGTTTAACTGAATGTGAAAAAATAAGCCTTAAGTCAGAAAGGATAGAGAGAATACTCGAAAGTATTAAGACTCAAGTATACACAATTATCTTGAAAGAGTTCTTGCTATGTACTGTGTACCTTGAAGTCTTAAAGCTCACATTTTTTGCTGATTTGGAATGCAATATAGTTTTTCTTTATCATTTTTCATTCCACTTTGTTGGAGATGCAACTGTTCAGTTAGAAATGTACTGTTAGAAATAACATCAGTTAGATTCTCCAAGACTCGCCATCCCTGTTGATATTTTGGCTGTTCTACAGAACACCATCCTCAATCCTTTTCATCCTACTACAAGCTCCCTCTTCTTTTTCTAGGTGATGTTGCTGAAATATGCAACATAAAACCATGAGACCTTAGGACACGAGGGTTAAATGGTGAATAGTGATATAGAATCATAGAATCATTAAGGTTGGAAAAGACCTCCAAGATCACTGAGTCCAACCATCGACCCAACACCACCATGCACACTAAGCCATGTCCCTAAGTGCCTCATCTACACGTCTTTTAAATACTTCCAGGGATGGGGACTCAACCACTTCCTCGGGCAGCCTGTTTCAATGTTTCACCACTCTCTCAGTAAAGAATTTTCCTCAGGTCCAATCTAAACCTCCCCTGGCGCAACTTGAGGCCATTTCCTCTCGTCGTATCGCTTGTTACTTGGGAGAAGAGACCAACCCCCCCCTCGCT
>NW_008795948.1:2458237-2475225 GCF_000699145.1 Aptenodytes forsteri
ACAGGCAGCTTTCCAGCCACTCTTCCCCAAGCCTGTAGCGCTGCATGGGGTTGTTGTGGCCGAAGTGCAGGACCCGGCACTTGGCCTTGTTGAACCTCATACAGTTGGCCTCGGCCCATCGATCCAGCCTGTCCAGGTCCCTCTGCATATATATAGTTTATCTTCCTCTTAGCACAGGATTATTAAGAACACATCAGGTTTGTATTTGCTTTTTATGTGGACTCATGCCTGAGTATCAGGCCAAGTTATTATTTGGTCTTTACCTGTGAGCTGCTCAAAAACCTAAAAACCCAATAATAAGAAACTAAAAAAAAGAAAGGAAGACTGGCCAACACCACTACTGCAACTGGTAAAGACTGTGTGGGAGACAGAGCTTTCTCACAACTTTTGTTTCCATAAGAAGGTAACAATGATACTTCACAACTCCCCATTCACGTGTGAAGTGCATTTCTTCCACATACCTTCTCAATTAACACAGACCAGGCAAATGCATTTAGAGCAAAATCCTACCAGACCACTAGGACCATGCACTTTTCATTATCTCCTTAGGGCTACAAAAATGACAGGGAATGGGTAACACGGGGCAGTCAAATGGCTTAGCTTGTTGACCAGAATGGTAGAAATGGCATGGGCATAGATCCACTCATCTAATTAATTTGCTCCTTACTATCTAAAAATGGAAAAGAACACTCCAGGATGGAAAGGAACTGTATAAAGTTGCCAAATTAAAGAGTTTCAAGCAAAAAGACTTCCATTTGCCACATTTCATAGCAAAGACACTGCTGCAAATCCCTTCTGCTTGGCGCTCTCTCAATAAAAAAAGCCCGTCAACCAAGTGCCACATTCCTTGGAGTAAGATCTCCGACTCTGGAAGAAGAGACCTAGTTCCCAGTTCAACAGCCCAGCAGCGAGACTCCTACTACCAAGTAATTATTAAGTAGCATGATATTGTTGCAGCCCATTAGATCAGAGGTTAGTACATCTTCAGTAATTAACAGATTTGTCACTAATCTCTTGCCACCTGCCAACCCAATTTTGCTGGAGAGCTGAATCCCACAGTGCAAGCGACACAGGTGGCATCAGCAGCACCGTGACACCCTTCTCTTCCACTGAGATATCCTTCTACCCCCAGCAGCCCTCTCATTCCCCTAGGACCAATGAGCCACAACATCAGCCAGCTCTGCTAAGCAGAAGAGCTGCCAGCCAGCAGGGAGGAGGAGAAACACAACTGCTCTCCACTGCAGGAGTAGGGATGCCATGCAGCTGTGGAGAAGCAGTCTGGCAGCAGGGGCACAGCAGGCATAGTGCCAATATGACAGATAGTTTCCAGACTTAATCACTTTGATATGATTTAGTACTGTGTACATTTGGAAATACGGTATTCCATCTTATCAGCATTGTTTCCATCATTATTAGAAAGGTTATCTGCACCTCAAAGCAAAAGATGCAAGACTCAGCAAATTCACACATTCCTCTGATAAGGCTTCAATTTGCCTCTTCAGACACTCGGACCAGTGGCTTTCTTAACTACAACCATCTTCACATCAGCTGTGATATTCGCCCAGGGACAGAAATAAGGGTGCTTTTTTTGCCCTTTTTTTTTTGGGGGGGGGGGGGGGGGCAGAGGGAAATGACTCACTGAGGCTTTGAGTTCAGAAGGAAAAAAGAATTTCACTGCAAGTTCTTCCCATAACAGCTTCCCACAAATACAGTAATTTCCTCTAAGTGGCTAGAGAATAGTTAGGCTATCTAACTCTGTTCTCCTAGTTTAAACATGAAAAGTACATTTAAAATATTCCTCTTTCTGTTCCAAATTTCCCCCCCACTGCACAGTCACACATCAAGTATTTAGCTAGCATAATTCCAGCAGTCTGCCATGCTTAATTTACGCCTGGGTAAGAGTACCCACACAAGCTTATTGATGGTGGGATGAGAATAAATTTGGGCCAGACTATGCATCATCTTATTATTTATTTGGGTTCTCCTAAATCCAGGATCACAATTCTGTTGTATATAATCCCATTAGTATTCTTCAAGTAGTTTTCTACCTGCAGCTCTTTAGGGGGAAGAGAACTACTAATCTTCCAGCAAGACTCATTTGCCCCTTCTGCAATGGGTATTTTGTCTTCTCAGAAAACCCTTTCTGGTTAGTGTTCTGTTGAGTATATTCACCTATTTACAGTCCTAATGCAAGTCTCCAGTTCAAAATCAAAGGTAAGTACTCTCTCCTAGACACCAAACAATGGAGACTGCACAGGATTGATTGTCCCATGCTCCTACAGGTGGTATGCCCACTTTGACAGCTGAGAGCATATTTCTCCACGCAATGTGTACAAAAGTCTGTACTCCCACTCCACCCACTTAAAACTGCACAGTGCTTTGGAAACATACCTACCTGGCATGATAGCGGAGTCCCATTAACTGACTGAAAAGTTACAGTGGAAAGCTTGATTGTTTAAGCCTGACTGCTTAGGGCAATTAACAGCGGCAGATGCTCAGCAGCTGTGCAAGTCAGGTCACACTTTTGCCCGAACATAGCTCGAAGTGCCTCATTTTGATTAGTCAAGTTTACAGATCAGATCAGTTTTGAGTTAGCTAATTATAAGCCTTTCATCTGTTAATAGGACCTGTAGGCTCATAGTCCAGGTTTCTTTGTGCTAAATTTCTCTCTACATCATTATCAGGACATAAAGTAGAAAAAAATGCTAATCCTCCTTCCAGGAATACAGGGAAGTACAGAAAACAACGAAAAGGAGGAAGACTAGATACATAGGCTTGTGTAAGAGCTGAAGTGTACAGTTTTATTTGTAGAAGGAAATACCAGAAGCTGACTCCAGTACATAGCCTTGGTCAGAACAGCGCAATTGCTACATTTGTGTAAAAGGTTTAGGAGCGCACTTAATGAAAGAACAATGTTCAGTAACAACCTATGCCATCTCTGCAATAAGAGCATACCACAGTGCTCCGAGATAAGAGATGCTCTCACTTGAGGAAATAACTGTCTTGCAATTGTAATACACTGAACTTAATCTCTTCAGAGCTCCAGCTTGGTCTAGGAGAAACAAACGATTATGTGACATGTTGTAATAGAATTGCTGTTAAGCAACATCAAGGTAATGATTGATTTACTCTTTTAAGTAGGGTTGTCACAAGATTAGAGACTAATAATTTAAGCCTCTGCTGCTTGGTTGCAGAAACTAGCTCTCAAGGTTAACTGCGTTCTAGTTTGAATGCCAACCTCCACACTTAGATGCATGCAAGCAACTTCTGCTGAAATTAAGGGGAACTAGGTAGACCTCAAGGTGAAATTTGTAAGGATGTGGCATTTAAACAAAAACTTTTACTTTATAGAAGAGTTTTAACAGGTTTTACAAATACACCAATAGAGATTGTCCCTCACTCATGTCAGAATGTCAAGAAGTACAGTAAGCCTTATAAAATAATGTAAGAGAGCTAATGAAACGTGAGATGAAGGACCATTTCAAAGAGATTTTAACTTGGAATAAGATTTACATGCAGACATTGAAAGGAAATTGCAGATCAAATCTAGTTTCTACTGCTATAGGTTCAACAGGGTATAACCCAACGAATCGCAGTTCATGAGACCTTTAAACTCAAAATGAGTTTTTTTCCCCACCTCAACAGCCTACCATTTATTTAATAGGAAAATATGCAAATATTTATAAAAATGACTGTTTCCAGAATGATGATTAATGTCTATCACTACAGTAGCTTAAGTTAAAAATAGAACAGGGAAATGAAGCTTCCTACCAAACCACTGCGTTTTTTTGGTCCTACAAGCCATATTTCACCAGGCAAGACCAAGGTATTCACAACATTATCTACTTCCACCTCTCTTCTTCTTTTTTTGTTACCAAGCAGTTATTACATGAAAAATGAAAACAAGTAACACATGCTTTTACACTTACTAGAATCTGTTTCAGGATCTGAGATGCTGCCCTGAAGTGCTGCATAAATAAAGACATCTGATTGATGACTGATTTCAGCAGAGTAAAGGTCTCCTGGAGAGTAGGAAGCTTATTTGTCTGGAGAAGAACTGAACATGAAAGTGGAAACTGACATGTTAAGTAAGATTTCCCTCCTCCAAGGGTTCTTGTTTTTTATTGTGCATATCTTTAAATGAAAAACTCAATGCTAATACAAGATGAAGCTGGAGTTATTTAGTCTCCTCTCAATTTAAGAACATTTAGAATTAAGTCTTGCTTTTGTTTAAGGATTAATTATTAAATTGCACAGCACAGGTTCATGGTTCATCTAAATAGGAAGACTGCCAGCTAAACTAGACCTGACCTTATTTCCATGTGTTAAAGCAGAATAACACCAAAAGATGTGGTTCAGCTGGCAGTTCCAGGTTGGCTAACCTGAACAATGAAAAAGTACATTTACACTCAGTAACAATGGAGTTCAGGTCACTGAAGCCCAATCTAAATTCACATTCTTGTCCTAATAGAGAGAAAACCCATACATGCAGACTACATTTCCATCACCCAGTATGTTTTATTTATTTTTTTTGACTATACAAGTACTAAACCTAGGAATCCTAAATCTTCCTACTTCCTTCTACTATTCTATCTCCTCTTGTTTATTTGGATATGCTTCAAACTCCTGAGAAATCTTTTGCTTTTAGTCATGTCTCTGTTATGCGTAAATCACCTTTCATGATAAGACTTGCAGCGCACTTCCCATCATCTCTCTCTCTAGTCAACACTTCGACAAACAAAGATCTCTGAGGTAGCAACAGTTCCAGACATGCACACTGGTGCCACTGGACTCTCCCAGCCTTTTCTTTCCAAGTACTGCCAGAAGCAAGAATGAGGAATATCATTCAAACTCCAAAATGTAGGTTCTTTTTCTACAGCAAGTTGGGACTAATCACTTAACTGTAACTTGGTAACCAGTGTTAAGTCAGAGTGCTGGAAATTTACAAATTAGCTGTAAGACAGAAGATGAACTGTAACATAAAATACTAATAGCCAATGCTGAGAACTGGGTCCTTTAGTAAATTTCTGGTCTACATACTGCTGCTCCTCCTCTGCTCCAGGTGTGAGCAGCCACTGTCTAGAAGCACTAGTCAGTCAGTGCAGGGTTTCTTTTTTTTAAACTCACTGAAACTATACTGAAACTGATACAGTGCCCGAATTCTAGCATCACTGCAGTACTGCTCCATATATGCCAACAGCATATTGTGGTATAGCTGCACAGCACAGTTCAAAACAATTGGTAAGATAAATAGTTGATCCACCTCCAGTCTTTCTGTCACATCATCGATTTTGACAAAGAAAGGAGAAAACAAACAAAAAACCCCATCTCTGCCTGAAGACTCAGGCCACAGACTGTTACCACTCTCATAGGTATGCTGAAAACGGTAAAAAGACAGCAATACAGTTATTGGATAGGGGGAAGGGGTGCAGAGAAGGTGAACAAACAAAAGAAAGGTGAACACACTAAAGAAAGGATGACTACACCCTGACATAGTGAGTCTCAACCCACATGACAAAAGGCAGCTGCTCCAGTCTGTGAAACAGTTATCTCCTTTACTGGGCAAAAAGGATGCTCTATCTATACAGAAACTCATAACTGAATTCAAACTCCGAGAACTGAAATAATTTGATGAACTGTCAACTCTGCAAAAGTGTCCACAGCGTTGGAAAGGCATCCTTATTTATCATATTTAAGTAGTACTGAATGTTGCTGACTACTAAATTTGAGTCTTGCTTCTTTTAAGGCTCCAGCTACTATGCTGAGGGATTTTAGTTTCTGGGTTTTTAAAACAGCGTGTTATCCTTCCAATTAGAGGAAAGGCTTAAAACATACAGTACAGGCACCCTGAAAGAAAGTGAATAATAAATGCTTGCTTAAAATATATACAACTCCCTCTCTGAGGGAGTTTCATTCATGAAACCTCATTCATGACCTTTGCATATTTGTGTGGTGTTCCTGCCAAAAAATTTCAGGTTTTTGGTGCTCACAAAACAGTTAAATATTACTCAGCATGGCCATCAGATTTTTAAAAAAATTAAGCCTGATACTTTGCTCAGTTGTTGCTCCCATGAGAGTTCTGATGGAAATTCCATTTTCATATTTTGAGGAAACCATCTGGAATGAAAGATTTCCTGTTTTAAGAGCCCTTACAGGTGAGTTCATGATTGAAGGCATAAATCCGAGTTTCTCCTAGTACTCTCATTTATGGCAAAGCTGAAGGGATAATGAAATAAAAGCCTTGGTTAAATATGTTTGGTAACTTTCCTATTTGGGGGTTGTACTATATTCCCTGCACTGAAACAATCAAGAATATCAATGAAGTGTTTTACAGTGATGTGCAAGTCCTTTGTGCACTCATGTGTCAAGAGGAGATGATGTTGTACACGTAAAAAAGTTCAGTTGCAATGCCTACTACATAAAGCAACAACAATCATAATCTGTTTACATGGACCACTGAAGTTTTTGTAAAGTGATCTCAAATCTTTGTACAGGTATTAAGTTTTCTAAATGTTCTGTGAGAGAGTGAAAGCCATTTCCATGCCGTAAAAGTCTCCGTAGGCACCTAAATCCATTTGGAATTATCAGGAATTACCACAGCCATCCCTAAGTGCTCACACACTACAATACACAACATCACCACCTACATAAATCAAAGTCAGTCATACTGTAAAGAACAGAACCCAAACCTCCTGTCTTCCTGCCCTAACATATCCAAGGAAATGGTCTACAATGACGAAAACAAACCTCATGTTTTTAAGTTAGAGTGGTTGCATTTAACTATGGAAATAGTGTTTACCTTTTAAAAATGTAAGGATACAAAGCTAGCCTGAATTGGGAAGTTCCTTCTTTGACAAATTAACTCAGAAGAGCATGAGAGGAGGGGAAAAAAACCAAAAAAACCCAACAAAACATATGCCATTCCCTGGAAGACAGAACAGACCTAATGAATCAAATGTTCCTACTGTTCCATTAGGACAGAAGTGATCCTGATTATACATGATTAGTGATGTACAGTGTGTCAGTCAATGTTATAACTTAGCATAAGTAAAATAAAAACCCAGAAAGCTTTAACCATAACCAGTCGAACAGTGAGAATTTTCAAACATAAATAGGATGAAAACTATAGGAGCTCCCTAGCCTTCTTGGAGTTTTACCTGTGGCCTTTCTGGAAAGATAAGCTTGTAAGGAAGCAAAGGTCTGCTTTCCCTACCTCTGGGCAACCACAGATATGAAGATTAATCCAGCAACAAAATTCAACAAGCAGCTATTCCTAAACTTAGCCAAAGATTTGCTTATTTCACACCAGCGATCTAGCTCAGCTCTTTACAACTGTTCTAGGAGACAGATCCAGAATGTCCACTTTCCATGATGCTAAGATTTGTCAGAACTACTTTAGAAAGAGCCCTAGCTACAGATTAGATGTCCCTGAATTAGTCTGGTTAAACCAGCCTGTGACTGCAGGAGGAAGATACAACAGGAATCCTTACAACAGGCATGCAAGCTATTCTCTTCTCTGCTCCTAAAACCAAAGTTTACAGGAGCTGAAGACATAAGTATTGCCAAGGTCTGATTTCTGAATGATTGTATTTCCTTCTCTGCACTGTACATCATCTTTAAATATCGTCCTGCCAAAGATATTCAGATACGTGTAACCACTGCAATAACAACACCCTGGAAGAGGTAAGAACTTGGTCGTTACTGGAAATGAGCTGGCATGCAAGTAAAATAAATAGATTCTTTCACGTATGCTGGGATAGGGGGAGAACAACATTTAGGTTTGTTTACATAGGAAGTCACATCTCTGCATTCTCCCCTAACTATTGCCCTGTTCAAAATTCATCCCTTACCTTGGGAAAAATAGTTTTCAGATTCCTGCATGTATTAAATGAAATGCGGACTCTTCAGCCCCCTTTCTTTTTAACAAAGAAGTAAGAAATTCAACAGGATTTTATGGAGAAGAGGCAAGATTGAAAAAACCTTCAAAGAGGTCTTGGAGAAATACTGTGGAGACAGCATATTGCTCTTAAAAAGTATGGCGTAGTGAGAATTCTGTTATATGCTCTAGTCTAGTCATCTATCTTAAGCAAACAACCTGATGATACATATGCTTGTAATATATAGCATGACAAATAATTCCTTAAAGTTTACAATGATAACCAGTGTAGTAATACTGATCAAAACTACAGTGCCTTCAATTCTTTCCTGAACACATCAGACAAGGCATAACTTGTGCAGACATTCTAGCACAAGATGAGTAGAAGAGGTGTTAATTAACAAGAGAGTTAGCAATGGTCCATAAATATTAGAGGAATAGACAGTGACATAAGTACATGTGATAATAGTATAAAAAAAATGCACATTCCATTTAGTATCGCATTTACAGAACTGTATTGTGTCTCTCGGATTACCTCTGAGGCTGCCTTAAGTCCCTCTGATTTCCAGACTCCCAGCTCCTTTCCAGACACTGTTTGTTCCTCTACAGTACAGGTTCAAAAGCAAATGTGAAGCAATGCCATCAGGAAATGCCTTCATGGAATAAGTTTACCTTAAAAAAAGGCCAGAAGAACACTTAGCTACGCAAGAGAGGAGTAGCCATGTAGGACGTTATTTTCTCTCCTCCCTCAGGAATCCCCATGAGAAGAAGAAAGGCGCTGTGGAAGAATCATTGTATCAACCAATACTTTCAAATTTAACAAAACCAATTTACTCTGGAAGTCCCCTGGTAACTGTTGTGAGTCCTCACTATTGTTTACAGAGCTATCCATCAATTCTGCTGACAGTCTGAGCTTGTATGAACTTTCCTGCAAGGTCTGATAGATGTAATAAGGCAAGATCCTGATCCCACAGTAATACAAACTAACAGTTTTACCAATAATAGGGTTACTTACATCTGCAAGTACTTTTAAGATCAGGGCTTAAGCCAGCAACAATTAATTGACACAATACTTGCAGGGCTGCACATTCCAAACAACTTATGAAACTGCTGGATAATCTGATGAAAGCGTAAGTTACCCATTGTCTAACATCTCATGCCAAACAGACTGGAAGATATACCAACACTAAGTCAACGTTGTGAAGTTAAAATTCATACCCCTCTATTAGTGCAATCTTACCATATTGTAATGCATAGCAATAAATGTACTAACAATCTAAGGGCTATGGGGTGAAGAGCAAACAACGTAAGCACCAGGGTTTGAGTGTCAAAAGCACTTTTCCTACAGGTAAAATGACAAATATATATGTGCCTTTTGGTCATCCCTGTTTGCATTTCAGGCTTTTAAAGAGTAAGTTAACAGTTCTTAATGAATTTCCATTTCCACTTAGTATTCATAACCAAAGTGGCTGCCATGTTTGGTTTTCTATCAAAAGAGACTGCTCCATGTCCACTTAAGCAAGAAATTGGAGGAGGACACTTTTCACACCCCCTGTTGTGTCCTGTTTTGGTTTGGTTTTTTGTAGGCTAACTAAGTTTTATAACAACAAAATTAGATTGGAATTCTCGTCTTAGAAGTACAGGGGGTTCATCTGTCTGTGGGAGCTTACAGATTCACAGTCAACTCATCAGACTGGCCTCAAACACAGGAATTCTCACTCAGACAGGGCTGCAGGAATTTATCTTGGTGTATTCATTCTTACTGGTTCGAAAACTTTAAACCTTTTCCAGAACTGGCGTCTCTGTATCCCTCTCCTTTATAACTTCAAAAAAAGCTCTTTATTCTCTGGATGTTTTAGCATGAAGTTTGTCATGCTTTGTGGAGAAGTTTATGGAGAGCTGGGAGATTTTAAAACAAAAAAATTACCAACAGGAAACAGCATTTAACCCACCACTAAGCTGACCCAGTACTGACTCCTCAGTAATGGAATACTGGCAAGGGGTATCTATTAATCAGCTCTATTGCAACAGCATGATGGCTCCAAAATACAGTAACAGGAAGGGAAAAAAACATGCATTATGCCTAAAAGAAAAACAGCAAGTTAATTCTACTTTTGTCTGCAGCATGAAAGAGGTAGGTGAATGAAATAAACTGCAGAGGCTCCAGCTCTACATTTCCTGTACAAATACAACTAAAAATAAACAGAAGAGGTGTATAATTATTCAGATCTGAATTTGTTTCATAAACCCCCAAGACACTAAGAACAGAGTGAAAGTGGAAATTTGCTTTTCACAGTAGGAAACATACCAGTTTAATGCAACTAATTTCACACAGGAAACCGAAGTCCTGCCTGTGCACAGGCCAGCCAGAGTGCATACACAGCAGGAGAGGCTCTTCGACATCGGCTTAGCAACATTACTTCATCTGTAATGATGAAGTTAGACAAGGTACAAGGCCAGTTCAGCCCCACTACTGACCTGTTCTTTGCTAGCATCATTAACCCACAGAAAAGAGGTCTTAGCAGACAGAATGGTAGGAGGGGAAACATTTATCCACCTTTTCAACTCATTCTGGATATCAGTATCCTTAAGTTGCTACCAGTTCACACTGGGCACTTGTAGGATAAAAGCTGACAAATTAAATAAACACATGCCAGGTGTCCTTGCTCTCTACTGATACAAGAAGTACAATGCATAGTTTGCACAGAGCCTACACCTGTAGATGAACGGGAACTTCAAACCTAGACAGAAGTGACAGCGTGACCCAAGTAAATATGAGGGGGCTTCCAAGATTGAAGGGGCTTGAAGAAGATGATAACACGAAAGAAAATGCTGTCAAAAATGCATTTGTACTCTATACTTCGTCTCTAAAAAGTCTTACCTCATCCTTTAACATATATTTATACTATCACTGGATATGTGCTAGGAAATTACTCCTGACACTTACAACTCAATGCCAAAGCCGCAGCTCAGCGTAAGTGGGGAAACAGTACAGCTCTTTCATCTTTTCCTTCCTGAAGGAAAGCACCTACGCTTTTTTTTTTCCCCCTGAAAAGCCTTTCCTTCTCACACAGGTGGACTCACACTGCCCAACTGACTGTGTCCCACCTTCCACCTGCAGGCAACCAAAGCAGCACAGAACTGAAGGCGTCAACACATGGGATGGGAAGACACGAGGCATCTTACCAGTTTCCCTCACAGCAGCGGGAACGGCACCTTCCCCAGAGCTGCGGTGAGGATTACCTATGTTCCCAGAGACACGCAGCTGCCGAGGGACGCAGACCGAGGCCGGGGAAGCTTCCAGAAGTCCTCGCGAGGGAAACCGGCCCCTCCCGAGCGCCTCAACTCCAGGCGGCAGCTCCAGGGGCCGCCCGACTCCTCGCCTTTCCCCCGCGAGGCCGCGCGCCCTCACGCCCGGCACGAGGGCTCTCCGGCGGGGCGGCAGTGGCGTTTCTCGAGGCTCCCGGTGACTCACCCGCGGGTTTCCCGGCGCCCTTCAGCACCGCGCTGAGGCAGCGAAACGGCGGGAGGGGGGGGAAGAGAGACGGGGACACGCGCGAGGCCCCTTCCCGCTCCCCCCACGGGCGCCCCGCGCGTGGCCGGGGCGAAGGAGCCGCGCGGGGCCGTGAGGGGGAAAGGGGCGCGCGAGGACCGTGTGAGAGAGCGGGCGGCTCGCGCGCGGACCGTTGGAGCGGGCACGCGTGGAGCAGGGTGGCGGTGGGTGTGGCGAGCGGGGAAGCCTCCGGCCGCCGAGCCCAGCGCCCCCCCCTTCCTTCACCTGCCAGGACGGGCCCGCCTCCCTCACTCACCCTGCCGCCGCCGGTGGGAGCTCCCAGGAGGCGGAGCAGCGCCGTCCCCCCCCGGCCCGCGCTGGGGGGGCGGGGGCCCGGGGCACCTGCCAGGACGGGCCCGCCTCCCTCACTCACCCTGCCGCCGCCGGTGGGAGCTCCCAGGAGGCGGAGCAGCGCCGTCCCTCCTCGGCCTGCCGTGGGGAGGAGGCCGCCAGGGGAGGGCTGGGCGGGAAGTGGGCTGAGCCGTACAACGCCGTGCCGGAGCAGCAGCCGTTTGTGCCTGAGGGGCTGCCTTGCCCTGCCAGGGTCCGGTTTAAAAGCCGTAGCCACCGCTCGGCTCTGTCAGGCCTGTGTGTGCTGAAAACTCCTGGCGGCCTCATGAGCCCTGTTAGTGGCAGCCGCTGTCGCAGGTCTGTCAAATGCAGGGATAAAAGTTGCAGCCCCGGAGGACGTGACTTGGTAGGATCGGGTTTTATCTGACTGACACCAGGTCTGCCACAGGTCCCTACCTGGAAGACACCAGGGGCAGGGAGAAAGCAGGTTGTAACACATCCTGCACATGGTGAAGCTTATTTGCGAGTGTCCTATGTCCATCGGGAAGTAGGTGGAGGCACTGATTCAGGTCTGGCCGGACTGCAGCAGCGTGGCCCTGCTGCGGGGGTGGCCAGCTCGGCTCTGGGGAAGGCACAGCGGTAAATTGCAGCCTGGCTCATGTGCGCACAGACTGGCTCTCCGTGAAGTAGCTGGCGTGCCTCAATGCCCTGCTTCTGTTACCAGGAGCACCGCAGAGTTAGCCTGGGTCCGAAACAGCCTAGGGCCCCACCAGCCATGCTGGCTCCAGGCTGGCTGCGCACAGAGAGGCTGGGTTGCCTCTGCACTCAACTCTATTTTACCCGGGTTTTCCCCGTATCCATGGTAGCTAGACCCCATTACTCTGAAGCTTACCTGTACCCAAAAGAGATGTTACACAGTTGGAAAGGTATTTTTCAGTGCTCTAAAAGGTGACTTTCAAAATTTGATAAGATGAAGTTCATTTCATTCACTTCATTCTCACATGTTAAATGTTAATTTCAGATACGCTTTTATTTCAGTATTTTGGATTCTCTTGGGCTTTTGTTTGTTTCTCCATTTGCCTTTTATTACTTCCCAGATTTCTTTTTCTAACTAAAAAAAGTGGGGTTTTTTTAAATAAGATAAGCAGAAAAATTGAAAAATCAAAATGACATTTAAAAATATACAGAAGCAAAATACGAAAAAAACCTACCAAAAAGCTATTTAAAAATGCTCAGCAACTTAGACTGCATTTTTTTGTCTTGTAAAAATGATATACAAAGTAATATTACTACTGTGAGAGGTACAAAGTGGTCAGTTTTAACTCCATTTACTTCTGTAACAAGAATGTAACTGAAAAAGAGCACTTAATAAAGCAGTATTCCCAAAACATTGATCTTTGCATAATTCTGTAGATTTATTTGAATAAAAAGCAGCAGATTCCTTTGGTGATTAGTCAGCTAATACTTTAATTTAGCGTTTTAAAGCCTTTAACCTTTACAATGGTATTAGAGTAGTTTCTGTGGTCAGAAAATAAGGTGGTGCGATATTCCCTGTGAATGCCATTTATTAGTATTTTTCTTTGTCATTCACAGAAATTTGTAGTACGAAGTAGCTAAGAGAATCCCTCTTCTGAATACAATAGAGAGAGTGCTTGGTCTGTGAAATGAAGCCCTGTGCTTTAAGTGCTCTAACAACAGAGACTAGCAAAAGCTGGTTAGGAAATGGGGTTTAGTGGTGATCTTTGAGTGATTTATAACATAAATACAGCGCTGTTAACACCTACTATTGGATTTGAAGGAGTCTCTACGTAAAGAAAAAGATCATTTCTGAGTATAAAGGAGTAATTGCGCTGGCAGGGCCTAGGGAAAAATGAAGTTCTTAAACTTTCCCACGACATGTATCTCCATTGCAGCCAGTGGCAGCCTTTACCCTGGCCTTCGCTTTCTGTTGCACAAAGACTGCCAGCTGTGTACAACCGTGGGCAGGCTGTGTAACACAAGTAAGTCCCATACGAAGACCGCAAGCAGGAAAGCTGTTTGTATGTAGCACTTCCACTGATTTTGGTGCGAGTTCTGTGTCAGAACATCCTGACTTTGTTGGTGGAAATGACAGCATTTATTTTCCTGCCTGACTAAACCCAGAACTTTGTCTCCAGAGAAGACTGATTAGAGCATTGACAGCATTAAGCTGAAGCAGGTGTGGGGAACCTTCATTTTGTTGGCTGAAAATGCCCTGTGACTTCATTTTATAGGGTACAGCCCGTGATTAAAATTAGCCTGTGTGTTATTACTGGATAAGCGGAGCATGTTAACGAGTGGTCTGCCTAATGTGTTGGAAAGGCGTGTTTCGTCCTTAGCAAGGAAAAGGTTCCCCACCCCCAAACTGAAGGCTAAACTGACAAGCCTTTATACAAACTGGATTACAGGGTAACAGGCCCTTCTCCATCTCTTGTCCAAGTTGAGTTTTCCTTTTGTACAAGCTAAGCTTTCTGTGTGACCTAAATTGCACACAGTGTTCCAGCTGAGAGGACTCAAACACTTGCTTATTCCTCCCGGAAACACTGTGCCCAGGACCTTTTAGAATCACACTTGTGTAACATCAGGAAATCATAATTATTTTATGAGCTTGCTCTTTCTCAGTTGTCTCAAACTGATGAATTCGTTACTTGTATCTAAAGCTTTTACCAGCTCACAACTGTGTTCTATACTATTGAACATGCGTTATTCTAGTCACTGAAGCCACACAGTTATTTTGAATTGCAATAAACTTCTGTAGTGAGGAAACATCCCAACTCCGTTTTATCAGTAAGTATAACATTACCTTCATCTAAAAATCCATGTTCTTATCAAAGAGAATGGTCAGACTAGTCTGGCATGGTCTACTTTGGGGAAAAAAAAATCCATTTTGTCCCATTTACCTCTACATCCTTAATTATTTTTTTCCTTCAAATTTGCATATAACAAATCAGATTGAAGGGACTATAGCTGTGATACTGCTTTCACCTCTAGTCTTCTTAAATTCAGAATTTGCATAACCCTTATTATGAAAAACAGTATGTGATTTTCAGCTGGACTAGATTCCCAAACTAACAGACTTATCAGAATATTTGTGACGTCATTAGCCAGCTCATCCAGAATTCTGAGAAAGACGCTGTCCCTTGCTGCATTGCAGCCCTGCTTCCTCTTTCCTTGTTCTCTTTTTTTTTCCCCCCCTTTTTTTAATGTGCCTGCAAACCCTTAGTCATGTCTAGTTTAGATTGACTTTTGGCAAGTCTCATTTCCTGGCCTCAAGACATGGTTTACCTTTGCTGATCAGTCTTTCTGTTTCTCGCACAATCTCTGCTTATACTTCATTTCCCATTTGTGATGGCTCACTACACGCTTTGAGCTCCAGCTGCTCTGTAAAAGTGTCCTTCCTTGTTTTTTGTGCAGTCATGTGGCACAGAACTTGTAAAGAGCCCAGTGTAAGCTATCTGCACCAAACCGAGCATCATCCAAAAAGCAAACCTGGGGTGGGGCAAGAGTGGGGTGGGAGGGTTGCTTGGTATTTCATTTTGCTTATTTGTAATTCTATCAATTACCCCGTAAAACGTGCTAAAACATGCTCAGTCCCAAGGAACAGAAGCATTTGTGTCAAATTTCAGATACTTGTATTCCTCTTGAAAAGCATCAAGGAATTGTGTAACTACAAAAATATAGAAGTGCCAGATTAAAAGCTGGTACTGTAATACCAACAAGATTTCCGACTGTGGGATTCAGGACTAGGCTACCTGTTTAAACATGCGACACACCTAATGCTTTGAATATACTCAGGTATTTCTCAATCCACTGTTCGACCCCGGAATCACAGCCAGTTTTGATTTTGCTTGCTGCTGTTTCTTTTAGTTGCTATCCCAACCTGGCAATGCAGACTGAAAGCACACGAGAAGGGGCCCTAATGGGGGCCTCTCAGTGCAGTGCACATAAATAATAACATTTGCTCCCAGAGGTACGAGGATTCTGGTTGTTCTCCCCAAAAGGCAGGCATCAAAATGACAATATATTTAGGTGCAAAGAGGGTACTTATCTTTGTTAGTTAGAAGTGCCAGAAAAATAACTAAATTCCAAAGATAAAGAGATCTAAAAGAGAGCAAATGTTTTCATTAGCGGTATTCTCTGTGGTGTTTATAGGACTCTTACCAAGCCTTTGGTAAAAACAAAACCTCTGTTTTGGGGTGGTTTTTTGTTGTTGTTTTTTAATGCTGACAAATACTGCAATTAATTTAAGTTACATAACCTCTTCCAGGGCCCAACTGTATCCCTGCAGAGACAGAACAATTCATTATGGATGGAGGAAGTATGCCAGAAAAAGCAAGGCTTCGCGAAGGCATTTTGCCTATTTCTGTCATGCTTTCCGGCTGAAGCTTTAAGGAAATAAACTCACTAATACTTCTCCAACGTGTTTGGCTGACAGCTAGTACATCCCTCCTTGTTGTCAATATTACAGTCTTGCTGATGCACAGGACGAGAGGAAAGTGATCTGTCTGCCATCATTGCTGTTGCTGGCAACACAGATTATTCCCTTTCTTTTTTGCTGCACTGCATTTGCAATCAGATTGTATCGTTCCTCTCTACAGAAAACAACAATCTCTTCTGCCTGGTTTTCAGTGTGTTTGTGTTGAAGCAGCTATAATTTGGGTTTGGCGTCTACATTGCTGAGTTCTGTCATGGGAGACTCGGGGATGTCCATTTGACTAACATGTTTTGCAGTTGCATGAAATATCTAGGAAGAACACGAAAAGCATTTGAAAAACAGGGATTCATAAAAATGCCAAGAAAGTAATCTGTCACCTACCTGGTCTTCAGAGGAAATAACCACCCTCTGGATAGCTGGAATTTTCAGCCTGCATGATTATACTTACTAAGTGAGGAGAAGGCCATGACTGAGACTAGAAGAACGCATTTTCCTTAACTTGCCTGCTCTTATTAGCAGAATGTATGAACTTTTCCCACATGACCTCATCTGCTAACCTGTGTTCTGATAAAACAGGTGAGAAACATCAGTTTCCATTGTATGTTCCAAAGGAATATTTCCTTACAATCCAAAATGCAGTAATCGGTTTCACACTAAGCACGTGTCCTGGTTTCGGCAGGGATACAGTTAATTTCCTTTCTAGTAGCTGGTACAGTGTTTTGGATTTAGGATGAGAACAAAGTTGATAACGCACCGATGTTTTAGTTGTTGCTAGGTAATGCTTACACTAGCCAAGGACTTTTCAGCTTCCCATG
>NW_008795948.1:2475479-2507472 GCF_000699145.1 Aptenodytes forsteri
AGTGAGCGAGGCTGCGTCGTGGTTAGTTGCCGACTGAAATTAAACCACGACAGCAGGTAAATAAGAATGACAATAAACATCAAATTTATAGCGACAGTGAAACTTGTCTCCAGATAAAGTGCTCTTTTTTTCGCTTTTGAAACTGAGCAAATGAAATCTAGCTGTAGCTGCAGGGGCAGAGAATCCTAAATAACACGCTGCTAAACCTCCAACATACGATTCGTGATTTGAGTGCACCACGCTGTGATCTCCTCCTACTCTTTCCAGTCTTTTACAGCAAACTGCACAGTAACGGAAATCATTAGAACAATTCCAGTCTGCTGCTAGTGAGTAAAATTATTTTCATTTTGTCAAAGCGATATAACTTACAGGGTTGTGAAGTTTCCAGCAGGAAATTACTACTCACATAACTACAGCCTTTTTATGGTGGCTCACACCAAGAAGAGTGAAGGGCAAGACATAAAATCCAGCACAGGAATACAACCTTTCAGAGCTGTTCAGCTCCAGACATGCTTATGAAGGCATGAATACCAGAAAACTTGGTAGCTAAGGGTTTCAGTACCACGTAGGAGGATTTAGGTATGAAATCATCATTAGAAGAATAGGAAAGCAGGCATCTCTCAGGAGCAGGGCTGATTTTAGGCACAATGAAAGGGGGGAGCAGCCTAGGGTTGAAGGCGGCAGCAGCGTCAAAACCGCCCTAGTGTGAGGAAGCGTGGAGCTCTTGCCTACGTCTGCCTGGTGGAGAGAGCTGAAGATGCTGGTGTGGGTGGCAACTATTGCTAGGGAAACGAGGGCAGTTGCCAGCTTTGCTCCATAACAACAGGACACTGAGCCACCCCTACCCTGCCCTGTGGCAGTACTAACATCCTTATGCCCTTTCTCAAATCTTTCTTCATGTGGGCTGTGTTGCTCTGTTCCTCCCATAGTTATCTTTAAATCCTTGTTAGACAGCACGAAGACTATTTGACTCTCTTAACTGCTGCTTTGAGCTTCTTTCTGGCAAGAATCCTCACTGTAATCATCCTTTTGATTGATTTGAATTTTGATTTCAGCAAAACTGTAGCAGATTTTTTATTGCTTATTCATCCTGCAAGGATGTAGAATCTATTACAGCATCCTTTAAAAACTGATGCATATCCAAATGAAGAAAATAATAAATAAAAAAGCTTAAAAGCACAATAAAACAGGCCAGAACTGTTGTTCAAGAGCAACTTGCAAAAAGTATAAAAAACAACAGTAAATCCTTTCCCAAATGCATCAAGAGCAGGAAGTGTACCAGAGAATCAGTAGAGTCAACATGACATTAAGGTTAAAAGGTACCCTCAGAGAAGATAAGATCATAGCAGAGCATTACAGAAAAGGTGAATAAATGTCTTTTCTAAAAGAGTTAGGGAAGTTCCCACGCAAGACCCTGTCTTTATGGGAGAGTTATTAGAGAATCTGTGACAAACTGAAGGATCAGTAGAAAAGGCTATAGTTTAAATGAACAGGATAAACAGATAATCACCAGAACAAGACTGTATTCTCCCAGGAGTTCTAAGTGAATATATCTCAAACTATGGTGTATAACCTCTTGCTTAAAACCAGCATTTTATCTGAGAAGAGAAAGTTAATAAATGTGATTGTGATTTTTTTGTAATGGTTCCAAGAGATAATCAGGGATCTACAGACATGGCATCTGGACCAAGGTGAATTAATAAAGAGTGTAATAAAAGAATTAGGAGAGGCAATAAAGATAATGTGTTAAGGAAGAGTCAGCATAGCTCTTAGAAAGAGGACTTATGCCTCGCAAGTAATTCTGTTGGAGTTCCCTAAAGGAGTCACTAGGTATGTGAAAAGGGAGATCCGGCTGATACAGCCTATTCAGATTTCTAAAACACCCTCAGTGCAGTTACCCATCAAAGGCTTTTCAGGAAGCTGAACACCAATGGCAAAAACATTGGCTAAAAGATGGGAAAAAGAAGGCGGGAATTAAACAGAGTTTTCAGTGAAGAAAGGCATTTTCCTTCCTTGGGAACTGGCATGGAAATAAAGCTGTTCAAAATAGTCATGAACGATATGATAAAAGTACTGTAATGCAAAACTTACTGTGAGAAGGACGGTGATAAAATGTGCTGATATCAAGTTATTTGGGGTAGTAAAGATAAGTGCTGAGTGTGAGGAAGGACTTAATAATACTGAGCAACAGAGCAAGCTGAAACGCAGTGCAAATAATTGCAAAAATCTTCCTAACTTAGCAGATAAAATGATGGGCCCTGAGCTGGTTATTACCACTGAGGAATGAGCTCTTGGTCTGTAATAGTTCCAGAAAGCTGGTGATTCAATGCTTAGCAAGAGTAAAACTGCAAACAGAACATTAGTGATGATTAGCAAGGGAACTAAGAACAAAGCGGAGAACATCCTTATGCCACAGTGGAAATCCATCAAGTCTCAGCCTGGAAACTGTGTGCAGTGCTAGTTCCCCCACTGCAAAGAGGGTATAGACAAATACCACAAAAGGTGGTAGTTGTGCGATTAGGCTGTAGATCTCCTTGCCTCAGGATGCTGTGGATGCTAGGAGTTCAGAGGGGTTTCAAGTGAGCCTGGGCAAACCTAAAGCAGCAAAACCCATCATCAGTTGTTAAAAAAAATATACCACTTCTCCCTCCTGAAAGTTCACTCCTTTCTAGGTGTTGGATAAAAATAGAATAGAATAGAACAGTTTTCAGTTGGAAGGACCTACAATGATCATCTAGTCCAACTGCAAAAAACCCAAACTGGGCTAGATGGACCTTTCATACGATCAGTACAAGCGTTCTTACATTATCATCACTGCTCTCAAAAATATATTATATAAATTGTTCCCTTGTCACTGTGAGAGTGCCTCAGCTGATATCTCTGCAGCCACCTGATACCAGCAGATTGGTTCTTAACACCTGAGCCACCATGTTATATTTCATCAGGCTCAATCAATTGCCTGCTACATTCAGCATGAATTTTGCTGGGACTGTAACATCCAGGTGAAGCTAATACAAACACTGAAAGCTCTGCAGAGGTAGCACCTCTGAATTTTTTTGTCCGTTTAATATACAGCTCTAAGTCTTAAATTAGACATAGCTGTGAACTGGATACAATAACTGAATTATTGTGACATAGCGGTGCTATCAGGAAGAGAAAATTCTATATTCAGAATTCTGTAGAAAATTGCCTCGCTCTTCAGAAAGGTGGTGGAGAGGACAGCTATGTCTCAGAAGGGCACAGACAATGAAAAGGGATCTGAAAGCTCCTTAGAAACCAAACCTAACAACCAGAAGTCCCAAAACAGTCTTGTGATTGTGACCGCTGTGGACATCTGTCCAACAACTGTGCCAAGAATTCAACTAATAAGCAAAAAACACAGCCAGAAATGAACAAAGGAGTGTTGTCTCCTTGGGGAAGCTGTCTGGTACCGTGCAGTCTAGCTCTGAAGAGCACATACTCTGTGACAGACATAATACAGATGACTAGAAACCCCAACAGCCCGCTTTAGATTGAAGAATGTATTTGAAATGCAGTGTTTTCAAGGCAAGTTTACACATCAAACTGTAACAGTCCTAATGAAATTATGTGAGCCTTGAAATGGGGATAAGGAGACAAGAGAGATGTGGGTTGGCATTTTCTATGACTCATCACTTGAAGACAATTTTACCATCCATAAATGAACATAACACTTTACAATAGACAAAGCTATTTAAACAATAAATTATATCCATGCCCCAGGTAGTCTTAAGGCAGACACAGATACAATATAGGATGGATCACTATAAGCAAGCACAAGACATGCTGTGGAGTTATAGAACGGAGCTGATGCTAGGACCATGGGTTGCGAAACATCATAATGTAAAGTAAGAATATAGGAGGAATTACACCAGTCTGATCTTTGAAGCCTGTCAGTCAGCTCTATTATAATATTTGTCTGCATATCAAGAACAGATAACAATAATGGTAAGAAAAAATGGTAGTTGCAAAGCATACAGTTACTTGGACGACTGAAAGTCCATAGGAAAACTTTTAGAAAACATGTAGGCTACTGAACCACTGGTAAAACAAGGTAACAAAAGTTTCAGTGCAGAGTAAAATTGTCCTTGCCTGCAAGGTTTCATTCCTATCAGCAAAAATCTGAAGGGTTTGAGCTTTTCGCATCTCAAACTAATTTGTACACAATCAGTGCTCATTTGGTTTCTCCATAGATTTTTAAAATATTATTATTATTTCTGTTCTTGGTACAATGATAAGGGAGCTTGCTTACTTTTCCAAGCCCTATATTTTTTTGAAATCAAGCCAACCACATATTTTCAGTATGACATGAATTTTCCTTCACCTGGCTTTACATCACCAAGCATTTTGAAGCTGATTTTCTTTCTGTTTGTAAAGCAATTTGAAATCTTCTCATGAAAGATATAATATATCCAAGTAATTATTCATTAACTTCTGCCACCCGCATTCAAAGCTAAATCTTCTCCAGTGCGTCGGGGCAGAGTTATCTGGTGACATATTGAACCATTGAGAAAAAAGAGGCATTTCTTCTCTGTTTCTGCTCACTCAAAACTCACTGATGCCACA
This sequence comes from Aptenodytes forsteri, assembly GCF_000699145.1. Lineage (NCBI taxonomy): Eukaryota > Metazoa > Chordata > Aves > Sphenisciformes > Spheniscidae > Aptenodytes > Aptenodytes forsteri. Next base: position 2,480,064 of record NW_008795948.1, read on the forward strand.
AAATATTTCCAGTGATTTTTTTTCTCCAGGAAAGCAGAGAAAATTTTGCCTTGATCAGAATTGATGTGTCTGCAGAAGTAGAAAGACTCTGACTCTGATGTGAACAGACTTGTGCCTGAAAAAGTCTTTGCAATATCCTCTTTTATTGCAAAATGTCACTCTACATTAGGAATAAAGGATAGCAAAACCGAGGCAACAGAAGCTGTTATTTATATTATAAGGGCCAATCATACGGCGTTGCAGCTTCTTGCTCGCATAATATTAATGTGCCTCCTTCACTTCAGGCCATGGGTGTACACTGCTAGGTATGTTAATACTCTCCCTTCCTGTCCTCACTACTGTAGGAGGAGACACGGCCCTACAGCTCAGAGCACCTCCAACGGCACTCAGTGCTCACGTTTAGGCAACCAGAAGTTCCGTATGTCTGTGTGGTCTCTCCCCCTTCCCCTCTACTACAAATCAATATAGTTGATTTACGAGAACCACATCAAGCCTAGGTTCTGCTACTGTGCTGAAGGTATGATGTGTAAGCCATTTCCTCTCTTTTTTTTTTTTATCTCTGTGGCCTGTGCAAAAGGCCCCTCCACTACATCCTCCAATGCCGCTGTGGTCAGTGAGACTGAGGTGAAGGTCATGTTCTCAGGGGCTGGCAGGTTCATGCAAACCCACACCCTGACCTCAAGGCTTTCTGGAACATCAAAGGCTTGGTTATCTCCTTGCTGAAGACGTCTTCAGCTTGTCATGGGATCAGTCAGTACACCCAGTAGCACCCACAGGCAGCTCACTCACATGAATACATAACATACTAAATTCCTTGAACTTGAACGGGCACTGCTTATCACAGAAATGTTTTTTTCCCCACAGCTAAAACCCTACATACAGGTATGGATGGTCTCAGCAAACAATTACTGAGCCCTTGTGTCTTCTGGGTCGCAGGTGACTCAGGTCCTGCTACGTGTGAGCAGCTTTTTCTCCAGGAAGCACGTTCATAAGAGGATTGTTTTATAGCCTGCCAGAGACATGTTTTTGTAACAGGTTGCCATGGGGTGGGCAACTGTTAAAAGAGACTAAAGTTATGAAGAAGTTGGGAGTGAAGTTAAGAGAGCAAGAAGAAATTTTATACATGCCTTAGGAAGAAAATGAACCCTAGCTATCATAGAAGGCCCATTAGTCAAAGGAAATGACAAAACTGTCAATAACAATTCAGAAAATGCAGAAGTACTTAAGGGTTTTAGTTTATATTTGGAGGAAGGGATATGATGTACCCACATCACATGAAGATGATGAACGGCAGTCAAATTAGCAAATAAGTCAGGTGATGGTAAAATGCATCTCTTGGGATAAATACTGTTACATCAACCAGGCTGCATTATTTGCACCCAGGAATTGAAAAAAAGCAGGCTATGGAGTACCTCTGGCCTACTGATATTTCTTGATATATTTCGGCATTAACAATATCAAATGCAGCTAGAGTGAAATTCCAAAAGACTGGAAGAGTGCAACTGTTGTGCCAACATTAAAAACAAGCAAATACATTGTGGGGAAGATCTGTGCAAGGAAAGATTTAAGTTTGTCAATCTCACGTAAAATAGTGGAAAAACAGACAAAGAATTCAATTAAAGCATAGGTACGTATTCAGTGTTTCAACCTTGACATCCTGATAGAAATGTGGTATTATAAAATACAAATAACCCAAACAGTGCACAGATTCAGAACTAGCTGAAAGATTTCAACATGTCCTCAGTGGGGATCATCATCGAATGGTGTGTTTCTAGCAGGGTTTTATGCTGCATGAACACTGCTGAATATTTCCATAATTGACATGGAGGTAAAAAGAAAATAACCATGGATAAATTTGCAGATGACACAAAGATGGAGTCCTAAATAAAGATGAGCCCAAGATATTTATATTAGTGGTATGGACGACTAATATGTACAGAGTGGAACAAACTAGCTAAGGAAGCAAATTTTCCTTCTGTTGATACCAGGAGATTAAAACCAGTTGCCTTTCTGGTAAGGTTGCCTCAGGTAAGCACAAAATATGCTACACTCTTTGCTAGTACCAATTATCATTTAAACAAATACAAGTTCTTGCTTACCCACCTTCCTGACTGAGTGCTGACATTTACATGAATATTTGCACAGAATTACAGCTATGATTGAAAACTCAATGTAACTTCCCTAGAACATGTTTTTTATCTGCCTTCCCAGTATTTGTATGCTTTGTGTGGGACCTGAGGCCTTGAGGAATTTCTCTGAGAATTTCCTTGTCTAAATCTAAATTCATTATCACCTCTCAGGCAATTTGCTACAAATTCCTAGAGATTTCTCTAAGCCAGATTAGGTGTCATGGAAACAAGGCTTGGGCACCAGCATGCCCTTTTCACCACTGTATCTGACTCTAATGCTTCCATCTGGTGAGCGTTCTGCTAGTCGGCACAGTCATACAGCACCTTCTGGTGAGGGTATTGCACCGTTGGCAGATAAACAGCCAAAAGGACACATCCCCTATCTCCTGCAAAGGCATCCGTTCTCCCTGATGGCAGATGGACATCTGGTGCCTCTTCTTTGAGGACTGTGGTACAGATTCAGTTTCTTTACCTCCGCTCCTTTGGGCTTCAGGTTCACTGACATTCGCTACGGTTTTTCATACAGATTTCAGCACAATTTGGTATACTTTATTCTTTTCCCCAGATCTTCCTACACATTTTCACCCCAGTGCTCCATAATCTTTCTAAGTTGTATTTTATGTTTTTAAAGGACAGCTAGAAGTCAAAAGAAGGAGAATTATTCATAAGTAGTTATCCTTGTTCAACCCTTACATAATTGATCATAGCTTTGATGAACAGTATTTCATTTTCTTCCCTCTGTTTTTTATATCCATGTGAAGATAACCCACTTAGAAATATCTTTCTTTTAGCCTACTTTTTAGTCTGCTTTGTATGCTGCAGTGTAGACTGTTTAATCTTTTCACTGGAATATATGTTTGCCAACACTGACAGCTACATTAGAAATAATGCATAAAATATACTCTTTTATGATTGTATTGCAAAATAGAAGCCATCTCACAGCAGCATTAAGGAATTTTCATATTAAAAGTCATTAAAAAATAGATGTGATCTAGATCATCGAGGGTAGGAAATACAAACTCTATCAGTAAAAAACATGGGGAAAATTGTGCCTTTTTCACTTGTAGATCCTATACAAGGGGTCCCCAGGACATATAAAGCTATGAGTTAGCAATGGCATATGCAAGCAGTAAGGGTGCTACAAAGCGATTTGATTTGCGGCATGGAGAATATATTTACACAGACAATGTGCTATTGTGTAGAAATATCAGAGCTGGCTCTGAACAAACTGACTCAGAAAGCAGAAGCAGAGTGACTGCATTAGTATTGCTTTCCATCTGGGCTAATAGTCCAGCTAATAGACAGGCTAAATCAGCCAGCACAGAGCTCTATGACTCTTCATATGGCTTTGTGACTCAGCTTGCTCTCCAAGAGCCAGCTCTGATAGCGCTACTTGAAAATCTATTGTGCCACAAAGGCATACATTTACTGCTGCACATCAAGTGTCTGTAAGGTACAGAGCGACTATAAAGATAAACCCGTGTATTGGAGGGAATACAGCACGGAGGCTTGGGTTCCTGCTGCAAGAGGATGGTACATTTTACATGCAGTGTCATACGATGAAGTGCATGGAGAATCCCATGGGCAGAAACTGGAGTCCCGGTGTCCAGTTCCTGTTCCCAGCATCTTCTCTCATGAGCATCTATACAACAGGGGTTTGTATCATCCCAGACACTAAAAGATGACTTGAACCTGGACTTCCCACAGTGTCACTGGGAACACTGCCACCACCGCTACTGGAAAAGAAATACTGGAACGAAAGCTTCTAGGTGTCTGATTTCAGAGGAGGCCATCAGATTTACGTCCTACATGGAAGCAGTTGTGTCCCAGTAATACTGACTGCAGTGCCCAAGGCCAGGTGTGTTTCAGGACACAGGCCTATTGGCTCATGTGAGCAGTTCATGCACTCCCAGAGCTGTGAACTTATTCTTTGCCTCCTGCTCACCATCAGAGGGGTGCTGAGCCTGCCAGTGAAAATATCTCCCTACAATCTGGCATTGGGCAATCCTTTGCCTCAGGCTGACCTTTGCAAATCCTTCCTGAGATTTCCAAACTTGCAATATCACACAGACTGTCCCTGAAAACTGGGAACGGCTTCACCTGGGGTTCAGGTGAGGTTTCTCCTCACCTTGCCACATGCCAGAGAGCTTCCTCATTGCCATTAGCCACTGCGAGATGCTGCTGCTTCTGCTGACCTCCGCAGCACCAGCTTTCAAACTGGCCTGTGCAGTTCCTGTGGACAATATTCTCTTACCCTCTGGGTATTTCAGACTAGCATAAGGGAAACTGAAAACTTGCTTGGGGTGTTCCAGTGTTAAGGATCGCCACATCTTTAAAAGGAAAATTAAGATTAGGCAGCTGCTTTGAAACCACCCTTGTCTCCAGAGAGATATAAAGAAATGGGAAGTAAAAATACATATTTACAACATTCAAGCCAGACAATAAAATAAAAAAATGTTGATAAAATATTTGTGAAGAAACAGGAAAAAAAAATGCTTTATCAACAACAAAAATCTCTTCCTGTATCCACTCAATTGCTTGTGCATATTCCTTGACCCCCATGGTTGAGAACTCTGCTGTCCTTTACATTTCATGTTGGAGGATACATTCCTTACAGAGAACCACAAACGATGGTATCCGTTACAACTGGTCTTTTCCCCAGACACTTACAGGAATTCCCTTCCCATGCAATTTATCTCTGCAAAACTTCTTCACTTCTAATCCATTTTGAAAGGTATTTTGACATGCCTTCTGTAAGCCTGTCAGTAGCATTGCCCTGGAGGTGCAAGCGTGACTTTGGCAGAGAGGTGCCATCTCCTGTCAGCAGCTGTGACAGTGTGAAGTCAGATTTCCCCATCCGGTGGCCAGACATGCAGAGAAGGGAGTGGAAGTGGGGCTAAACCCACCTCTTTCAGCAGAACAATTAAAGACTTCCCACTCTCATCCCTTGCCCAGCACTATGCACCACCACTTCCACGAGTAATTCCGTACCTATACTTGCCTAAGGTTTTTGAATTAGCTTCATCCACTGAAACTTAGATTTTAAACCTATGTGTAACTTAAGAAACTTACTTGATACAAATATGTGAATGGAATTAAAGTACATGCTAATTATTGGCTTTTCTACTGAGACCAGATGGAATGATAATCTGCTGTTCTGCAACGATAATGTTCAGAGGCAACCAATCCCCAAAATCTGTCTTTGAGGGATTTTGCAAGAACCCTCTGCATGCAGGGATCTCTGATTTCACCCGGAAGATAACCTCACAGATAAAGCACAATGAGATGTTTCTATCAAGAAGAAATGGTTCAGCCCTTGGAGCTTTTGAAAGCTTTCTGTCTGTTGAAAATACCACAAAATAAGACCCATTTTGCTATGTCTTTGAGGCCAGGAGATTCCCTCACCTGAGATAATCAGTTGTAAATCTGTGGTTTCTAACAAGACTGGAGATAACATAGCTGCTATACCAAGAAAAGTGCATGTCCCCTGCATGGAAGCATCTGCCTTGACAGAAACCAAGAAACATTTCTACCACTACTACCTTTCATGTCCACTGTAGCTGTCAGTGAAATGAGCTCCCATGTCAGAGAGCTGCTGCCCTGACCTGTGTATGCTGTATCTGGTGCCACCAGCAGCGTGCTGAGACCATCTTCAGACCTTTGAGCTGATGCAGCCAGCTCAAAGACTGTAGGGGAGGTAACCCACAAACCAAGACCCCTTGGAAATAAAAAGACAGAAAATCTGAGTAAAAGCATGAGGAAAAACAGTGGGAGAGAATAATTCAGAACTAAATGTTGGTGACCATGCATGACTAACCCACCTTGTGACCAGGTATGAAATGTCCTATCATTGACAGGATATAAGAGCCACATATTGACCGCACAGGTTGGGTGTCCAAAGAAATCAGGCTGAATGAACAGCAACCTTTCCTGAAATGTCCAGAATTACGACCACAAGATAGGGGAAATTTACTCAGTCCATTGTCAAACTATCCAAAAGACGACGACGTTGGGAAATGCTTTCAACAGAGTTAGGGGAAAAAAAAAAAGAAAGGTGAAGGAGTCTGGAGACAAACTGATCTTTGTTCTAGCTGCTTAGGGCCAGGACTTGAGTGGCTTTAGAGACTGAATTATCCTCATCTCTTAACAAATGATCCCTTCAGGTTATGCTTCAAGAAGACAGGCTGGGCAGTATTTCAGTATGTGCTCTGTTGGCAGAAGCCTTTGATGTCCAGAGTGTCAATCCAACACTTTTCAGAAGGCACTGCTATCATTAGAAAAAATTTGCAAAAGGAAAAAAAACACCAACAAACAACCCACATAAAACCCCCTCACATACAAGAGTGACAGGAAAGCCTAGCTAAAGACGTATCTCATAAGATTATTTAGAGCAACTGAGACTGAGGTCTGGAGTTATTCTGCACTTCCACCATCACAGCTGTGGTAGGAGTTCAGCCTTCAGTCTTTGGAGAGTTGAAACACTATCTTGTTTCAAAGGGAAATCACTGAAACTCAAGCTGTAGGTTTTGTATCATGATGCAGATAGAAAGGCCAAACCAAACAAACATCAGAACAGTTCTTGAGAGTCAGCAGAATCTAAATTATATTCGTCCCTTATTAATTCAAGTTTATTTTAACCCTCCTTCCTCACGACTTATTTTTCTCTAGACAAGAATGTTTATAGCCAGAGACTCAGACCAGCATCTTTTAGTCTCACTTCTGTTTCATTTCCAGTTGAGGCCAATAACAATCCCTAATTATTTGGTGGCCTTGAACTGCTTCCCAGAAAAAAAACATAAGTCTTAAAAATGGGAAGTCCTGTGATAAAATGTCTCTGTAACCTATCTTCAGCTCAGACACCAGACATTTGGGTTGGACTAGATGATGTTTAAAGGTCCGTTCCAACCCAAACCATTCTGTGATTGTCTTAGCACAGTGTTTTCACTTCTCTCCACCTTCTCCTTGGAGCTGAAGGAGAGAAACTGTGGTTCTCTGCCATTCCCATCCACATCAAGTAGATGATGCGTGTCTGTATGCAGACAATATAGCAATATAAGAGCGTGCACATACACACACAGAGACGTAGGTGAAAGACCACACAAGCATAATCCCGCAGCCATATGCAGGCATATGCAATGGGACTGATAGTGGGAAATCGAGGCTGAGGGGGTTCAGCAGGCTTTAGGGGCAGTGCTGGCAGCAGCAATCAGCCACTCACCCCCACAACATGAAAGTCAGCCTCCTCCTGCCAGGAGCTGTACAGCTGGAGCTCACTTTAGGCAAGTGCAAAAAAACCCCGTGCCAGAAAGATGCCTGCCAAGGGCTGCGGAGCAGCACGGCATCGTGGTGCAGGAGCGGGAATGTGTGCTGTGCACGGAGTGAGTTATACGGGGAGAGAAAGATGGGGGCAGAAGGGAGGAAGACGCAGTGACATAGCAGCTTTGCTGGACCTGGGAGGTGCCAGCCATCCCCAGGTTGAATGGGTCCCTGCTGGGAAACACAAGCCTTTGTTGAGCTGTTACCCTGAGAGAGCTTTCATTTCCTGGTTGTAATCAACAGAAACATAAAATTAAAGGTTCAATGCCAGTTAGAGGATAAAAGAAGTTATTGAAGCTGTTTTGCAGGTCAGGTTTGGTTCAGTTGACTGTTAACAATACTGGTTCCACTTACTGAAATTTCTCTCTGAAGCCCCAATAGCTTTAAAGAGTGCCTGGGTGCCTAAATTGATCTTAGACTAAGCCCCCAAGGTTACACAGCTTGAGGCCAAACAGAGCCTCATCTCACATCTTCACTCACAAGTGAGACATTTAGTACTTTTGGAAGGACTTAAACACATGGAAACAATGGTAGAGTAAGCAAGGATGAGTTCAGAGGGAACTGGCTACTTCACTCTCCCTGTAAGGGTAGAAGTGTCCTCATGGGGAATGAACGCAGAGTAAAGAACAGATTATCATTTCACTCCTTAATTTACTGTGTACTAATTTTCTGTGATAAATAGTCCTTCTTGCTGCATAAAAATAAATGCCATGCTAAACCACATTCTTAAACAAGTGATTAAGTCAAAAGAAGCACTAGGTCCTCCTATGGCACCTTGGATTAAGCACCTAACATACTCTCTAAAAAATATAAAATGTAGGTGTACAGTATGTGAGCTTTACGAATATGTTCCATTCAATTGTTATTACGAAAAAGGAAATGATCAACACCTAAAGCACTTTTCATTTGTTTCCCGTATTGTTCTCATTCTCAAGAGTGACTCACTCAAACGATCTTCACAGCCACACACATCCACCTTTCAAAAAAACCCAAAAAAAACGCAAGAGCCCAGATTTGACCTGCTGGCCTCACTTCTATTATTTGTAGTGACACTTTTTTATTTTTGGACTGTGGCTTTTAAATCTGGGACTAAAAATAGCAGCCACCCCCAGAATACCATTTGCGTAGGGGGAATGTTTTGTACACAAAACTGTCTATGTCCCTTCCTCGTATCACTCACTCCGCCTACACCTCTTGTCCTCCAAGATGATTTTCTGTGAAGATTAGCGAGGCATATAAAGCAGAAGCCCAGCTCTTGGTTAGTAGTGTTAATATGAGGAAGTTCAGTCAAGCATGTTAGCTTATGACTACTTGTTTCACGTTGCAAATAACAGGACGGTACTTTACAGCAGTTAGGTCCTGTCCTGGAAATAGGTATGCAAGTGAAAAGTTTATTCGTTTCAACAATATTATCTAAATCAAAGGAGTTATACATATAGTTATATGGGAACATCCTGACTAGACCGTACAAAATTTCCACCAAGTTCTCTAGCAGCACTCAGTGCTAAATACTTCTGAGGAAGGCACAACAAACCACCAGATGGAAAATTAAAAAATAACTCCCCCGTAAGTGAGATTTCCACTGCTAGATACTTCTTTCATGCCCTGAAGTGTTTGTGTATCTCTGAAAAAAACCTATCCTGTCTAACATCATGGCATTTGTTTTCAGCATTATGGATTCTGAGCACTGACTCCTGCTGCACTATTGGCCTCAGAGAAATCTTGAGGCAGGTACAAGCACATGAACGTAAGAGCACATCGTTGTGATAATTTGGCACGTTACCTTCTCTGCACTGTTTGCCCATGCACACCATCCCCATGACTAATCATTTCCATTGCCTGCTTCATAACTGTCTTTATATCTTGAATTCTTTAGAAATGGGTAAAACTACAAAGAACATGCCAGTTGAAGCCATTCCCTTGACTGTGGCACTGTATTTTCCAGTTTTTTACGCATCCAAGGATCTAGGTAATTTTTCCGGCTGGTGCTCCATACTGAGGTAGCATTTTCCATAGTCAACCTACAGTTACATCTGGGGGTAATTAGTAAGTGATGACAATGACTATAGAAAATACTAGGATAAATTAATAGTTGAAATTATTTATTCCCCTGTGAAATCCTGAAAATTTCTTTCGTCATTGTGTAGCCCATTCATCTCAGTGGGTTGGGTTCCTCCACAGTTCTCCCCAGCACTCAGAATCCTGTTTAATCTAAATGATGTATTTTTGCCATTTTATCTAATGTTTCTTTTCCTAAGCTGCCACAAAAGAGAAAGCTGAAGATCCTGGTCCATCTGAGCTGTGCTTAGTGCAATATTGCATCAGGAGGCACGAACAGGACCTTGTCTACTCTCCTTTATGATCTCCCAGCACACCTGAAATGTCAGGGCATTCTGCTGTGCCCTGTATCCACGAGGGAAGCTATTCTACTGCCAAAAGGCATTAGCTAAGCACCTCAAAAAGATTCTCCATGAAAGGAGAATCCCGTGATAGCTCTTCTGATCCACCAGAGATCAGGTAAGGAGATACTTCAGAAACAGCTCATTGCTTCTAGTCTGATACCATTCACTGGTAGTAGAAAAAAAGTTGGTTTTTTTTTCCAGTGTCTTTGGTCATATGTGAAATACAATTCAGGGGAAGATTCAGGGGAAGTTCACAGCAAGATAACAAGGACTGATTTCTTGGGGGAATGCAACGTTTCCCTATCATACTGAGACTATTCTTTTCCCCTTCATTCTCTCTCTTAAAAAAATAAATCAATCCCTGTCACTCTGTTTTTCATTTTGTTGGAGGACAAAGAGCTGGCATTTTCTTTTTAACCTGCTCCTGTTTTCTGTAACATCCTGCATGTCATTCTTTGGTCCCCAAGAAATGTGAATTCCTGTGAATGTCACTTCTAGTTAGGAAGAATGAGAACTGGTTTTGCTATATCTGTTTAAAATTTTTAGCCATGTCTCTTGTTGATGAAGGATATGGATTACCAGAAGGAATAAAACTGACGCATTTCGCTCTTGAGAAAAATGATGCAACTTTACTAATTTTCTAATGAGAGCGCCCATTGTCAGCTCAAAATAAGTGCTATTTTGAAACAGAGCATCTGAGCTGTATATCGAAGTGTCCATGTGTGTCATACACAAAAATAAACACTGCCCTTGCACATTAAACAGCACTTTTTTCTGGCAGTGGAAATAGAACCCACTCTGTTTCTAAAGCTGTTAGTTTTGAATTTTTCAGCTATAAAGGCTCTCAGCTGGAGTTTCACCAGCTGCCAGCCACTGTCATTACACACAGACCATAATGGGAACCTCCTGCTATCTGTATATTCTGGGTAATGGCTAAACCTGGTACAGTTACTTCTCACTGAACTTGCTAGCTCTATGTCCTCATGTCCCCCAATGTTCAGGGAGAGCTCAGTTCCTCAGGAACAACAATGTACCAACATAAATACATCGATTTATCTAGCTGGGCCTTGAAGCAGTATTACTGAATGTAACTGCTCCATGTGAGCAAATGAAAATCTCTATAATTGTGCTGGCTCTGTATAACTCTTCTTAGCTTAAGACCATGACTTCAGCCACATAACTAGATCAAGAGTTGGGCTGGCAAGAGTCACAGTTAGGTTAAGACAAGGGTTTAAGGTTCAGGTTGACAAGAGCTATGATGTAAGGTTAAGGGTGGATGTAGAAGACTTTACTAAGGTAATGTTGGGGCTTGTGCCAATATGACAACCCTATCTAATTTTACGTCTTCATCTTACAGAAGTTTGGGTGTTAAGATTAATTCTAAGATTTTTTTGTTGGGAAAAAGTTTAGGCCAGCAGGGGCTGATGAAGATCAGCACTGGACTGAGAAGAAGCCCATGTTAAATTTAGGGCTGGCGCCAAGAGAAGCATGAATCCAACACCAGTGCAAATCCTTCCTTAACTTCAACACAGTGAGCCCTTCCAGCCTCATAAAAACCAAAGAGGCCACAACCATATTCAAACCTTGCAACCCTTGCCAGATCCAGAACTAAATAAAACTCATTGACCTTGCTTGCCTGTGCCCTCTTCCATCACCTAAACCCTAAGCCCAACTCTCTTCCAGCAGACCCAGCCACCCCCAGCTGGTGGTTCAGGTTGTCAGTCTGGGTGGCAAATTTAACTCCAGGACATGTTTTTGTCCCATCCTGAATTATAACCACCCTTGTGATCCAAAAACCAATTTAAGTTAGTCCTAAATTTAATCTTACTGGTTCCTGCCAGCCCCAGATCTCAATGTTAAGTAGGGTTGATGTAACAGACTTTGCACGGTGTCTGAAAGGAGTTGATAAGCTAGTTTAGGACTGGTGTTAAAATTACAGTTTTGGGCAGCAAAGACCAACAACTTCAGTGTGTGGCTGTCTCCAGCAGAAGTCTGGCTGGCTTCAACATGGGCCACCACTAATTTCAGATCTGGGACTGGAAAGGGTCATTAGATTCCAATAGGCTGAAGAGTCTACAACCACTGGAGTATCTCCTCTTCCAAAATCAGGCAACAAGCCCAGAAGTCACGAGTCTACATGTTTCTGGCCATTAACATTAAAGGCTTCTTCTGTGGTATTTGGCATACACACTTATATAAACAAACTTCATGGTGAGGCAACCTAGGAATAAAATCTAAGTGATAGAATACTTCTCTTCTTTTTAATAATTACAATATTATCTTTTAAATTACTTAGAAAAATACAAAGGTTATGAAGTCCAGGCCCCAAAAGCTGGGAAACATAAATGAAACTTAATTAATTAAATTCATTAAGTGCATGCATGCAAGTGCGTTACAATTCAGCCTTTAATTGCATGACAACATAGTGGTTTTGCTTGTGTTATTGAATGCACTGGATGAATATTCCTCCTTGGTATGAGAAGAAATGTACCAGGGCTGGGTAGTTAATAATGGTATAATTAGTAGGGTCCCTATCTTAGATGGTGAAAAAATTGTAAAATGGCTAGTGAATGGAGAAAGTTATTCCAGAAAAGAGAGAAATAAAACCATTCTGATTAAAGAAAATAGAGAATTTGAACATGCAAAACACTGTGCTCACTTGTGCTAAAAAATATTTTAAAATGTTCCAAATCATTAAACCAAAATGATGGTCATCTGACACTTAATATCTCCAGATTAGAGAGCCTGGCTGTAGGTCAAAGATAACAACAGTACCTGAATTCACAAGAGAGTTATGAAGATAATTCATTTTAATTGGTGAATCCACATTAATTCAGATATCATGAAGACAAAAGCACAAGAGTGCCTGCAAAGAAATACATCAGTACTGAGCTGGAGATACTAACAAAGCATTTGCAAGAGGAACATTGGAAGAAATACTGACAGAGTACACACTCTCATAGGGAAAAATAGCACATAAGAAAAGAATTTAAAAACCCCACCTATGTGCTTTTGTGCGGGTATTCTGATATTAAAAAAAAGACGACATAAAACTGTTCCAGGAAACATGTAAAGAACATAAAAAAATCTAGATGTCAAAGTTAGCAACCAGTCACTCAAGCTCAACCAGAAAAAAATCAAAAGTAAAAATAAAGCATTGAGACTATCTGCGTGCTTAAAATAAGACAGGCTCATTTTTCTGTGCTGTATTTGGACCTGAATGAAGACTCAACAGAAATAACAGAAGCTATTGCACATTTTTACACCACAGTGACATCAGCACATACGCTGATGAAACACTTCAGTGCCCAGCACTTGTAGCTTGGTGTGCCTCACTTAACCCGCTGGTCCAGGTCAATACACTCATGAAATTATGAGCACTCTTGGTCACGGTCCTTTCCAAAGTAATTTTCTTTGCGAAAAGCTCAAACAGGCACTTCAGTCATTCCCATGAACATGCTTCATCTGTAATACCTATGAGAACAAGACCAAAAGCTACTGTCTGATTTAAATAAGATTTAACTTCTCTGCTTCCTTGTGAGGCCGATAATACATTCATTGTCCCTACTCTTGAAAGTGCTTGTCGCAAGGACTAATTAATGTGTGCTGTATAATTCTGCTAAGACTGAGAAAATTGCTTAATAAAACTGAATTCCTGAGGGGTTTATGACTATGATTTGCTCACTCAGGACTTTCATTAAATAATAACAAAAAGCTACAGAATGTGTTGGATATTAAACCAGGCTTTAAGTAAGGACAGGGTCTGCAAAGTACAGCATTGAGCATAGACAGTAGTTGTGAAAAATGTAGGGAGGGATGGCTTTCCAGCTGGGCCCAGAAATTGGAGCAGTTGGGAGTGTATTAGGAATTTTTACTTTCTGTTTATTACAAAGCAAAACAAACTGATAGTTCCATAAATATTAAATGTATCAGTGAGAAAAAACACATTTTTTATGTTTAGTTACTGTGATGAAATATGTTCTAGACATAGACAGCTTCTTCATCCTTCCAGTCTACTGTAAGGATGGGAGTTGCGTACAGTCCATGGAAAATTCTTTACTATAAATCTCACAGAGGTGAATCCATAGCCTCATGCACAAAATGCTTTTGCAATTCTGAGATATGAGAGCATTCTCAGGCGAAAAGCAATAGAAATTTAGTATAGGGAAAATTTGCTAAATTTTGTCCTGTGGAGTAAGTAGAGTTGCTTTAGTCCTACCTAATACACAGATTTGATAGTTCTGACTCAGAAAACTGGAAATAACTTTCAGCAGCAATCCCACCCTAATATGTTCAAGCATAAGGCATAAAGCATAAGGTTCTTGAACTCTGCTTCACAACGCACTGAGCTGACTTGAAATTGAAAAATCAACATGGATGACAAGCAAATCCTGTAATTCTTTAGTAGTAGTAGTGTAGTGAACCCCATAGAGCCTCATTTATAAACTTAGATGTCATTATTCTAGATGCTGTACAATCAAAAAAAATGGTTCCTGTGTCAAAGAGTGTCATGTGCAAGTGTAACGTGAAACACAGCAGAAGGATAAAGAGAGGAAATACAAGAAAATAAATAGGTAATTGGTGCAACAGTGTTATCATGCCAGTGTATTGACTGGTCTGCTCCTGGGGGGAGGCAGCACAGAAAAGGAATGTTAATGACAAACCAGCAGGAAAATGATGATGTATCTTGGTAAGCAATTACAAGATGCAAAAAAGGGTAGACTAGACAAAAGCCACTGAGAAATCTAATGAGTAGGCAAAGGAGGCATCACAGGTCAGTTGAAAGCAAGTCAGTTACTCATTTTTCCCTGCCTTTAACTTAACATGTCTTCAGACAAAGCACACTGGTCAGGATTTCCAGAAGTAGCTTCAGTGACTCATTTTTTTAGATGTCTAGTTAGAGACCCTTTAGAATCATAGAATCATAGAATCATTGAGGTTGGAAAAGACCTCTAAGATCCCCGAGTCCAACCGTCAACCCAACACCACCATGCCCACTAAACCATGTCCCTAAGCGCCTCATCTACACGTCTTTTAAATTCCTCCAGGGATGGGGACTCCACCACTTCCCTGGGCAGCCTGTTCCAATGTTTCACCACTCTTTCAGTAAAGAAATTTTTCCTTACATCCAATCTAAACCTCCCCTGCCGCAACTTGAGGCCATTTCCTCTCGTCCTATCACTTGTTACTTCGGAGAAAAGACCGACACCCACCTGGCTACAACCTCCTTTCAGGTAGTTGTAGAGAGCAATGAGGTCTCCCCTCAGCCTCCTCTTCTCCAGGCTAAACAGCCCCAGTTCCCTCAGCCGCTCCTCATAAGACTTGTGCTCCAGACCCCTCACCAGCCTCGTTGCCCTTCTCTGGACACGCTCCAGCACCTCAACGTCCTTCTTGTAGTGAGGGGCCCAAAACTGAACACAGTATTCGAGGTGCGGCCTCACCAGGGCCGAGTACAGGGGCACGATCACTTCCCTACTCCTGCTGGCCACACTATTTCTGATACAGGCCAGGATGCCATTGGCCTTCCTGGCCGCCTGGGCACACTGCCGGCTCATGTTCAGCCGGCTGTCGACCAGCACCCCCAGGTCCTTTTCCGACAGGCAGCTTTCCAGCCACTCTTCCCCAAGCCTGTAGCGCTGCATGGGGTTGTTGTGGCCAAAGTGCAGGACCCGGCACTTGTCTTTGTTGAACCTCATACAGTTGGCCTGGGCCCATCGATCCAGTCCATTTCTGACTTTCAGAAAGCATGTATCTATCTCACCTGTTTTGGAAAACCAGGTCTCTTTAGGTGGCTTATGTTGGACACCAACAAACTCGGCTATTCACCCAAAAATCTCAAGCCACTTCTGATATTCTTGGCCTATATAACACTTCAGTATTCTTATCCTTAAAAGGAAACAAAAATGCTTACCTGAGTTGACTGTTCACTGCACTAGTTACTGAATGCATGTGTGAAGTGATGGATGAAAGGCTGCCAAAAAGTGAACGATTATGAATGTGTATTAACCAGTGGTTGCAAAAGGCTGGTATATACCTCTGAGCAGTTACACTGGAAAAGGTAATTAATATGGTAAGACTACACCAGATATATATAGGCCAATAAGGCCAATGACAGCTAGAATATGAGGGACAAATGAAAGTGAGTCCAAAGATCACTTACTAGCTATAGCTGAGATTTTGAATCTGTCTATCCCGTAAAGTAAAACATACTATTTCCCAGGGAATCAAAGAAGAACAGAACCGTAACTCTCCAGTCACATCAGGAGACCAATATAGGTGAGAGAAGATTCGGGTTTTATAGATCATTCTATCCTAGGGAGCCAGTGCCATGTGAACATCAAAGAAACTCTTTTCTATGCTATTTCTCTATCCTGCTTTTAAACTAAATGCTAGAGAAGATTGCTGCACATTAGTTATGTTTCTCATATGAGTAATAATGGACTAATCATGCAAATTTACATTACCAAAGCAATCACAGCTAGACTATAAGCAAAGTCTGTTTTATTAATGACTATGACTCAAAACAATTCCACCATCTCTTCTGCTGTGAGAGCAGCTTACAAAGTCCAAGAACTGTAATCTGTCCATGAACTGATAAATTCTCAGGCCTCAAAAATGCACTCTGCTGCCACATCCACATGATGGGGAGACTAAGTCCCCAACCCATCACTGAGACCTCCAGCTGTGAGAACAGCTTACAAAGTCCAAGCACTGTAATCTGTCCATGAACTGATAATTCTCAGACCTCAAAAGTGCACTCTGCTGCCACGTCCACATGATGGGGAGACTAAGTCCCCAACCCATCACTGAGACCTCCAGCTCAGGAAGGACTTACCATCCCAAATAACTGAATGGATGATAACTAGCTGAGCATCTCCTATCACACCGCAGATCACATTACATATAAGAGAGATCTGCTCCCCCACAGGTCCCCTGTGATGTGACTCAGTGCCTTGCATTACAAGAACAGGCAACTCTTGGGGCTAGAAGAATTGTTTCACTTTGTTGAACTCCACATGGTATTTTGCTACCACATTTTACAAGATTTGTAAAACACACATTTTCCTTTCAATAAACACTCGTACTTCTTCAGTGGCACAGACTCTAATCTTTTTACAAGCATTGGGGAATGCATTTTCACAACAAGCAGTGCTTATAGGAAAAGATTGGCACCAAGGGGCATGAAGAATGAAAAAGGTAGTTCACTGCACTCCATGAACTTGTTGCTCTTCTATCTCAGGAACTTCCTCGGCTTGCACCTGGGATGACATTTACTTGAATTACCTTATAAAGAGAGAGGGCATGATGCACCAAATAGCTGATTGACTCACTCATAGCCACAGTGATTCAGTAAAGGGTCAGCCTTATACCACACATAGGCAACATTAAAGCTTCATCCCACCATTAATGAAATCAACATCAAAGTCTTATGGACTTCAAAGTGTCAGTGAGAAGGCTTTACTCTAGAATGTTTAGCAATGTCTCACGAGATATCCAAACAACTGCTCAGCTGCCGAAAGACAACTCTGCTGTAGTCATTAATAACATAGACTGCTTATAATGTAATTTTACTGCAAGTCTATAGCTGTTGATGTTTTGGTCACAGAGTTGTATGCGGTGGAATATAATAGGAGGTCCAAAAGGTCCTGGTATTCTGCAGAAGGAGCTATAAAATGCCAAAGCAATGGGAAAAAAAAAAAGTATCTACTGACTATTTCATATAGTAGCATGTTAAAACAAAGGGATTAGAAGGTTTGGAAAGACCATTGTTTAACACGATTTTTTTTTTCTTTAGTTATTTTTGCCTCTTTCTGCTGCTTGTGTAACATAGCATGCACATCTGTGCAGATTTTACTTGCATCCCTGCGGCTGAATTGACTTGATCATTATCTACAAGATGAGACGTCTGTACTGATTATTAAGTCTAGCTGCAGGGTCTGAAATCATTAATTAAAATATAGATGAGATAAAGGAAAACACCAGCAATTGCATCATCGTCTCTAGGAACGATAGCTTAGTTCTCAGTGCTACGAACTGGGGATTTACCACTCTTACCAGGAGGTTAGGAAGCACTTAGAATGAAGTAAAGATTAGGGTAGCCCTTTTATCTATTCTGCCATCAAAACAGCAGTTACCGGTGAAAGTTTCCGTGCATGTGATTAACCCACTCTGAAAAATCGCCCAACTGACCTGAAACGCGTTTCTCGAGGCAATTGCACCACCTGCAGACTGCACTTGGAGTAGCGGCGGAGCAGGGACGGAGCAGAGACGGAGCAGCTCCTGCTCTCGCTGTGCTGGGTGTGCGAGGTGGGCACCACTGGAAGCAGCGGGCTCGGTTAGGGCTGCTCATTCCCTCCTGGTCTTAGAAACCCTCCTGTCTCCATCTTAGCCACACCAGACATAATCCCCCCTCCCCCCCCCATTTCCATGCCTTCCTGGATAATACTTCCCCCATCCTTTTGCTCTTCTCGTTCAGTTGCTTCCCAGCCCTTCACGCCTGGTCCCCACTCCCCTCCATCCCATTCATCCAGTTTTGGACACCGTTTCCTTCTCAACTGCCCCAGCTAGGTCCTGCACCGTCCCACCAGGTGGTTGGAGGTGGGGGACCACAGGGTACGAGGACACTACTCCCCCCTCCCCCCTGTGCTTTCTGGCACTTTGTAGGGCACTTCTCAAGATCCCAAAAAGGTGAGAACACCCCACTCAGAGAAAACCCCATTTATCAGTGTAATTAATTAAAAACTGAGTATTGTTTGCTGAACCAATAAATAGCAAATTGATGACTGATTAACAGCTGTAGACTGGTGACTCATAATTAGATTGTTAGATTAAATAATTAGATTAAATACTCTCAGCCCATCAGCTGGGCATGCCCACACTTAGGATACAGTCTTTCTGGGTGTGATATGAAAAAGCAATTTTCTTCTCCCAGAGCCTGGAAGAGAAGATCAAGCCTGCTTTACCCAACCGGCTCCCATATTCCCAAGCTATCTTTGCTTCCAGTTTTTCTTCACCTTTACTGCCTTCAAGGAATGCAAACGCTAGTCTTTGTTTCTTTTTGAAAAGGTGTCTATCACAAGCTTTACTGGGATCAGGAGCATACGTGTGTATGAGTATCTGAAAGGGATGTGATAAAGGGAACAAGTGAACCTGAGAGAGATTTTCTCCTTTTTTAAGGAGACCAATCTTCGAGGTTTTTTGATGTAGGGAATCAAACTGTTACCAAATTGATGTGTTATCTTCCCTATACACCCCAGTTGTTGTCCTATTTGCTCTCGTCTTGGCCAGGGCCATCCCATCTTCCTTCTCCACCCCACAGCTGTTTCCTCCTTCTTTCCTCAGGAAGAACTGAGCAATGAATGACTCTTCTTGGTTTTCAGTTGCTTCCAACAAGCATCCACACTGTTAAATTCAAAGAAGACCTTATATATAAAAGCTCTGGAAGGGAAAAGGAAGATGTGGTCTGACTGATTCTATCATGTCATTAACATTAGAACAGAAAAAGGAGGAGATGAAACAGTCACCAGCATCAGGACCTGTTGCCTGGGAAATCATTACCAGTTACCAGAAGAAAGGAATTCCTTGGAAACAACAACCTGAGAAGCCAGAAGGAAGTTGTGCAACTGTCAGTGGCGAAGGCAGCAGTTCTCATAACAAGCCAACAGGCTAGAGACATGACCTAAGTAATAACATCTCATCAAGATGTGTCTGAAACCCTTGATATTACAGCCCCTGGTAACCAGTCAAGCCCTCCAGGCTGCAGACAGCCAAACTGCATAATTACTAGGAACGCTAACACAGGGTATTTTTCTTTTTATAGTGCTTAAAAGTCCTTAAAAAAGATTAACAACCCTACGAAGAGGGTAATTATTATTTTCTCTACTTGACAAATGAGGAAAATGAGATATGGAAACTTTAACTGACATACGCAAAATACTCCACGTTATAATTAAGAGATCAGCGCTCCTACCTTTGGGGTCAAGCTGCTGAATTACTTTATGTTTATGTATTATGTAAATTGGATTATTTTTAAAGAAAGTTTAAAGAGAGTCTCGACTCCTGAATTTTCCTTCTGGTTGTGTCACTGGTCTATTTAACAAAATGCAAAAGGATATGTAAATCAAGCCACACCTGCTTCACACTTATGATTACAGCCTTTAATCAGCTGATGACTATGAAGCTTTCTGAGTTCCTATGATGAAAAATATTTAACAACAAATATCATTGCCATTCTATATACTTTTATATTTATACAGAAGTATGAACGTCAAGAATTGGGAAGTTTACTCAGGAGTGACAAAGCAGAAGGAAATGGGCAAGGGACTTTACAGAGTTTCTCACTCTATTGAGATATGGTAAGTGTGGGAGATATATTTCTGATTTTGCCTGGAAACAAAGCACATCCTACTCCCTACACCTATTGCACTACAAGATTTGAAGCAACATCATTGAACATGCTGTTCTATGAGCAGCAAGAGTTTTGGTTACTACATGCAGTGGGAAAGATTCATGCTGCTCTAAATTCAGTTACACCTCTGATCACATGATAATGCGGAATTTCGGTTCTCTTTTATTCTATATAAAATATAGAATATATGGACTACTCTAATATATTACTGTCTTCAGTAAGACCATGACAAATATCTGCCCTTTTGTAGTTTGTTTTCTCATCTTTATTAGAAGAACAAATGAATTTTGAGCCAACATATTCAGGACAGCTGTGAGATAAATTGCTGTCAGATGGTTATAATTCTGAATGCATGATCCAAGGATCAACAGCTTCTTGATAGACAGAAGTTCTGTACTAGCCCTTTTTTTGATCTACCCTGTAATTAATCAGGCTGATACAGTCTATCAGCTCCTGTATGTGTTATCTTTTGATGCAATGAAAAATGTACAACCCATACTTTTCGTTGCCTAGAGCTCCAGCATATTCGTGCATCCCGAGACCGTCTACAGAAACTCCAGGCTCCATGAACTTACATTACTGTTAGCCTGGGTAGGATTTGTGAAAGAAAAAGCATCCTTCAGGCAGATCTAGGAAGAGTCATGCATCATCAGAGGCAAGGTAAAACTTGCTATGACGTGTGAGTGGGATAAGCACAGCATATATTTTTTTTGCAAACCTGACATGCAGAGTCACATTAGCAGATGCTGGTATGAGTCCCAGGATTTTACAGCATTAGCAAATGATTACTGTAGAAGTAAGCACTGGCTAATATTGGGCTCACATACACTTGTGAACTTTTGAACTAGGGCAGTATGGTATTTCAGTGTATCCAAAGACACACGGAATGACATGTAAGAAGCTGTATACTTGGGGTGATTATTTCTTACCAGTCAATCACCAAGACAAGGGTAAAGAGCCACTGTGTCCTAAGAAATGAACACTATAACTGCAAGGTTTGTGGTGATGACTTACGTCCACAGACGGTCAGGGTGGGAAGCTCTGTACTGATGACTATGACTCATGAGGAACTGAAAATTTTTTGCTGTGGGTTGGCTTAATGATAATGTAAAAGTAAATATTCTGTAAACTGAGAGAGGCAACAAAGATCCTTGTTCTTGGTGAGAGTCTTTGACTGTGATCAGCATCTCAAGGAGGAATTCAAAGCTCTGCAGACAAGGGATTCTTCTTAGAATAAAACATGAAACATCTTTTTTCCAGGTTTTCTGCGCTGTAGGTAATCTGTAATGAAAATGTAAGAACCAAGGGCCTTCCAATACTCATGGGCAGATGGAGATTTCCTATCAAAAGGGCCTCTAAATGCAGTTGCATTTCCCCTTGTTCTAGGACAGAAGACATGAGCGGCTTTTGGCTGGCACACATATTGGTGGGGCAGAAACTCCTGGTGCTGCATGCCCTACCACTGCCAAAAATTTGGCTCTGCCTCGTTTAGCAGGTCATCAGCATCATTCATCAGTATAGTGTCATAGAAGGTCATCATTCCTCAGCAACAACAATACCGAGTTATGAGTAATTGAGTATCTTATCCCGAGGGCTCCGCTGCCAAGAATCATGATCTCTGTCCATGCAGGAGCAGGGACTGAGCTCCTGTCTCAGACAGAACACACGGTGCAGTCATCCACCTGAGGAGCACGACTGTCCATGGTTACATGTGACTTAAAGTCAGAAGCTAGGGATGCCACAGGGAAATCCAGTGAAAATGAGACTATTCCATTATGATACAACATAAAACCTGCAAATAAGCAATAAAAAAATAAAAGGGCTACAATAGTCTCACTGCAGAGAAGCGGAAATCAGCTGCGGACTGGGATGCACTGTGGCTGGAGAGCACTCACATCCCGCGTTCCTGGTACAAGGCAGGCTGAAGTACATATTTGCTGCACATATCCTGTGGTTAGAGCTGAAGTCTCTGTCCTGAGTGACTGCATGCACATATAGCCATGCTGTGAATTTGCATTCTCAGAAAAGAATGTGGTATAGTGATATAAACTCCTTTGTGTTAGTTAGTGCGGTCCAAACAGAGCAACGATTTAAACCTCGTCTAAATTAAAACTTTCATCAGTCCAGTGACATAGGTTAGGGACACAGCTATCAGCCCCAGAGCTGGCACAGGTATGGCGGTATAAAAGTACCACCTAAACCGGTGGTAAAGGTGCTAAAATTTATTTCAGAAATTCAGATAACATTGTATCAGCAAAAGCATTTTTTGCCTCCTTTTGTGACTATCAATTGCTTCCACCTGGACTGTTATCAGTGTGCTGGTAAAGCTGTATTTGCAAAGCATGCCGAATGGAGGCCAGAGGATAACGGGGATTTCAAACATAGCTGATCTCAGCTGTCT
This sequence comes from Aptenodytes forsteri, assembly GCF_000699145.1. Classification (NCBI taxonomy): domain Eukaryota; kingdom Metazoa; phylum Chordata; class Aves; order Sphenisciformes; family Spheniscidae; genus Aptenodytes; species Aptenodytes forsteri. The sequence goes on from NW_008795948.1 coordinate 2,502,720, forward strand.
CCCCCGTATCAGCCATCACAAAGGAACCTATTCTTAACATTGAAGCCATTACTGTTTTGTTAGTTATTATTTCAGCAAGAATGTTGTAAATATTTAGACATTACAGTGCAGGCTGTCATCCAAGCAGAAAAGCTATCCCTTCTAAACAGCTAGTAAATTAAATGACACTAATAAAAAAGCTTATTACAAAAGATTATTGGGGATAAACACTAAAGAAGCACAGCGAGTGAGTGGTACATGTTTGCTTAGTGATCTTTACGTGTTTTACTCCCCTCTCACACCAGGGGCGGCAGAGCCCAGTGCACCCTCCTGCGCTCTGTCGCCTGCTCCTGGCCTGTCACTAGAGGGCAACGAAGGCTCCGAGCACCAAGGCAGAGGCGCATCGCAAAGCCTCGGCTCCCCGAGAACTCCTTTTTCTCTAATTTAGTATGAGTCAGCCAGAACGGTCAAACAAATGTGAGTATCACCTTTAAATACTTCTATTGCGAAATGGCCTAAACGAGACACTGTGGTGAAACAGCGCTGTCGCAGCAGGAAGCTGTGGGAACGCAGCTATCCCCTCCTGCTCTAGCTCTTTGTATATAAAAAATAACCAAACCCTGCTCAGTTTGGCTTTTAGCCCCCAGATGCATGTCCCTAGCCCTCCCCAGCACCTCTGCAATGCTTATGCAAAGCAGTGTGAATAGGTTAGCTGGGACATGGCTACGTGTTGTTTGAAGGGAAGAGGCAAGCAATATCTCACTGGTAAAGGCCTTTGCTGCTTCAATGTGATACACAGCTGGAAGGAACAGCTGTGCTTAGAAGATCTAGGTAAATGGGGTGAATCAGATTTCGCTTTCTTTACAACCACCACACACAGACACAACGCTGACTTTTGACTTGCTGATGAAGCATGGCTGAGCAGTGGAATGGCAGGGGGGGCTGCGGGGACTGGGTTGCATCCTGAATCAAAACACTCTGGCAGCTGCACACACCTCAGGTGGAGCCCAGCGCTGTCTCTCAGCCCACAGCACATGAAACACGAGGCTGCGGGTGCACCTCCTGCTTCCCCTCCTCTTGCTCTGCCACGCTGTGCTGTGGGGAGACCTCCAAGGGTCTGCCTTCCTCCCTCCCTCCCTCCCTTCCCTCCTTCCCTTCCTTCCTTCCTCCCTCCCTTCCTCCCTTCCTCCCTCTCTCCCTCCCTTCCTCCCTCCCTCCCTTCCTGCCTTCCCCCTTCCCTTCCTTCCCTTCCTGCCTTCCCCCTTCCCCCTTCCCTTCCCTTCCTTCCCTTTCTTCCCTCCCTCCCTTCCTCCCTTCCTTCCTCCTTTCCTTCCTTCCTTCCTTCCTTCCTTCCTTCCTTCCTTCCTTCCTTCCTTCCTTCCTTCCTTCCTTCCTTCCTTCCTTCCTTCCTTCCTTCCTTCCTTCCTTCCTTCCTTCCTTCCTTCCTTCCTTCCTTCCTTCCTTCCTTCCTTCCTTCCTTCCTTCCTTCCTTCCTTCCTTCCTTCCTTCCTTCCTTCCTTCCTTCCTTCCTTCCTTCCTTCCTTCCTCAGAAGGTGCCTCCAGGCCAGGTTGGCCTGTGGGTCTCACCCTTGCATTTTGCCAGTGCAAAAAAACTAGGAAACAGCAGAATTCTGGAGATTACAAACCCCAGCAAAGACTGCAAGCCAGAAGACTGAAAGGTCAGATATGGACTTAGGCAGGTTGACAATAAATGAAAAAAAAAAAAATTTGGGAAGAAAAAGGATGAGATCATTTGTTCTGCGCTTTCCATACAGGTGGGACAGGAGAGGGGAGGCTGGGGAGGTTTGATGGGACCTGCTGGCATCCCCACCCACTGTGTCACCTCCCTTCCCCTCCAGTGGCAGCTGGGCTGAAGCCAGAGAGCTGCCCAGCTGCCCTTTCCAAGGCAGATAAGCAAGTGGTATTTATTTATTACTATTTTATTACAATCTTTTTATATTGCAGTCAGGTCCCAGGAGAGTGTGGGACTCTGGCAAAGAGAAGGCAAGAAAAGATCATTGGTTATTTATGAAATAAGGCTTTTGATAACAATTAGAACAGATTAGATTAGAAGCATGGGAAATACTGGTCTTGCCATTTTTTCTGTGTTGATTTTTACATGCTTTCTATTTTTCCAAATACTATATTTATTACTTTTCCCAAAGTATCACACTGGAATGTAGCAATGGGAAAAGCATGTGGTCATATCGCTACTGTGTTGTGTGTGTATATATATGTGTATTACGCACACATATATATACACACATGTATTTACACAGATATGATTAGGTATATGTTTACACGGTGACTTCTAGTTCACAAACTTGGCATTTTTCCCCAGTAACCTTCTGCACAAGTGTGGGAAAAGAACTGAGAACTTGTTATCCAAAATACGGTTATTCTAGAGTACTCTGCAGATATTAATTTAATCTATGGGCAGTTTAAGTAGAAAAGAAAATCTAGAAAACATTTTTCTGTAAAAGTACATTTAATGCTGAATAGCGATGGTTTAGCTTCTTCTAATTTAAAATCCTCCTCTGCTTTTATTTGCCCTTTTCTTTATTCAGGGTGAACCGAAATATAATTTTATCTGTCTAAACAATATCAGTACAAATACCAGGGCCTTATAATCTTGTAAAAAACTTTACTTACAGAAAACATTAATTTTACTCATGAGTCATGTTCTGCAGATTTATTCAACAGACAAAATCCCCATTGGACCATAAAGAAGAAAATTGTTGAACAGGAGAAACAATTCTTTTTCAGCAAAGATAATTATTAGATCAGTTCTTTTCATTAATTAATATTATTTGGTTTATGTTGTTTTACAATACGGCAAAAGCTTGAAGAGGAGTCACAGATCTAATTTCCATTGTGCCCCAAGACCATACAAGATAAGGTAGGATTCAGCTGATAAAATAGATAAAGTGGTGAAGAGTTGAAGGAATGGAAGGGGATGGTAAGCCAGAGGACTAATTTGATGACAAATCAGTGAACTTCAAAGTTCGAAGTATCTAGCCTAAGAAGAAAGACATATGAGGCAAATACGTTAAAAAATTAGAATATATGAAAACTTGGAGTACATGACTCAAAGCACAGGGCTTATAGTAGCCTGAGGGACCATAAAATATTCCAAAGTCATGAAAGGTGGCATTTTTGAAGTGGGCTAGTGAACCTGCACTGAAATTTCTGTGAACACTTTAAACTTACTTTTTAATTTTACATTAACTTTTCTGCTTTTAATTAAAAAGCTTTAATTTTATTTTTAAATCAATTAAAAAATAAAATAAAGTTAATTGAATCTCACCATGATGCAAATTTTAATCCAAATTCTTGCGCTCCAGCTACCTAATTCTTCTGACAATCAAATCAGACTTGCCAATTGCAGAGCTCTTGAGGAAATAAGCACAGAATGATTACATGAACTAGAAGCTCACAACTAATGACACCAGAGAAAATTGTATTGATAGTGACGCCACACACATTCACCCCGATCATATGGTACTTTTACAAGCAGTTTCAAGTCAGCGAAATCACAACTAGAAATTACACCGATGACTGCTGTGACCTACAGACGTTACAGTGCATGTTACATTACATTTACATAACACGGTACATGAAACTCCCCATGCACTTCACAACAAGTCCTTCCCAGGACAGCCCAGCGTAAGGGGAAGCACCCCACCACCTGATGGGGAAAAATGACAGAAAGACGATGAGATGTCACAGTGCAGAGCTGGGCCTCACAAAATACTCTAACGATTAATAAACCCAAATTTAAGCCTGACGGAATCCACCACTGCCTTCCATAGTCAGGCAAAGTTACTAATTTTAAAGAGCGTGTCATCACAGCTACGGTTTCATGAAGATGAACCTTGGACACACTGCAGATACAGACCAAAAATGTGCATTTGAATCAAATGAAAACTTCAGAGCATGGGTGCTCCAGCCGAGTGACTTCGCTAACTGGGTAGGAATTCTTATCTCATGAGGATTGATGCTTGATGTCGAGTGTCAAAGACAGCCCCCAGAAAACCACACTGCAGTACATGCAAAATGTGGACGATGATGATAACGAGAGCTCTGTAAGCCAGGAAAAATGATAATGTCTTTACTATTACAGTTCTGATGAATGTGTGGGAAAAGCAAACAAAGCAAAATTCAAAATACACACAAAACATGCACATCCAGATACACATGCATGCTACACAGTCGTGAGCTAATGATCATGGTAGGCAGTGTCACCACCCGAGATATACATAGGAACCCCCGTTTGTCACAGGCACGTAGCCTAGCAGGCTGTCCTGGATGTCCCACGGAGGCACAGTGCAGCAAGGCATGCCTGAGCATGGCAGATTGACTGCAAAGGTGCCACCAGGAACCGCTGATGCTCCCAGCCATATGGGCAGAAGTGGCATTGTCCAGAAGATTTGCCTACTGTGTAAAGATGATGAGACCAAATTACTTTTCAGCAGAAGATACAAAATAGCTGTGTTCTTGCTGGAGATGCTGTTCTCACCAAAAGCGGGAGCCAGAAAACTAAACCCACTGAATCTGGATAGAATCATAGAATCATAGAATCATTGAGGTTGGAAAAGACCTCTAAGATCACCGAGTCCAACCGTCAACCCAACACCACCATGCCCACTAAACCATGTCCCTAAGCGCCTCATCTACACGTCTTTTAAATACCTCCAGGGATGGGGACTCCACCACTTCCCTGGGCAGCCTGTTCCAATGTTTCACCACTCTTTCAGGAAAGACATTTTTCCTT
>NW_008795948.1:2508043-2513412 GCF_000699145.1 Aptenodytes forsteri
GGCCCATCGATCCAGCCTGTCCAGGTCCCTCTGCAGAGCCTTCCTACCCTCGAGCAGATCAACACTCCCGCCCAACTTGGTGTCATCTGCAAACTTACTGAGGGTGCACTCGATCCCCTCATCCAGATCATCAATAAAGATATTAAACAAGACCGGCCCCAGTACTGAGCCCTGGGGAACACCGCTCGTGACCGGCCGCCAACTGGATGTAACTCCATTCACCACAACTCTCTGGGCCCGGCCATCCAGCCAGTTTTTGACCCAGTGCAGAGTCCACCTGTCTAAGCCGTGAGCCGCCAGCTTCTCTAGGAGAATGCTGTGGGAGACAGTGTCAAAGGCCTTGCTGAAGTCCAGGTAGACCACAATGCCTGGACAAAGACCAGAACTTCTCTACAGATCGGGAAAGAAATGTGTGATATAATGTATCCAGGTTTCCAACATGGAAGAACAGAAAAATGATGTGAAAAGGGAGTAGAAGAGTCAAAATTTCCACTGTTTCCCTCTGCTACCATCCATTTCCATGACACCAAACAAGGAAAGCAAGAAAACGGATAAAAATATGGAAAAGATCTGATTTACCTCTTCAATGTCAATCTATTATTGTAAAGGACATTTTAGTAAAAATCTCACAGAAGCCATTTAGAAATGAAGATGGCCATCGGCTGGCAGTGTTAATGTACCGCTCCACTGAACAGTGTTCAGTATTTTACTGAAACTGTTGAACAGCACCTGAGTTTTTTTTTAACAGCATCACTTCTCAGCTTCTTCCATAGTCCATTTGACGTCTCAGCAGTCAGATGGACATTTTTTTCATTCTTTTTAAAATAAATCAATATTAAATCTGAATATACATCAACAGGTTTGGTACTATCATAATAATAGAAGGGAAGTGGCTGAGAGCTAAAAATGAAAGAGTTCAGGACAGAAACAGAAACCTAAGCAATTGTGGGAAAGGACATCAGATTCAGGCTGTGAGTGTCAACTCAGATGAATGATAAATTTCGTTTCAATGGCTTTCCCATGGTAAGTGTAAGTTAGCTGGTTCTGAAGCAGAGGTTAGGCTTATTTGAAATGACACGAGATGAAATCTGTGAGAGGAGGAACTGAATCTCTGGTATAAAATTGGCCTCCTTCTCTAGAACAAAAGTTGGAGTTTTTTCCTACATTGGCTACAGTAAATAGCATTACTAAAAACACGGTAGCTTTTACTGGTAGTAAAGAAGGAAACTGAGAGGCAGCGTGTAAAATGTAACGTACATTATGGGAAAATGATGACACAGACGAAACTTGTGAAAGAGCACATTCTCTTATTGATGTGAAAGCGTTTATTGGCTTTGCGTTTTTGATTCACCTTTATCTTCTTTCTAGAGAAAAACACACAGAAATAGCATGGAAAAATGAGTGATGCTGTCAGAACTTGCTTATGAAACAGAACTGTGTGTCTTTACAATGAATAGGTATTAGAACAGATTTCATTATGTTCTTTTTGACACACACCCCCCCCAATTTATATGTAGATTAAATTTCTCTATTTGGATTCCTTTATGTTTTAATACACTCATTTTGCTCTGCTTACATTTTTTAATTGTCCCTTAATTCCTCTTCATCCAAGGCTTCCTATTACTAAAAGGGGAATAAGAATACTTACTTACATTTGTAAACTGATTGAAAAGCAGATGAAGAGTGCTAGGTAACATTATTACTGCTAAGTAATAGCAATTTGCAGTGTATTTCTACTGAGCCAGATAAACATTCTATAATTTTTATTAGATGTAAATCAATAATTTGAGCAAATATTAATGTTTAAGAAATGCTAAATGAAATCTGCAGCAGTTTCCTGGTAATTGGACCAGTTGTGATGCTTTACTCAACATTTTATAAGGGGCTCCACTCAACACATTTATTAATAAGGCTATAGGGATTTTTCTTCTTTTTTATATTGAATTAGAAAATTCTTGGGACAGTGTGGCTTCTACTAAGATGAGGCAAGTCAATTTATTAGCCTGGGGTAACAAACTCGGTAAACTCACTGTGTGCACTTCCTTTTACTTTACTGAAAACCAAACATGTCGCAGTCCCCTATTTAGATCACAAAAAGTACAAAAGTGAGACAGAGAAAAGGAACAATTGGTAAGGGGGAAATGTTTAGAAATCTTCCTGTAAAATATGATTTGGACCTCTTCGTTTTACAGCATTCATACAGCTGTATTAAGATGTAATAAAGACGGAAATAACTTATGCTTTGAGAAGGATGTCAGTTCAATAAAAATCTATAGATTACCAGAATTTGCTGGTTTCATTTTTTGAAGCCCACTGAGAACTTTTCTCCACTGAGAACCACTACGGAAATGCTCCTGTAAATAATAAAATCCTCTTGACTGAAAGTAAGTAAAACCCTCAGGCTTGCTTTCTTGTGACTAATCTACCTTGAAGATTTTTCACTAATCATTTTCCTGCTAACCCCTACAGTAATCTTCCTATCCTTCTTGGTTTGGGTTTTTTTTGGGGGGTGGGGTTTTTTTTTGTTTGTTTGTTTTGTGCTTTTTTTTTTTTAGTGGAGAAACATAACCAGAAAGTGATCTTGGAACTACTCAGAACGTGATCTTTTTATCTTGGCTTCCAGCTGCGTGGAGTTAGAACCTTGATCTATGGTGCCTGAGTAACATGTAAAGAGCCTCTGAAGCCCCGACCCGTTAATGAACTATCTGGGTACTACTAGAGTAAAAATTGATAAAAAAATTTTAGTGGAGCGATTTCAGTTTCAGTTTCTCTTCAGTGCAGTGACTCACAGGATTTCTGAATTGGACATGACTGGACATGAGGAAAAATTTCTTTACTGAAAGAGTGGTTAAACATTGGAACAGGCTGCCCAGGGAAGTGGTGGAGTCACCATCCCTGGAAGTATTTAAAAGATGTGTAGATGAGGCGCTTAGGGACATGGTTTAGTGGGCATGGTGGTGTTGGGTCGACGGTTGGACTCGATGATCTTAGAGGTCTTTTCGAACCTCAATGATTCTATGATTCTATGAAGTAAATGGGTGCAATCCATAATCTTTTGGTATGAAAACTGTTTCAAACAAGACTAGATAGTTATTGGCAGATTGAAATATATTGCCTTAGGTCGAGTTGTGATATACATGAAATAAACCTGACAGCCCAAGCTCAATAACTAAGCATCTGTAGCTCCAGAGTAACTCAAATAATTCATTAGTACTCTTAACAGAATGAGGGACTCAACTGAACGTACAGATTGATGCACTTTATCATCTAGATTTCTCCAGTATGTTGTATCAGTTTTGCACTGTATTTGCAAAGACTGTACAGCATATACTCTGTGTGTGTGTCTACACATGCACACAAGTGTGAACTAACAATATATAACCAGCTCCTATGACTGTAATATAATTTCTATTTCTATACAATATTTCATAATACCATGTAAACAAAGTTTTTACTCTGGAATGTTTATATGAAAAAGTTTTTTCTTTTACAAGCCTTGTAATTACCTTTCAGGGAAAATCTGTATTTACATGGAAATGACACACTGAGGCAATGGGATCTTCTGTACGTTGCAACAACCCCAGCGGGCACATTAGTGCCTATGAAAGATGTCTGAGATGGACAGATCAAAGGGAATACAAACTAACAACCTGTTCTCACAAAGATCCCAAGTTACAGAAACACAGGACTGGCATCACCCTGGCAAACGGCATAAGAATAAGAAATGGCTGGACCTCCATGCCCTAAGAAATAACTGGTCCCACGAAAAGGAATAAGAAAAACCAAAATGCTGAAAATGAACTTAAGTTATCGCCCCATTTTTTTTTACCTTGCTTGCTGTTTGCTGTTGGTTATGGGAAAGAAGCACTAGGTGTTCCAGCTTTACCGCCGAGTGGTATTTTTCTGCAATCATCAGCTGAATCTGAGTAAGTGGAGCTATTTTTAAATCACCAGCCATCTCACGCAGTAAAGCAACCGCATAACTGCGGAGTCATGCACAGCACGGGGCATCACCTCTCTTGGTTTGCAGCGTCATACAAATGGGAAAGGCACACAAACAGTATCCTATAAATTTTCAGAAGTCTATGACTAAGTCTCAGTTTCAGACTCTGCCCTTAACCATACCAAAATGTTCTCTGAAATTTTCCTATAGTTGCACTAACATGGTTAAGTCCAGGTTCAGTGTGATCTCTTTCGGTAGCAAGAAAATTTCACAAAGTCACGAGTACAGCTGTGACAGCCACTTTCCTGGCTGACACATGAAGGACCGAACTGGGGACCTCCAGAACAAGAAATGTGACAGTCTTGAGCACTGAACCCTGATAGCTCAAACTGCTGTGTTACAACTTCTGCTTTTTCTTGATTGGCACATAGACTTAAATACTCGCTGTGCTTTGTTGCACAAATACAACTAAAATCAAAGTTCAGAACAATGAAAACTGAAAGAAATCAAACGCCACATCCTACAGCTATATTGTACCTCATTGTCCCAGTAAGCATCTAGGAAGCAATGTACCTGGTTCATTAGATAGGCATTAAATAGCCTGACCATTGTATGCAAATCAGTGTGATACGAGATACTCAACTAAACATTAACGTGACTCACAGATTAATATGGAAGTTGAATGCATCGAAGTAGAGATGTTCTTTACAGAGGTGTGCTAAGGGAGGTTGGCATCATTTATGGAAGGATATGCATATGGCAAGATGTTACTGCATATATTCTGACCTCCCGACATAAGTTTATTGATGTTTGACATCAGCTTTGATAATTTTAAATGGAAACGCTAGAAGAGCGACAGTGATAAATGTTACTGATCCTCTCAGTATATACAGGTTAATCATTTTCAAGTGTATGGCAAATTTTCAACTTTCTCTTCTCCCAAATACAGCACAACACACAGATTTTAAACAAAAAGCAACAGCAGACACGTGGCAAGTAAAATAATCCAAGCTTTTCTTGGGGAAAATAAAATAGAGCAAATGCCATAAGGTCATTTCTGTTATTCTGTGCTGTTAGCAGCAGCTCAGATACTATGATAAGCAAGCTCCTTATAAAGATTTGTGGATTTATTCCATTATGAAGTTGGTTTACTCCCGTACCCTGATCTCTCTCAGTTATCCAGTCTGCTTCTGTGTTAGCATGCTCCTGGGTGTCTTTTGGGGATTGTGCTGGTTTTGGCTGGGATAGAGTTAATTTTCTTCACAGTAGCTAGGATGGGGCTGTGTTTTGGATTTGTGCTGAAAAGAGTGTTGATAACACAGGGATGTTTTCGTTACTGCTGAGCAGTGCTGACACAGAGTCAAGGCCTTTTCTGCTTCTCACCCCACCCCACCAGCAAGCAGGCTGGGGGTGCACAAGAAGCTGG
>NW_008795948.1:2513735-2515197 GCF_000699145.1 Aptenodytes forsteri
GGGGGGCGGGGGAGTGAGCGAGCGGCTGTGTGGTGCTTAGTTGCCGGCTGGGGTTAAACCACAACAGGCATAAAATGACTACATCTTTAAGAGCATAGTTCAGGGCACTATTTGCTCAATGGTCAGACAATATGCACATGACTCTGCTAATGTTTTTCCTCTTCCAGTAGCCTTGCTAGCAGCCTCCTGTGAAGGAGGAGTGTGCTGAAAGGAGGAGTTATATGCCCAAAACCATGTGCCAGGGCATGTGCTATGTGCCTCAGGCTATAAACACAGAAATCTGGAGGATACAAAGCAGTACTTCCATTATTTTGGATACCTTAACAAAACAACCAATACCCCACCCTCAACACCTCAGGGCTGTAGGACAAGCTCTGAATCCAGGGATTTAATATGGTCCCCTTCTTAATACACGTAGAGACATTACAACGTCAGGGAGCTTTAAAGGTCTCTGGCTCATTCATCCCAGTCCACTAACAGGAGGTGGCCTGCTAACTCAATGCTGTGGGTCTCAGGGAGCAGCAAGAGTGGGCTGCTGTGCAAGGGAAGACAACCCGGGAACCAAGGGGGACAGCAAGGCAGGCAGTGGCAGCGTCCTTACCCACGAAAGCCACGGTCCCGCAGGACCCAAGCCAGAAGCGCAGAGCAGCTCCCCTGGCAGGAACCAGGGTCAGCCAGCAGTCGGGTGCTCGCCAGACGAGTCCCTAGCGAGGCAAGCCAGGGTCAGTGAGGCAGGGTCAGGACCAGCAAGGTCCACGGCTGGTGTACCAGGCATCCCCACAGGGCTGCTCAGGCAGGGACCAAGGCTGTTGCCCTGAGCTTAAAGGCAGCTCCTGCTGCAGAGCTGTTGGTCAACCCATCACTCCAACAGCAGATGACATATGCAATACGGATTGAAATTGAAAAAGTTAAAAGGCCCATGCATAAAAACTAGGCACATGAAGCAAAGATTGGCCATACATACATACAGTTTTTAAGTTATGTCAGATTTGTATGATCCATCCAACACCTGGATGCTGTATCTCATGGCCTGGGAAGCAGGGCAATCTCCCAGCTTGACTTTCACAGATGAAAGATTTGTGAAGGGGGCCTATTCTCAATCCAAACAAAAGTTACAAGCCCCTTCACTACAAGCCTCCACAGTGTTGCTGGGTGTTTTTCTCTGCTTCAGTGAAGGAGGGAAAATATGGAAAAACAGCCTTTTTGAATGGTATGCCCCATATCCGGTCACGAGCAGTGTTCCCCAGGGCTCAGTTTTGGGGCCGGTCTTGCTCAATATCTTTATCGATGATCTGGATGAGGGGATCGAGTGCACCCTCAGTAAGTTTGCAGACGACACCAAGTTGGGCGGGAGTGTTGATCTGCTCGAGGGTAGGAAGGCTCTGCAGAGGGACCTGGACAGGCTGGATCGATGGGCCCAGGCCAACTGTATGAGGTTCAACAAGGCCAAGTGCCAGGTCCT
>NW_008795948.1:2515922-2517897 GCF_000699145.1 Aptenodytes forsteri
TGGTGGTGTTGGGTCGATGGTTGGACTCGATGATCTTAGAGGTCTTTTCCAACCTTAATGATTCTATGATTCTATGATTCTATGATCAGTGGCAGGATGGCTTCTGCATATTAACCAACAGCATCACACATTGGCTCACCACCAGCCAAGAGTACATATTTGCATCAAATACCAGTGGTGCAGGTACTTCCCAGTTTGCTTCCATACCAGCTGCTACATGCACACATCTTCCCATCTTATCTTCTGCAAGAATCAAGTAACATTGTATTACTTTCAAAACAGTAATGCATATGCTGGGAAAACGAATTACATCTCACACGGATTTGAAATCAAGTACCATAAATGGCAGACGTTTATTCAAATTACTCAGCATCACCCTTCTGAAGTAACAGTAATAATACACTTTTGCCACTCCCCATCATATCGAGCATGCTACTCTTTGAGAAAGATACCACTTCCCCATTCTACCACTTCGCTCCACCGCATCTCATGGTGTATTTAGCTAAACCTATCCAGTCTATGGACAAGCCAAATGGGGCATAGTCGCTGCAAGGCTGACACTCTCAGAGGGCTAGGGAGAATTGTGGACATTATCCATTTCCACACATGGGGGAAGCCTCTGTACGCAAGGGTAGGAGCAGAGTGATTTGGAGAGGCTGGCAGGGCCCTTTTCTGTGATCTGCCCTCATGGATCCTGAAGACTCCAGGTTTCTTTGTAAGACTAAGGCCACAGCAAGACAGATATGGACCAAATCAGCATCAGGCTGACTCCTCTGGCAACGGTCACAGCACTTGCGCACTAGTGAGGAACAGCCCATGAAATTGCAAGCAGTCCCAGCAGCACCCCAGGACGGACCAGCTCCATACTGAAACAGCAGCATGGGGTTCACAAGCTGCACGACAAGCAGGGACAGCACTTCACTGCTCCACGCAAAAGCACCTCTTCTTTCCAATGGGGCACCTGAAGGAGCACAAGACTCTCAAACAGCTCCCCACATAAAGCAGCCAGGAAAGTCCTTTTCTCACAGTGGCCCTCATACAATGCACATGAAGGCCAGTTTCTCAATTCCATTTGCCTCTGCCCAAGCTTATTAGATCCCTCTTCTGCAATCCCACCTATAGGCTGCTGCAGGAGTAAATACATAGGGATCACCCTGGGGATAACAGCACTTTGAATGTCATGTGCTCTGCCAGAAGAGCTACAGAAAAGCCACTGACATGACAGGTATCATGGTTCCCTTGTGGCAAGAAGATCCTGTAGTTGTTATGGAGATATGCTGGTAAATTTTGAAGGTGCTGCTCTGACAAAGACCAGTTCCATTTGGCTTATATTGCTCTGCAGGAAATGTGCTTCTGGGAATTTTGCTGAGGTTGGAGATGTTATTAATGGTGATGGGAAAAGGAGAGGCTGGAAAATGTCTTTCAAGTATAATCTTCTAGTATAGATTGACATGAATCCATGAGTGAACCTGGGAAAGAAACAGATTTTGTTTCCTGACTACTCTAAACACCATTTTTTCTATTAGCAGTAGTCATAAAGGAATTCCGATCCTATTATTACATCTATAAAATTGCCTTTGTATTTGTACTCTTTTCCAAAGTCTTTTCAGTGTTTTGTAGCTCAAGCATTTTATGCTTCTTCAGCTCATAGTCTTGTGATGTTATATGCAACTCTGAACAAATCTCAGTATCTCACCGCTTCAGGTTTCCTCATTCCAAACTAGACAAAAAAATCCTTGCCTGCTTCTTGTCCTGGTTTCAGCAGGGATAGAGTTAATTTCCTTCCTAGTAGCTGGTACAGTGCTGTGTTTTGAATTTAGGATGAGAACAAAGTTGATAACACACCGATGTTTTAATTGTTGCTAGGTAATGCTTACACTAGGCAAGGACTTTTTAGTTTCCTATGCTCTACCGACTGAGAAGGCTGGAGGTGCACAAGAAGCTGGGAGGGGGCACAGCCAGGACAGCTGCCCCA
>NW_008795948.1:2521626-2525676 GCF_000699145.1 Aptenodytes forsteri
AAGAAGAACGATTTCAGATGGGGCCCTGAGCAACGACAAGCTTTTGAACAAATTAAACGGGAGATAGTTCATGCAGTAGCCCTGGGGCCAGTCCGGGCAGGGCAAGATGTAAAAAATGTGCTCTATACCACAGCCGGGGAGAATGGCCGTACCTGGAGCCTCTGGCAGAAAGCACCAGGGGAGACTCGAGGTCGACCCCTAGGGTTTTGGAGTCGGGGATACAGAGGATCCGAGGCCCGCTATACTCCAACTGAAAAAGAGATATTGGCAGCATATGAAGGGGTTCGAGCTGCTTCAATTAAATGAAAATTGCAAGAGCCATGTAAATGCTACAAAATATTGGTGTCCTCCTCAACCTCTTTTTTGGAGTAACACTCTTTGCCACTTACTCCTCATAGTGGGTTTGGTTGGGATGGAGCTAATTTTCTTCACAGCAGCCTGTACGGTGCTGTGTTTTAGATTTGTGACCAAAACAGTGCTGATAACAGACCAGTGGTTTTTTTGCTATTGCTGAACAGTGCTTGCACAGTGTCAAGGCCCTCTCTGCTTCTCACTCTGCACCCCCAAGGAGTAGGCTGGGGGTGGGCAGGGTGTTGGGAGGGGACACAGCCAGGACAGCTGACCCCAACTGACCAAAGAGCTATTCCATGCCACATAACATCATGCTCAGCAATAAAACTGGGAGTGGGTGGTGTTTCAAAAGTACTCATTGCTCAGAGGCTGGCTGGCCATCAGTCTGCTGGTGGGAGGTGGTGAGTGATCGCCTTTGCATCACTTGTTTGGTTTCTTTTTCTTTTTTTCCTCTTCCCTTATTAAACTGTCCTTATCTCAACCCACAAGTTTTTCTCGCATTTGCCCTTCCGATTCTCTCCCCCGTCCTGCTGGGGGTGGAGTGAGTTAGCAGCTGGGTGGGGGCTTACCTGCCAGCTGGGGTCAACCCACCATACTCCTATAGTACCTCTGAAAATCAATAATGCCCAAAGCCCAGTTTTCTCTTCAACTGCTAATCAATCATTTGGCTACTCTCATTATCACACAAGTGAACTACTTCGCTCCACTTCCTTTAAGTTTACAAGAAACTTGTAATTTTGCCTACAGGAAGGAACCACGAACCAAGAGTCGGATTCATTATCTGGCAAATTCACAGCTTTTCTTTCATTCTGAGACACTTCCTGGATAGCTCACAGCAAATAAGAGATGGGGGAGATTATGTTTCATTTTTTAAAGCTGTTGGGTCAGCTAATGGCCATCACCATCGTTTCAGATATCAGACAAAAAAACCTACTACAAGAAGTTGTTTTACCTGTCAGTCACAGTAGCGATGATGCAAATGTGATGGTCTACAAGTATAATAGAAGCAAAGTTTGTAGGGAGAGACAGATCAACTAATCTGAGGAAGTAGAGATGGTCTCAAAAGGTCTTTGTTTCTTTCCAGCTATATCAGAGGATCTAACAAAAATACTCTCCCTCCAAACCATACCTCTCTTGTAACAACATCTTTAAGTTTGTTAAAAAGGTGTAATTTCAGTAAATACGAGATTATGACAATATTTCAACCAGCCCTCAGAGAAACAAGCATATTTCCCAAGTTGGTTACATGGAACCATGACTTCGGTGGATACCTTTAAAGTTCAAAACCAGTGTTTCTGAAACTAGTCCTTTTAAAGGCGTCTTATGTATCTCCACACTCTTGAACTGGAATGTCACAATTATACTAAATATGACTTACTCAAGACTAGCTCCCAAAAAAGCAGGTACGTAGAGTATTCAAGTACAGAGATAATTTATTATTTTGTTTATGCAAGGCCTAACACAATTAACTTTCTCACAGCTGACTTTTAAGCATTCCAGTCATAAGCAGATAAATATATCAATAAAAAGTCAGTGGATCAGACACTGATGTCATTCTGTTAACCAGTTTTAAGTCAAAACTTTGAGATTTTGTCTAAAAATTAAGTAATGCTAAGTGAAAACTGAGTATGGCCTTCATTCCATGGACCAAATTCTTAATATTCTGTAGCCTTTTTGCCTTTAAACCATCTACAACAATAAGTCACTATTATCATTAGCGCAAGGTTCAAATGGCAAAGCAAACATAGACGTTAAAAGAATTACTCAAATTCAAGCAGTAAACTCAAGGGCAGAGACACCAGAAATCAGTGTCAATCAATTCTCAAATTATATTCTCAAACTCAAACCATTAGATGGTGGCCTCTCTATTTGTTCAGTTAAATATATTAGTAGCTCTCATCAGAAACTTTAATGAAAACCATACATCAAGGATTCCCTGTGGTGCTTCCTCTACAGCTTAGAGCAAAAAGATAGTATAATAATTTTGCCAAACAAACAGCCATCTGCCCTAAAATACACATTAACCCAGCAACAATCATAACAAATTGCATAAATATAATATAATTAAATGGAGAAAGCATTTCATTTAGAGCCAAAAAGTTTTATTCCTGTTGAAACAGGCATATTTCACTGTACCACAAGTGTAAATTCCTGTGCCACTTGATGATACCTTCAGACAAATTTAGCCATGAAAAATAGCTGCAGTGGCTTTTTTCAGCAGTTACCACTTTCAAGAAATACGTTCTTTTTTCTTATGGTTTCCTGATTTAATCTTCTATATATACAATAATGACTTGAATTTAAAACTCTGCTGAAAACTGTTTTTCCCTGTCCTGCCAGGATGATTGATGGATTTTCTGTTTTATAGATGGAGCTCCAGAGGAACATTATCATGCTGTTTCTTCCCTGTTCACCGGGCACTGATCAGAATTTTGGTAAATGTTGTTATTTATGTGGAAATGGCACGGTGTGTGGGAGGGGAATGAATGGTGCAGCAAGGACACTTCCACTTTCTTGTTCCACTTACTTAATTCCTCCCAATCCTTCTTCACCATTCTAGTTCTGAAAACTATTTCACCATCTAGTACCAAAGACATGCTAAGAAGCCTCCAATATTTCTTTTTTCCTGATTTATGTATAGAATTTCTACTCCACTATGATTTCTTTTGAGGTTCCCGATAGTCTTAAGAAATTACCTTCCCCAATCATCCTTTTAAAACAAATATTTAAAATAAAACATTTAAATCAAACATTTCTCTAATCAAACTCTAGGGGTCTGTTAGCTTTCTAGGTCGGAAAAGCTAAAGATCAAAAATGTGTAAACTGATTTTGTTCTAGTTAGAATGAATGGTCTGGATCAGAGACACCACGGAGCCTGCATTAGGAAGCTTCATGACACAATATTAGTGTATAAAACAAACCCACAAAAAATAGGTTCTCACATGCAACCTTGTGTTTCTAGTCTTGCAACTGAACGCCTGGCATTTAATCATACTTAATAATTTTATTTTCTTTCCCCCAGTTCAGCTGCCTTTTTTTCCCCCGTTTTAACTGCTTGGTGTTTGAGGAAAGGTGCATAACAGAAACCAGAAAACTCACAGCACTCTATATTCATCAATGCAGAAAATTCAATCAGTATATATAGAATCCCCAAAGAATCTGTAATATGGGTCATATGTTGAGAATGTCAGAGTTGGGAAGTGTCTCCTGCAACCCAAAAACAGGTTTGTCTGGAGTATTTCAAAGCATCAGTTTTTAGGAAAAAATGTCCTATGACAAATACAAGCCAGCGTGTCCTGCACTGGCCAGCAGGAATAGACAGACATGGGCACCCCCCCCCCAAAAAGTAACTTGCTTGTAAGTAGGAGTGATAGCTGTAGTGATCTAAGCCTGTGAGTATGAAAACTGTCTCCAGTTGTTGATAACTTGTGTTCAACAGAGAACTTTTTACATTCCTGTAAATAAAACGACGTCTCAAAAATCAGTTATGTCTTGATAGAGTTTCCTAAAGGACCAAGCATACTGCTTGAATGTCTCAGATCAAGAGACAGCATCAGCAACAGAAATAAATTCCAGTTTGCGAGGACAGTTTGCCATGGACAAACAAAAGAGAAACTGCAAAAACCAAAAATATCCAGAAGAAACTAAAGCAGGGCCTGCAATAACTAAACACTTGGGGGGGGGGGGGAATAGCCAAAA
>NW_008795948.1:2525753-2529897 GCF_000699145.1 Aptenodytes forsteri
GGTAATAGCCAATACAGGACCAGTAAGCCTGCATGGAAAGGTGAATTGCAGCAAAGATCTAAAACATTAAAGAGTAACCAAGGCATAATAGAAGCCTATTGCCTAGATATAGACCTGAATTGATCAAAAGACTTGTGAGAGATATACAAGCGCATATCCTGCTTATCTACCAACACCTATAAAGATGAGACTGAACCATCTTAGTCCAAATAAACGTGAAAGAAACACTTCTTAGGGAAAAGCAAGAGGACTGCTTTGGATCTGACCAATGTCATGGCTCTTCATTCTGGTTACTGTGATTTAGAACACAGGTCCTGGGACTCTGCCCTAAGCATCAAAACACTTCTGGTTTTGACATCCTCCAGAGTTCAAACCATGCAAAAAAACCATGGGAAAAAGCTTACATTAGAAATAAATAAAAACCATTCTATTTCTCCTAACTACACTAAATATTTTCATGTGTATAAACAGAAAACAAGACTGAAAGAATGAATGTTGTGATCCAAATCAGAACCTCAAATCAGAGAGATGGCTACATACCTTTGTCACAGCAGTAAGTTCACCCAATTTCGGGAATCCTGAGTGCTCTTGAGTTAACCTCTCAATGAGTTTGCGGTTCCAACTGTAAAATATGTGGAACATTAGATTATCACAACATCCAATATAGTAATGTGTATAAAGGATGTTTACCCCTTCCCATGTAAGAAGTGTAAAC
Organism: Aptenodytes forsteri; assembly: GCF_000699145.1. NCBI lineage: Eukaryota > Metazoa > Chordata > Aves > Sphenisciformes > Spheniscidae > Aptenodytes > Aptenodytes forsteri. The sequence continues at coordinate 2,526,469 of NW_008795948.1, forward strand.
ATGGCTGCAGCTTATAATTGTGGTTACAAGTCACAGAAGCATAAACATTCTATTTGCTCAGCATGAAAATCAGATTCTCAGATGCATGTAGAGCTCTAAGGTGGGCATCTTTTGTAGCAGTGAGTATATCAGGTGATTTTATTGGGGAAAATAAACCGTTACTGGTTTTTATTCCCTTTTGCACTGCACAGTCAACAGCAAAGGAAGTGTGAAGTACTATTGATTTTTTCAGCCTACAGCAGCAAGAGGATCGCTTACTAATTTCTAATCAGTTCTGCTTAGGTAAATCAGGTCAAGGCAACGGAACATTTCAGGAGTGTCATTAGGTCATGACTGACTTACCCTCCAGGGCAATTAGTGGTGACTTAAGACAATGGGGAAAAATACAGCTTGATTGGCTGAACAATGTCTGGAGTTCATAAGTAAAAAATAGAGTTTCTTGCAAATTGAGCATATGTCACTATTTGGAAAATGACAGAACCCCCCCAAGTATGTTTTACAGTCTTGTCCACACAGAATTACACTTTTAAATATAGAGACTCATTCTTACATTATTTGCACTAATGTTACAGAGATGTAACTACTACACTCAGAGGAATTATTCTTACCAACTCTACAAATGACGTTTTAAAATGAATTTTCAAATACATCTATGTCTATGCACACTTAATGTAATCTAATCTAACTATACTGGTCACCTTTCCTTCTTCCTGGTTTCCCAAGATCTGCTTCATCTCCTTTTTGTTTCTAGGTAGTATCTAATCAGTCTTGTTCATACACTGTATGACACTTCTCACGCATTATAATAGTTGGTTGTGACGTGCATAGAATTACTTATTCAAAGTAACTTTAAGATTTCTTTAACAAAATCTAATTTGAGATCAAGTTTTTCTTACATGGCCTTAATATTCTGTTACATCCTATACTGAGAAAGAGTTAAAGTGAACTTCAACTTGTATTTCAAGCTGAGATTTGTAAGGTATGGAAAAATAAAGTTTCTTCCCTATTTAAAGTAGTGCAGAGCATACCTGTTCATGCAATTATTTGCTGATCAGAATTACTGTACTTAATAAGCCTTAATTTGATTGTCTAAAACCAAAAAAGGACAAACACACCACTCCACAGACCAGCTGCTTTACCAGCAAATCTGATGAACAGCACACGAGAGGCAATCCAGGAAAAGCCAGGTACACTATGAAACATGTCTTAAGATGTGACTCATTCTCTGGCACCAGCTTCTCTTACCAAATTCCCAGGAATTCCTCCGTATTTCAGAATTGACAAAAGGAAACAGTCATCTAAGGGCATTCCCGAGAACATATGGGATTAGTTTCTTACTCAAGACTTACGCAGATCAAATTTCCCTTAAGTCAGTGGTGTTTTCCTCAGGGGAGTGCTGGCTTTATCCAAAGTGCTATTAATACCAAGTTTTCAGTAATCAGATGCAATGCTTGATTTCAACATACTGATACAATACTACAAATATAACTGTATTATAAATATTCTGTTTGATAGCTAACTAAATTCCCTGATGTTTGGTCTAAGGGCATCACTGCCCCATCTGCAGACACTTGGGACTTCTGCGTTTCCTTGCAGTTTGCTCTTTGAACTGGCAGGAAACCAGATTTCTCCATTACTAGGGCTTCATCATACGATTCTACAAAGTATTTTGACAGTCAGCAAAAGCAATCTTGCGCCAAATTTTTCACTTAGCTCTGACAATGATGCAATGATGCTGAAAATATGAAAAAACTACATAGACTTCATTTTACTTTTCCTACTAATGTATATGAAAACTATAAAGCATGAGTATTTTAAAGGAGGAACTTTACCTTCTTCACAGCAAAAACAGTATCTTAAGGTTGTAGGATGTAACTCTGTACAAGTAAAAAGCCAAAAATGGTATTCCCTCAACTTCCACACAGATTTTTCACTGTCCTTAATAACGGGGTATTTACATTATTTATAAGATGAAATCGCAAATACACCACAGACCTGTACGTGGGCAAGTGTTTCACCCTTTTCTGTCACACAGGATCTTCTATGCGCATAAAATTCAGTTATATTTTTAGAAATAGCTAATGGACCATTTTGAACGTATTACTCCTAATCTTTTGGATGACTCTTTCTAGCATAATTGATGTGACAAAATAACGACTTTCCACCTTGAAAAAGCTGAATTGAATTGTACGATAATTCACGTTAGGAGGGACCTCAGGAGGTCTCTAGCCCAAACTCCTGCTCAAAGCACTTCCAATGTTTGATTACCCTTACAGGGAAATACGTTTTCCTTGTATTTGATCACAACCTCTCTTGTTTCAACTTACACCCATTGTCTTCATGAAAGGCTGAAACACTCTATCTTGCATTTCATACGCACCAGTATCACGAGGCTTCCGATCGATCACCAGTGGAACTGAGCGTCTCAACTTTGAAGTTCAGCATCTCCTTTCATCATGTTCCGATTCCTGTAAATTCTTCCACACCAGTTCTTCATTGCTTTGTCTTTTTACCCTGACACCTATGGGTAGCTAAGGTGCTAAGACAGGAGGCTGCTCTCTACCACACTGACTAAAGCCACCTCTTTTTGCCCCCTCTACCACTTGCATGTGGCGATTTTCACTTGCTCTGTAATTGGACAGACGTGCTTTTTGGTCCAGAAACATCTTCTGTGACTGTGCTGAACATAGTGCAATAGGGCTGTGTGTACATAGAGCTCCATGTTGTATACATTATTATATACATGCATACATAGACACACAATAAACATTATTACAAATAATAATCAAATGTAACCTAGGCTTTATTTTTGTACTGGCTTAAGGCTCTTTCCTCCCAAGCTGTTCTACCAGTATGGTAATATGGACATAACTAAACCAATCCAAAAAATACATCAGTCCAGTTTACCATACTTCCCTCCTCCTATCAGAAATATTACACCAGCGTAAGCTCTCGAATAGCTATATCCTTGGTTAACATGTTCTATCGCCATGCTGCTCATAAAAGTTATCCACCACAGGGACGGCCGATAGGCCTCTGTTTGTTCAGCGTCAGGCAGCTGTTTTTTTTTACTCTCATCAACTCTGCTCATCTCCATGTGCAACTGTGAGGGTATAAACACTAGCTGATGAAATGAATTTTGATGACCAGAAGATTTTGGTCTCTTTGAGGTCTTTCCTAAGCAAGCTTCTCCTCAAAACCTGCAGAGGTGTGCAGCCTTTGAGGAGAGATGTGCTGCTTTGCCCTGGTCCAAAGCCTTCTCGTTGCTACCGATGCAGATCCAACACACTACATCGCATTTTCTGGGCATTTCTTCACTGCTTGCGCTGGCAAGGCCGGAGCGACACGCTGCTGCCGCGCCTGCGGGGCCGCTCGCCGCCTCAGGGCGAGGGTCGGGAAGCGGGGAGAAGGCCGCGGGCAGGAGGCCGC
>NW_008795948.1:2530561-2543507 GCF_000699145.1 Aptenodytes forsteri
GAGCGCGGCCCGGCCCGCCTTGCGCCGTAGAAAAGCGGAGGCGGTGGGGAAGGGCAGCAGGCGGTCCTGCGAGCCCTTCGAGGAGGACGGCCATCCTCCTCCCCCGACGGGGAAGGCGGAAGAGCGAAGCAGCAGCAGCAAGGCTCCTCTTGGGGTTTATATGCACCTGGCCGGATTACTGCTCGCCCTGGAGAAGAAAGAGAAGGGGCAGCAGCGTGACCGCGGCTCGCCTTCCCCAGCCATGTGCTCGGTAAGCGAGGGTAGCAGTACAGACCCCTTGGTGGCCCGCTTCAAACAGGTGGAGGAGACGCTGGAGAAGCTGCACCGGGAAAACAGGAGCTTGAAGAATAAAGTGCCTCGGTACAACGCGCTCTGCACCTTGTACCACGAGTCCGCTCAGCAACTGAAGCAGCTCCAGCTGCAGCTGGCTGCCAAGGAGGCGACCATCCGGGAGCTGCGGAGCAGACTGGCCCAGCCGCAGCAGCCGGCGGCGGGCGGCGAGGCGGGGGCGGCGGGCGCGGAGCCGGCCCGCTCGCTGGTGGAGAGCCTGCTAGAGCAGCTGGGCCAGGCCAGGGCGCAGCTCAGGGACAGCGAGCAACTCTCGGCGCGAAGAGTGGAAGCTCTGAGCCAGGTAAAACCGCGAATGCCCTCGAAATAGCGCTGGCAGGCAGCGGCCTCGCCTCCCTGGGCGAAAGGGTGCGCGTATACCCGAGGAGTGGCAGCGGAATGTACCTCGGGAGCTGTGTTTCCGCACTCCTCTAGGAAAATGAGTAATTTAAGCTTAGGAAGACCAGCAGTGGTTGGCCTGAACGGAGGATGCAGGCGTTTTGCATTCAGGCTGCTCACTCGCGTTTATGGAAACAGGCTGGGGTGCACTGGCGCTAGCGCTGACAACGTGGTTTAAGTGACTTGCCCGGGGTGGCACAGCAAGCCGGTGGTGGCAGAGCCCGGACAAGAGAGCAAATGTTTTGACCCCCGCAATGCAATGCTGGTGCATTTGACAGGACTTGCTTTATCGCTGTATGCCCAGAGCTGGACTGTGCCCAGAGCAACTCGGCCGTCTGTATCCAATAGTAGTTCCCACTGCATTAAGTTCAAGAAGGTAAACCATAAAATCCTGAACCAAAAACTTAGCATGGCATTATAAGTCTTCGTGCAACTATTCTCACAAGGAGAAGGAAAAATAGTAAAAAAACCCCAAATGTGGAAGTTCCATATTACTTAGCGAAGACCTTCCCCTTTATCAGATGCAACAGCTTTTGTTTACCTTACAGAACACCGATGCCACCACTTTTTCTACTAAAGTGGTGGTGGGTTTTTTTTTTTTTAAGTGTACTTGAAAATGGATTTTTGTATTGACATTAAGGCAGCGCGTTAATACTTGGAGAAGTAACTGGCAAGTCTGGATTGTGAGGAGATGAGATAGGGAAATCGGTATCTTTTATGACAGAAAACAGAAAAAAGTCTCAAAACTGTATCCCCTCCCATGCGCCACAAGTGCTATTTTTGTTACTGTCATTAAGACTTTCCCATGTTCAGTCTGAAATACTTTAAGAATTTTAAAGCATTTCTTTCTATATGAAGCTGCATAAAGGAATTTCCAAACTGAGAATGACTGCTTAAAATTGAAACAAGTATTTTTGTCATAAGTAACCTCTTGACCTAATGCTTATACAAAACATTTTCCATATATGAGACTCACCTAAAATACATTTAAATAAGTTCAAGATTGGAAATTTGTAATAAGAGATGATCTTACTGACACTTTGCAGACAGATGACAAACCTGTGGTATCTGAATATGTTTTGAAGTCTGATGTTGAATGTCTTTAATCTATAGCAAAGGGGAAATTCAGCATTTAGCATGATGCTAAAGAATTTAAATGTCAGTAATAAGAACAAGTGCTATTTCTGTAAGTTAGATATTAATTTTATTCTTTTTAGAAATAAATATTGTATGCCCAATCAGAAACACTGAAATCATGGTCACTAAAAATAACAACAACAAGAAGACATTTTGCGAAGTCAGAGGCCTACGTGCTGGCAAAGAAGAGTGCTGCCTGTGATTTACAGCTCCATTAGCACTCCCGAAGAACTGGAAGGGTAGAGTTAAACTTGTACCTGTCTCATGGTCTATGCTGGCATCCAGGGCATCATTGATCCTGGAGGAGCAGTGCTGCAGAGGTTTCTGTTACTAGCATCTGCTACTTTTTGAGGATATCAAGCACAAGCTGTTTTTGACAAAGTCAGGACTGGTGTACTTAAGATGCATGGTACTACAGAGTGGTTGTACCCCCATCAGCAAGCAAACTTCTTCCTTCTCAAAACACCTGCAGAGACGTTAACTTAACACAGTGCGGATGATCCCACAGAGCTTCCAATTCAACAAGAACATGCGGCAGTGAGATATACAGTTGTTTCCTAAGAGTGTGTCAGACCCTCTCACATACTTTGGAGAGTCAGCTATGGCCAAAATAGAGTCATTGCTGCCACACAGATTTCATTTTCTCTTTGCTTGTCCTTACCACTCATCCTTTCCTAGGTGGGAAGGTTGCTGTGTATGTTCCCTCTGCTTTGTCCTTGTGACAGTGCCAGGCAATGAATACACTTCACTGGTTTTTGATAAGATGACTTTCCAGTTCCTTTTTTTTTTTTTGAGGAAAATCTCTACTATCTGGTAATTTAGAATGCAGGACCAGTAAGCATTTCTCAGACTCTATAGTTATTCCTTTTAAACTACTTTGTTTCTTCTAAGTTCCATCTTTAGTTTGTTGCCGCTCTGTATCTTTTCATAGAATCTTCCTGAATTTCTGCTGTTGTTTCTGATTTCTTCATTCTGCTGACTAGGAAGTGCTTGTATAGCTGTCCGAGCAGTTCTTGATTTTGCTTGACTGATCTGTCAGTTCAAAGGTTGAGTGATTATATAGAAATGAGTTGGATTTATTTTACTTTTTAAGTACTTTGCAGTGAGTATAGGAATTACTGCACTATGGAATTCAGTCTTAGAAATATTTTGGCTTTTGAGTTCACTTTGCTTTTAAATAACTTCCCTTCCCCCTTATGTTTAGGAAGTACAGAAGTTGAATCAGCAACTAGAGGAGAAAAATGGAGAGATACAGCAGATGATAAATCAGCCTCCATACGAAAAGGAGAGAGAAATCTTACGACTTCAGAAGAGCTTGGCAGAGAGAGAGAAGGCTCAGGCCACCAGCGATGTTTTGTGCCGTTCACTCACCGATGAAACTCACCAACTTCAACGCAAATTAGCATCCACAGCAGAAATGTGTCAACATCTGGCAAAATGTCTAGAAGAGAAGCAAAGGAAAGAGAAGGGGAATTCAGATGACCGGATACCTACCGAAAGATCTAATCAGGTATTCTTACTGCTACTATGTTTCTTTAAAGTCTTACTAGCTTCTGCGGTGTTAATTACAATATGATAGTTGTAACTGGGGAGTGGTGAGAAACATCCCTTTAAATAATTTCATCTATGAAATTACGTGGGTGAAAAGACTACCATGGCAAGCTCTAAATAATTCCAAGTACCAAAAATTTAGGATGGAAGCAGTTGTCAATCACTTGCATTTTGGCCATCTTGTCGTCAGAGGTTTTTGTTTGTTTGTTTGTTTGGGTTTTTTTGGAAAGGAGAGGATCTTGAGAGGTCCCTTCCAACCTCAGCAATTCCATGATTACAGTTCTTCCTTGCATGTACAGGAGACAGTACCTTCTTTATACCACAGCATGCTTCTGTGCGTCGCTAGATGGTGCTGTGCTTTTGAAGGTGATATCTCCTGATTAGTTGTTTAAGCATCTAAATCACAAAACAAAGTAGAGATATTTTAAAGCAGTATTTATATTAAGAACTCTATAGCATGTGGTCTTCTCGGATCAGGGTTTGGCTTTGCACACATAGTACAGACCTAGAGAAAGATGGTTAGGGAAGAATGAGTCAAGGTGTCTTACTTTTTTTTTTTTTTCCCTCTGGGGTTCCCCCCGGACCCCCAGTGCAAGGCAATGTTTCTCTCCAGCAGGGATGTTTAGAAAAATTGCTTCATGATAGGAAGGTGGCAGAAATGCCACTGAGGGGCACAAAGAAACACCTGGATTTTGGCGTACTTTGCTAATGGCTGTGTGGCTTTGCCACATCATCACCTTAGCGGAAGCTTTTCAGCATAGGGTAGAGGTAGATTGTATTGTCCTGTTGTTCCAGAAATCATGATGGTTGTGAGTTGTTGGGTAATTCATGATAATACCATAAGGAAATAACAGAGGTGCTGCCTTCAATAACAGATCAGCCTATTGAGTAGGATGCTACAGCCAATTCTCACAAAAAAAAAAAGATTCTGTCTCATGCTCTTACTGCTACATAGTGGCAATGCTGTGTTTCACAACTGCTCATCTATGCTTTTATGATAAACTCTATACATTGCTTACTTCTACTTTGTAAAACATCCCAGGAGCATTTCCAAAGAAAACTTATTCACATTAAAGTTACCTGTAAGAAATAGTTAGAGGTTGACTAGATATAAGAAAGGATTTTTTTAAGGGACTTGAAGCATTTAGTATTATCATATTTTACATGTAATTGATAGACAGGAAACTTGATTGACTTTGATATATGTAATAAGTAGCTAACCTTGTACAGTGGGGACTTCCCTGTTGAAGAAGAGAAATTTCAGATGCAATTACTAGCTGATTCTAGGGAATTTTGTACAAAAGTGTTCTATATTACTCACGTACACTGGGGGTTTTTTAAGCAGATGTCACAACTGTAAAAAAGGGGTATCATTTTAGTCAATTATTTATCAAGCAGGGTTTTTTTCCCCCTCAGTAATTTCTTCCTAGTACTGGCCAAAATTGACAGTAATAACAAAGCAAGATGAAGGCATATCTGTGTCTTTGTCATGTGTTCCCCCACTCCAAACAAGTAGTTTCCAAGGAGTTTGTGTAAACTGTTAAGCTCTGTTGTCATCAGTGTAGACCCTCATGCATGCAAAATGTGTGGTATTTTTCTTGTTACCTTCAGTAGGCTTAGAATTTGGTAAGACAGATATGTTTTTGACACCACACAGATCTATTTAAAAGCAATACCAAGGTGGTAAAAACCCGAGTACATTTTTGCTCTGCTTATTAATAATAGCTGTAGGCTATACTATTAGTACTTAGAAATATACTACATAGAAATAAGTAGAGCTAGATGTATGCATTTGTTTCACTGGTAGCAAATAGTTTTAGAGGAATTTAAAAAAGATTACTTCCAGTTTAACAGCATAACTAAGTGTTTGGGATTTTTATGTTAAAGTAACGCTTCTTTTATCTGAAAATTACAGCTTTTAGACAACGAAACTTCACTTCAAGCTCTTATCTGCAACCTACAAGATGAAAACAGGATGTTAAAACAAAAAGTATCTCATGTGAGTACTTTCATTTTGTACAAGATTAAGATTTGATTGACTATTTTGAATTACAGTACATTTGGAATAGGTAAGGCCTGGTTAATCTAATTAAATGGCAGTTTAATGCGAGTCCAAAATTTTTCTTAATCCTTTCAACATGGCACATAGTCTTTGTTCCCTTAGCTATGAACAACTTAGCACATTATTTTTAATGTATTGGGTTTTTTTGTTAAAAATACACTGCAGAAGAAAAAAATTTGTGTTCCTTCCATGCATCAGTATTCTGCCCCAGAACAGCAGCAATCTAATTAAATGGCAGTTTAATGCGAGTCCAAAATTTTTCTTAATCCTTTCAACATGGCACATAGTCTTTGTTCCCTTAGCTATGAACAACTTAGCACATTATTTTTAATGTATTGGGTTTTTTTGTTAAAAATACACTGCAGAAGAAAAAAATTTGTGTTCCTTCCATGCATCAGTATTCTGCCCCAGAACAGCAGCACTAGGCCCAGGGTGACCGCCAACCCCTCCCATTCCATATTATTTGATACTGTCCGTACGGACTAGGGAATGGGGAAGACTGCCTGTGAAGAGCCTGGCTTATAGCATGATAATCTTCTGCTGCCCTGTGAAGTGGCTTATCCACACTCAGCAGTTGAGTCAGCATATTATATTCTCTTTTAGAGAATTTTGGTCCTGCACATATAGGCAGTCTATGAAAGCTTAGAAGTTTGTGTCTTTATGTTCTTCATGACTCTCCTGGGTAATCTTTCAGGTGGAAGACTTAAATGCAAAATGGCAGAAATACGATGCAAGTAGGGACGAGTATGTGAAGCGACTCCACTTGCAGCTAAAAGAGATGAAGTCGCAACTGGAGCAGCAGCACGGCATAACTTCAGCACAAACGAATTCTGACCTGATGCACAAAGAGATATTCCGGTTAAACAAGCTACTGGAAGAAAAAATGAATGAATGCATAAAAACAAAGAGAGAATTGGAAGATGTGAAGAAGGCTAGTGAAGGAGATAATGAGCGCATACAAATGCTGGAGCAACAGGTCATTAAGTTTCTTTTTCCTAGAGGTGGGAATTCTTAGTTTCTCCCCAGACCACTGAAGTCCAAGGGGGAAAAATGAGATTATTTCTTTTGACATTTGCCACTTGTCTTGCCACATTTGGCTATACAGATACTTAACAACACAGATTCTAGGAAATTCACTAAAGAACTGCATGCAGTTCTACTGGCTTTAATACAAAATATGAAAGATCTGAAAAAGAAATACAAATACCTTTAAAGTACAGATATGATAGAGAAGATAATAGTGAGATTCTGGGAATAAGTATTTACAAACAAAGGAATCACAGCCTCAACTTTTTAATCTAACCTGCCAATGCTCTAATTTATAAATACTAACATAATAATTCTTTTTCAGGTCCTAGTTTATAAAGATGATTTCACATCTGAGAGATCAGACAGAGAACGAGCGCAGAGTAAAATACAAGAGCTTCAGGCAGAAGTTGCATGTCTGCAACACCAGCTAGCAAGACGACAGGTAAGAAAGCAACATGGTAGTTTTTCAATTAAAACATGTCAACAGAATTCAGGACTAAAATATACTTTTAAGTATATTTTTAATAAATCTTAGTACTTCTAAAAGCATTTCAGCGCAGTGCAGCTATCAAAAACTTACGTTATTTCATAGTCTGAGTTCTAGTGGAGATGCTTCCCAGTACACGTGTAATACCCCTTTGCAGTCCATTTTCCTTCTATTTTGGATCAACATAGTAAGGGGGAATTCTTAGAAGGAAGAGAAGGGCAGCCATGACTCTTGTAACAGTGGCATCTTTAAAGTAGCACGCTGGCTGTATTCTGTTTTCTGCAAGCCTTCTTTACAACTATTATTAATAAAACTGCAAAAACTGATGCATAATTTTAATTACAAATCTTCTGATAAAAACATGAGCAGTTTTTCAGATAAAGGTGATAACATACTCTGTTAAAGAATATCTTTTTACTGCACCTTTTTCAAGAGCTCTTCTTTCTCTTTCTAGGACTCAAGAGACACAAGTAGTCATTTCAGAGTTCACATTGGTAACCAAAATCACATGTATGTACAGACAAATGTTGAACATCTACGAGGCAATAGCCCGGGCCAAACAGGCATGAGAAGAACATCTTCACAGTCTGAACAAGCTTCTCCAGCTGTGGACAATGGAAACTCAGGATCCGAGGGCAGGGCACAGGGTGAACTTAGATGCCCTCATTGTATGAGGTTTTTCAGTGATGAACTCAGTGATGAATTCCTCAAGCATGTTGCTGAATGTTGTCAGTGACCACGTGATGTGAGGCGTGTAAGTTGATCACTACTTTATAGAGAGTAAACCTTGCTCTGTACGTATCTCCTACAGTCCTAAACCAAGAGTAATTCAAATGGACAGCTCTTAGGAATTAGGAGGATGAACAATATCTACCTCTTATTTGATTTCACATTCTCTTGGACTGTATGAAAGACTTCAAGATAAAGCAAAGTGTTGTTATGAAGAATTATTTTTTACAACTATGAGGAAGGCAAGCATAATGCAAATTTTACTACAAACTAAACTGAAACTTACAGTGGTAGTTAGCTTCAGACTGCAGCTTGACTTGTATTTGAGTTGAATTCTTTACAGCAGTCCGAAGGCTTGTGAAAAAGATTACTGAACTTGAAATTTTCCTCCTCTTCCAAAAATGTAGGCTAAAGAACAGGGGAGGAGCATTTTGGCAGAAGGTGGGAAAAATCTTACTGTGCTTTATCTGGACTAAAAGCAGAAGTATTTTAATATGTTGTCTGTTGAGGCTGAACTTTCAGACATTTCATCTGAAAATCCTTGTGTTCAGCTGAAATCAGGAGAAGTGAAGAAAATATGAAAGGGCTGGTTATTGACTACAACTAGCTTGTCTCTTTGCACAGAAACCATGCACAGGGGTGTTTACTTTTTCTGTGCCATAAGTTACTATTTTGCACATTTGTAAATGCATATTTGTGTAATTATTGATTGTATTTGTATTTTACCTAAGGATTATTTTTATAATAAAAGTGATTATGCAGTTGCTTTACTACATTAGTAAAGTGGTCAAAAATCTCTCTTTCAGTGTAAGTATTTAAATGTGGAGTAGTCCCAGTAACTATACTAAGGGCTAACTAAATGTCATGGTTTCAGATATGAGTTATTTCATTACTTCAGTGATAACCAGTGTCTCCGACTATTTTCAAATATGTTGAAAAATCACTCCTCAGTTATGAGAGGAAGAATGACCTTTCAGATGCATGAGAACACATTTAATGCCCTACCCTGCCACACGTCTGTGACAACGCCAATGCTAGCTTAAATTTCTTCTCATCGTATCTACACTGGAGATAGATAACTTTAATACTTCTTCTCAAAACAGTCCTCTGCTATTTGTTGAAGTTACATTTGTACAAATGTAACAGGGCCACAGGTTTTTTCAGCCTTGGCTCCAGGTGTTTCTCACCACGTCAGAGCTGGCATTAAGGATGGGATACAGACAAAGTAAAGGCCTAGTGCAACCATGACCTTTCATAATTAAAGAAAGGTTACTTTGTATAACACCACCACTGCCCTCTGCTTTGTTTCCTTCCCAGTACTATACTTTAGGAGGATTGTGGGTATTTTCCTTGACACTTCCTTTTCATGATCCTGTTACAGCCCAAATGAAGATGATGGTTTATGCCAACGTTGCCTTAGGTGGGATATTAACAAAAAAGATGCGTGGGCCATTGCATGCAGTGTGCTGTTGCAATGGTTCTTATTAATCTAATCTTGAACTGATCGCAAACCTGTGATTGATCACTAGCTGGTTTTTCCCAACACAACATGCACAAACATGCAGAGATTTTTATTTTTTGCCTTTTTTTTTTTAGTGACCATTTTATACATCACCTTTTAAGGTCTTAGAGATCAGATGCAGCCCGCAGAATATAGGCTGAGAAACATGATTAAACTTCCTGTGGCATAAGCTAATCTTACTTTTTCTGACTGTTCTCATTAGACAAGCCTTGTTTACAGCTCCAGTGTACACCAATGCTATATTGCCAGTGATTGATACAGCAGAATATGGACTTTTTTTTTTTAGTTATTCACATTACAAGATAGTTACGAAGACAAACACAACAATAAATAAGTTAGATCTTGGCAGTGCATTGTGTTTTATTGCATTTGAGATGGTCACTGCTTTAATATATATCAGTCAGAAGCTCAAGTCTGCTGTAGGTTTTCCACTCAGGTTAATCCCTGTGGGTACAGTTGGACAGACTGACCTACAACTATTAGAAATAGATGCAAGAGTTAGATACGAGTATCTACAGTCTGCAGTACATAGAAATTAACAGTACATATTCTTGTGGTTTCAAGACCTCTGAATTAGTCCCCTTGTCAGAGCAGAGATTAGAGTCCGAATCCTGGGAAAGGAGGGCACTTCAGTGCTGGGAAACTGGATCTCTCTCCATAGAGGACCACACTGGACCAACAGACACAAACAGGTGACGTTACAGGTCAAGCACAGATTACAGCTACCACCTAAAGCTATGCAATAACTGTCTGGAATTTGAATACCTGTGGCAAAAATCTAGGACAGATCTGCTGTTTTTCAGTATAAAAATACCTCACTTCAGAGCTATTTTATTTTAACATTTCCTACTGAGGTTTTTTTTCCAGCTGGTAAAAAGCCCTACCTATTTCTTTGTTTTGTCTTAACCAAGAAACCAGTTACAAACACTATGAAGAACTACCAGTGTCTTTCTTACATGCAAATGTTTGTTTCAGATTATAGGGCATAAACTATTCCTCCTAAGAAAATTTGTCTGTTACCCAATGCTTTGACTTTTACACCAAAGTCACTGGTAGATCTCTTGAAGAAACAGTATAAAATCTTTACTTGCCCTCTCCTCACCAGGCAAAGCATACACATCAAGGCCTCCCAAGCAATTACCACCGCCACCACCTACATTCACAATTCAGATTCCTCAACTTGTAGACCAGAATATGCATTAAAACTGTCAGCTCCACTGCCCCAACACTGAAGTGAGAGCAGCCATGAGTTCCCAGCATTTTTTGAACCCTTTACATTAAGGAAACCTCGTTCTGGCCTCACACTGGTTTCCTCTGCCACTTGGATGCCTGTCCAAGTAACGCATGTCTTGTTTGGTTAAATGGTAAAAGCAACCCAGCTCCTTTCCCAAAAGAAAGCAATAAAGACATATGAGTAAGAAAGTAACTGCATAAAATGAAAGGAACTTCAATAGCATAAACTTTATGAACTTTCGTTATACATTTGTACCACACTTGTTCACTGAAACACACATCATCTGTAAAACTGCAGAAACAAGTCCTCACACAAGAGACTCTAAACCATACAGAATAACTCATGACCGTATGGGACTCGGTTCCTTATTTGCTGTATCAGTAACAAAAGGCATCCAAGATAACTGAACCCTGTTGTCAGGCAAAGTTAACGCCCATTCAGGCTTCTGTAAGTCTCTCGTTGCCAGTGAGCAATGCCCATACTGGAGAGGCATGCCAACAGAAGACGACAGACAGAGATACCTCTGTAGGTCCGAGGAGGCTGGGAGGAGGCAGGATGTCTCTTCTGGGACTTGTAGGAATGTGTCTTAGCATATTAAGCGCCGGCAAGATGTATTTGTCCAATTACCTTCATGATTAGTCCATCCCTTCTCCTAAAATTTCTCCCTCATTGAATTTCCTTCCCTCGGTTTTGCTCTCCAAACCAGCCCGAGCTCAGACTCGGGATGAGCTCAGAGCTCCTGAGCAGCTGTCTTACCAACAATGAGGTTTACCAGCCATATATATCCTCCAAGTGCTGGCAAGCTGGTTCTCATTACTCCTAGACCTAATTATAATGTATTTTGCTTGGGATTTTAAAGTAAATGCTGTTTACTAATAACTATGCTGGTTGCCATGCAGAAGCAGGCCCTTAGCGCACAATCATGACAGCAGCTGTAGGCAAGACTGACTCACTGAATCTCAGAAAATACAGCTGGGAGAAGCCTCAGAAGTTGGTCCCTACCCCAAAAGCCCCAAGGGAGAGAAGCTCAACAATAATGCTGTCTTCTGTAGCATGAGCAGTATAGAGCCTAAAAAGCTTCTCAAATCTTCTGCAACTTTTAAGGCAACGTCTGCTTCCCCCTCTGATGGTTTAGGACATCACATCTTTTAAAACAAGCCTTAAATGATGCCTCAAGATTAAGTGCTCACTAATAATAAAACTGACTACAAGAATAAAATTTGTCAAGAAGCAGATACCTATGCTCTATGGTATTTTTTTTAAACTTCCATTTCCTGTGGCTTCGCTGCATGTGTATATATAGAAAGCAAGGGAAATTCCAAACAAGATGCCACACCGTTGTACTCAGAACAGCAGTGCTTCTCATTCTAAAAAAGGGAAGTCTCAAATTTTTTTTCTACAAAATCTATGTGAATTCAAAGTATGCTGTAGTAATATTTCCTAGTACCATGTTCCAGTAGCTATCAGCTGGGGGGGGTCAGCTAAAAACCTAAAGCATAAGAAATACTTACAAAGCACTAGGTCAACCCAGCAGGACCTCAGCAGAGGGATGGGGTATCAGGTTAAGCACTCCTGCCTTCTCACCTGATGCCTCAAATCGCTCACTAAGAGCAAAGCGCAGCCCAGCACCCTCACTGAAGCTTTCCCTGCTGCAGGCCGTCCTAGCTGGGGGGTCAGAGCTCCAGCAAGGTCGGCTGGGGCTTTACAAGGTTCTGCAGCAACTGCCGGAACAGGGGCTCCTGAAAGGCACCAACTGTCCCAAGTGGCACAGCCTCCACTCCTGCTGCAGCTCAGTACATTCTTCCCCTTTCTCTTTAGCACGTCCGCTTTTTCCTCCTTTTTTACATTTACTGGTAAGAAGCTGTTGGTGCAAGAACTCTTCACAACATGCACTGGATGTATGGCATCTATAGTGGCCAATAACCTCCCTCAGGCTCTTGAGGTATTTCCATAGCACATGGAGCTCCACTGTGAACAGCACTGAACCAGATGGCAGGTTACGAGACAGCTTATTTCTAGAAGGCACAAAAAAAACCCCATTTGAAGTGTGTACTTGGCTTAACCACGCTCGTTCCCCTGACTGTCGTTCCCCAGGCCAGCCCTCCAGCATGCCTTCTGGAGACCTGGTTGATGGATGGGCCGAGCACGTGCGAGCAGGGCAGCTCTGGCTGCTCATGCTGATGCCCACCTCCTCGCTGTCACGTGAACTCACCTCGCCTGAGGCTTTCACACTCTAATTTCTCAAGGAAGGAAAGAGCAGTGGGACCCCATCCTTGCAGGTCCACCTCCATCCCCTCCCTGTCACTGCTGCAACCTTCTCTCTCCCCTCCTCCCCCATCCTGCATTCACCCAGTCTGTCAAATCTGTCTTCATGCAAAAAGCATTTGGTTGTTTTTTGTTGGGTTTTTTTTTTTTTTTTTAATTCCCTGGGAGGTGGAAGGTTGAAGCTTTTTGTAAATTGTTTTTTGA
>NW_008795948.1:2543700-2563754 GCF_000699145.1 Aptenodytes forsteri
TTTTTTTTTTTAGATCGCCAATAGACACCTTCTTGGTTACATGCAAAGATCACAGGCAGTTATTACAGGAGGGGCACACGCGTTACCAGGCAAGCCTGGTGTCTGCCCTGCCAGCTCTTTGGCCAGCACTACCACATCCCACGCCTTGCTGAGCTTCTTGGTTCCTGCTGCAGCCAGACTTCCTCTAGCCACATCCCAAACCTCCCCTGCACAGCCCAAAATGGCATGGCTGAATGGGACAGTGAGTTTCACAGCTCGATGTCCTGCTCCACAGCAGTCTGGACTTGGGCGATCCCCGGGGTTCCCTCCTCTGTAGAGACAGGAGCCCACACCAAGGGAATAGTGCCTTGCTGGCACAGAGGCCAACCTGTGGCCTCCCTCCAGCTGTGCCCCCACAGCCCTCCCTGCGCCAGGCCAGCTGCAGTTTGTGCAAACCAGCCACCTGCGCCTGCCACCTGGGCCCCGGGCTGGGAGGAGAGCCACAGGCACACGTACCAGCTCTGGGAGCAGCCCCACTGTGACTAGTCCCACTCACAAAGCCCTGGGGTTTTTCCTGCCCAGTGCGAAGCAGGTCTACGCTACAGAGCAGGG
Organism: Aptenodytes forsteri; assembly: GCF_000699145.1. Lineage (NCBI taxonomy): Eukaryota > Metazoa > Chordata > Aves > Sphenisciformes > Spheniscidae > Aptenodytes > Aptenodytes forsteri. Next base: position 2,544,292 of record NW_008795948.1, read on the forward strand.
TCTCCATCTCTCTCGAGACACACGGTGGGGGAGATGAGAGGAGCTCAGATCTCCTTGGACTAAGTGATCCCAGCTCATACGAGGGCAAAAAGGAGTAAAGAAAGGGGCTCAGACACCCACAGAGGAATCAGCCCTCATTCTGACCGTGTCACCACCACGTCTCAAGGAAGCTCAGGCATCCAGAGAGGCATACAAAGGTCCGCAGACATTCGAGGAAGAACAACATCTACCAAGAGAAAGGGGGACTTAGTGGGATGTGAAGTGACTCATACACACCACAGGTGAACAGTCTAAAAGAGCATCCTACTCCTCCTTCCCACAATCGGAACTTGTCCTCACTGATGCAGATCTAATTTAGTGGTTCTCAGCTCCTCTTCTGACCTCAGCAGTGAGCACCTGCTCCACCTTCTGCAAGGCCTGTTCTTACCTCCCCAGGTGGAAGGACAGAGCTTTCCCATGTGCTAAAAGAGCACTACTCCTCCTTCCCACCATCTGAACTTGTCCTCACTGATGCAGATCTAATTTAGTGGTTCTCAGCTCCTCTTCTGACCTCAGCAGTGAGCACCTGCTCCACCTTCTGCAAGGCCTGTTCTTACCTCCCCAGGTGGAAGGACAGAGCTTTCCCATGTGCCACCCCCAATGACAGCTGGCAGATGGGAACCAGGCATCTCCAGAAGGAAAGGGATCTTCCCTTTGATCCTGGCTGCTGTATAAGGGGCCTCTCTGCCCTCCACCAAAACCAGTCCCAGTTTGAGCCCTAAACTTTAGTAGTGGTTGGTCTTTACCAGCAGGAACATCTGTCACCCATGAGAAACACTTACTGGGTGCATTTTAGGAATTGCTCCTTGAGCATTGGCTGCTCTGCACTGCCAGAGCCACCGAGCAAGCCCCATAAGAGACCTGGTGTAAGGTCCCTAAAAAACAAGAGCTAGGGCGGTTCCCATCCTTAATAGCATCTGAGACTTGTTCAAGCACATTGCAAAAGCCCACCTCTGCCCCTCACATGTCACAACAGGATAGTTAAAGCAAAGAGCCAGAAGAGCAACAGCAGCACAGAGAGGCGAGTAGGGCAGAAGTCCACCAGCAGCCTGCATCTTCCAGACCCCTCCTTATACTCACAACATGGCATGACCCCTAAAACACATCATGTTTTTCAGGCAGTTAAGTGGTGCACTGAAACAGCACCTGTTACACACGTGTCGTGGGCACAAGACAGGATGTGTTTTTGAGGGGGGCATCTTCCCCCATGTTTGGGTACCTCAGTGCAAGCCCACCTGGGCACAGCAGTGGGGAGGGTCTTCTTCCCAGTGACAGCTCTCCAGCAACACACGTCCTCTGCTACGAGGCCAGGAAACCTTCACCTCGGAGGGACAAGTTGTATCTGTAGTTAAGGATCAAACAGACGCTAACTGTGAATGTCCATGAGATGATCCTTAGGATGAGGGATACGTCCCCTGTCACACCAGCAACGAAGCAGAGATGTGCAGGAAGTCTGTCTGTCTGTGCTTCGCTGCTCCACAGCGCAGAGGAGGGGCATCACACTAAATGCAACTGCCTGGAGAGAGTATGAAGTCTAAATGTTGTTAAAAATCACATCTATCAATGGCAGGAATGGGAAGATATAAAAGTCTTTTCATTTACTGCAATTACAAAATTCATTAATGAGGTCCATGGTGATCTACTCTAATGCTCTTAATTGCTCTTAAAACAACAGCCTCCCAGTTACCAGTATCCATTTGTCTGGGATGCTCTTCGCTGAGTGAGCATGTTGAGAGGGGAAGAGATGTGAGAGCCCAGAGCACGTGAAGATCCTACAGAACAGTGGCTACAGCATGCGGGAAGAGCAAGCAAAACCCAGGAGACTAACCTTGTCACTACAGAGCTGCGTCCTGAGAGCAGCTTTTAAACAGGAAGCTGAAGCTCACAGTACCTGTGATTGCAAGGTCAGGCCTAAAATTAGCCATGAAAAGCAACCTTCTGAAGAGAAGTTGAAGGGTTACAGACAAAGGTAACACTGCATCACCAGGGAGTGATCAAGGAGTGCAGTGGTTTGCAGGGAATTTGAAACTTGGGTGTAGCAGGCAATAGGCATGCATGTGCAGGTACACACACTTCTGCTAAAAAAAAGAAGGGATTTTAGCCTCTATTAGAGGGTGAATGATGCAAAATAAGCTCTGCTTCTGAGCTTGCACCTCTAGTTTTTTTTATAAAGCAGAATTTTGACAGCTCCCCCATGACTCTAAAATAGCTTTAAACCCACAAGTAATATCTTTTAACAGGACTGAGGAGGCCAGGCCCTCTCTCTGTCCTGAGCAGTCCACTTACTGATCAGAGCCCACTTTTGCCCTACTCCAATCACACTCAAACACAAGAAGAGTTCTTGGGGCAGGACCCAGAGCCTGTGATACTGGCCACCCCAGTTGAGTGCCTCTAATCACCAAGACACACAATTTGGCCCCAAAAGCACCATATGATTGCCCTTCTTGCTTCTTCAAGTACCTCTTGTATTATAGAGATGAGTGGTCATCAAAAGGCACTTCATCTCCAGAGGTAACATCACCACTCTCCCACGTGGCACCTGTGAGATTTTATACCTTTTCAGGGCCAGTCTTCTTGCAAGAAAGATATTCCAAAATATACAGGACATAGATTGTGCCCGGTGGTGTGCTGGGACCGATGGGAGGTCTCTGACAGCCCAAAAGATTTGTGCTACGTGCAAACCAGGAATTTGTCTCCCCACAGATGGCACGGCTCTGCAGCACTTGCCACTGAGCACAGAGGGTCTGGAAAGCGGAGTAAGGTGGAATTTGTTTGAAAGAGACACCGAGGTAAAGCAGTGGACTAGACCAGGGTGTTTTAGAGACAGTTACATGCACTAAGTCATCTTTTTAGATGAATCTCTGTGGCAGAGACTAGGAGCCAGTGTGGAGTGCAGGCAGGCTTTCCCCTCCCACACAAGATCCATCCTTTGATAACCAGATGCGGAATCCCCTAAAGTCTCTGCACAGTGACAGCTCCTGGGGAGGCACAATGTGCAGTGGAAAAAATTGATGAGCACAACCACCTCGTCACCATCACCTAAAGAATGGGCGACAACTTATTTTGTGAACTGTTTCGAGGCTTCGTTTTGTTGCACCTACACACACCGGTCGCACGGCACCGCACCCCCTCCTACAAAATGTCAAAGTCTTCAACTCCTAAGAATAACCATTAGGGGGGAAAAAAATAGTGTGTGCTGACCAGTGTAACTCCTGTGCAGTGGGGATTGCACCGGTCTTGCCTTTCTCCTCAACTCAGGGTTTGTGCTCACCTTGTCCTAAGTTTCCTCCTGGTGGCATCTCCTTTGACAGACAGTGGGCAAATACTAATTTTTACCTCTGTGGTTTCCAGGTGACTCTTTCAGGGAAAGTGTACTGGAGCTTTATCCTTCCTGAAATGGCAGCAAAGCCGAATAACCGCTTCCTCTTAGCACAGCTGAGGAACTTCAAATGTGCAGTGTTGCAAAACAGCGTGAGGACACTCTCCCTCCTGCCTCTTCTGTACTCTCCTGCGTGCATTAATAGCAGTTGTTACACTCACTGGGCAGTAACAAGGTTGGGAAATACTTGATCAGTAAAAGCCACTCGCAGTCTGGAAAGGCAGGCGAGTGCTACCTTTTACTCTTCCCTGCAGTCAGCTTGTGCCTTTGCGCTCCCAGCAGCTGTAAACAACTTAGATCTTGCAGTCACCAAAATTTATACCTGGACCTCTTTCAGAGTCTGGGCAACTGAATGATTTTGAGTCAAGCCCCAAAAGGATGCCTGCACTAAACCTACTTGCAAGTGTTTCTGTTTTGCTGCAATAGTGCAAAAACACATAGTGAGAACAGATAACTTCTAACACAGATTTTCACAAAATTGATCTCGGGTTGCTTCCTTAACCAGAGGGGCACATAATGTCCCCAGCATCTACAGAAAAGGACCCCAATACCTACAAGTGAGAAGGTGGGCTTGCATACCTCTTCAGCAATTCTTCTGAATCTTTAAGCAGTTTGTCTACAAGCCTGTGTTAATATTGTTATAAGGCTTAATATTAAAGTGGCTAATGTTTGACTGGACTTTCAAAGTCAAGTTCCAGCCTCCTCTATGCAGCTTTCAGCTTGAGGAAGACAGAGGGCTATGACTCATTTAAGCACTGTGCTTCGTGGCACTGTGTACAACACAGGGGCATCCCTGCAGTTTTTCTAGAGATGGTGCTAACACAAACCAGAACAAGCTTTGTGCAAACAGTGCAACTGTTTTGACATCGTTTCAATGAGACAACCCTATGATTTCATGAAGAAAGCCCTGGGCTGGGTACGCTAAAAATCTCAGCCTCAGGTCACCTGTACACTTTGTATGGTCACAGGCTACAGACTCCATTGGGGCTCTTCTTTCTATAGTTTTCCACATTATTTAAATGTTTTTCCTCCCTGTGGCTGACAAAGAACGAGCAAGCAGGCAGGCCTGGTTCTGTACCTGAGTTGTCTCAGCTGGTTTTTGCAAGGACCAGCAAGTTGCATCCACCCGCGCTTTTAGGCAGTCACCGATTCGACATGCCCAGGTTGAAGAGGCTAACTCTGAGGCCTGATGCACTGCTGTAGTTTAAGGCTGTGCCCACAGTTGGGGGTTACATAAATAATTACCATGATCATGCAACTTAAGTGCATTAAAACAAACAAACAAACCAACCTTTGAAAGCTATACTGACTAAAAATCCCAGCTATAGAACAATGACCAAGTCTCCAGTACACCCAACCCACCCCATTACTTGATGTCCACGAACAGGCTGTGATTCAAAAACCTGCCTTACTCAATATATCAACCCATCATTAACACCTATTTCCAAACAGGCACAGTTTGAATAGTGAAAGTTCAGCCGCTGATGAGTTCAGGGAGCACTTGCAGTAGCAACACCACCTGCAACAGCCATTCAGGTCTTCAGTGCACCAAACCAGTACAACCTGTAGCTACACAGTTGTTTATACTGGTGCAATTACTCCAGTTACTGATGCAATTGCTCATGAGTCAAGACGAGTCTGATCTACACAAGAGGCTGACAGCTGAGGCAGGTAACAGACTCAGACCCCAGTGTAAGCAGTGCAGGATTCTTCACATTTGGAAAGCCAGAATCTCTTTAAGGCAAGAGCTGTGGACTACAGGTTCAGAAAATGTCAACTTGTGTTTCTGCCTGGAGTTTGGGACTTCCACTCCAGCTCTCTGCAAGTGAGACATCAAATATGAAAGAGGATAATATAAACACATCAAAAGGCTATAAAAGCTCACTGATTTGGAAGCCAAGACTGACCATGATTTTTAGGAAATAAACAGTAGAATAGCTTTTAAGCATCCATTAAATCAATAATGGAAAATTCTGTATGCATGCAAGAGTACTGATAGGAATTAAACTTCACAGAAAAGGACGTGGGCATGGAGCCAGTACCTAAAGGAAATACAAAGAAACTTACTGGAACTCTGAATGAAGACAGCAGGTCTAGGCATGAATTATTTGTCTAAATCAAATTTATGACTGTCACAATCAATTGCAAGTTTGCAAAAATCACTGAATAGTTGAGCTTGGGGAAAGCAAGGTCTGAAGACCATTTAGTCCAACTCCACCCTGCTCAAAGCAGGGTCAGCTAGAGCAGGCTGCCTGGGGCTGTAGCCAGTCAGGTTTTGACCACCTCCAAGGATGAAGAGTCCACAACCTCTCTATGCAACCTGCTCCTGGGTTCAGTCACCCTCACAGTAGAAAAGTTTTTGCTTATGTTTAAATGGAATTTCACGTATTTCAACTTGGGCCCATTGCCTCTTGTTCTGTCACTGGTCACCACTGAGAAAAGTCTGGATCCATCTTCTGTACTGCCCCCATATCAGATATTTATACACATTGGGAAGACCCCCGAGCCTTCTCTTCTCCAGGTCGGACAGTCCCAGCTATCACCTCTCCTTGTTTGACGGATGCTCCAAGGCCTGAATCATCTTTGTGGCCCTTTGCTGGACTCTCTCCAGTATGTCCGTGTCTCTGTCGTACTGGGAAGCCCAGAACCAGAATCCCTGCTCCAGTGCTGAGCAGAGGGGAAGGATCACCTCCCTTGACCTGCTGGCAACACTCTGCCTAACGGCAGCCACCTTTAGTACAAGGGGCACACTGATGGCTCATGTTCAATTTGCTTACCAGGACCCCCAGGTTAACCTCAGCTTGAGCTATTTGACACCAGTCAAGCAAAAAAACCCCAAAACGAACAACCAAAATACTCGTTGATTTTGATGAATTATTATTGTTAAAAAATAGACCTATTTCTCCCTTTCTCCTGCTCCCCTTTTGACCCCAATGCTGAGAGGGATTTTATATATTTATTTATTAACTGTCACATTCAAAGTATTCAAGATCTACAGGTAAATAAATACCCTTTAGAGATACAGAGGAGACACCTAAAACACTAGACAAAGAAGTGACATGCTTATCTCAGGAACCAGTGCGGAATATTCAGAAAAACGGCGTATTCGGCATGGCTTCCAAAACAAACACTTCTTGAAGTGTTTATAAGAAAGACGACACAGTCCATTGTTGGCAGGGATGGAGGGTGAAGAGGAAGGAAAGAAATCTTCCACTTTTTTTTTTTGGCAGACTCTAGAAATTCCTCAATTCAAATGCACAGGCTTGTTTTGACAACTCGGCTAACAAACTGGTAGAAAGCAAGAGAGCCTTGAAAACCTGGGAGGTCTATCGCAGGAACCTATTATATAACTAGGTCCCCTAAATCACAACAAGTTAAAATCCTGACGGTATGGTTTCACTATACATACATTAGACCCTCTCCCTCTCTGGGCTGGATATTGATCAGTTATCCCTTCTTTCCTGACTTCACGGTCCATGACATTTGTATTTTTTTGCAACTTGTGAAGGTTTTACGGTAAGCCTGGGGTACAGCAACTGTTTCCGTTCTTTTGTTATGTCTGATTTCCTCATGGCTCAATTGGATGAGATTTCTAAATCGCTCTCTTTGTAGCTGCTCTCCCATTTTGTGAAGACAATGAATCACACCAGACCATGTGCAAACTAGTGGGTGATAATGTAAAAATCCCTCACACTTATTGTCAGTGCTTGTAGCATTCCCTCCTCTGTATTACAATGCTGATGCAGCTCTATTGCTCACAAAGGTGAGGAAACCGTGGCGTTGACTAAAACCAAGCAGTCATTTTGGAAACTCTCTCATGAGTTTGCGAGTGCATCACAAATGTGACCTGCAACCTCTGTGTTTTCCTAGGCTGCACAAAGGTGGCCCCGAGATGTTGATCTACATCTGCTGAAGAACTAGAGCAAGACCAAGCACAAAACACTTCGTTGTTTTCTAAGCCAGGATCTGAATTGCTGGTACCTACAGTGAAGAAAAGAAGGGCATTACTCACTATCGATGTTACTGAATTTCTGATCTTTGTACAACAGCGAATCTATATATAATTACACTGAACTTCAGCATGTCCATCTAAATCTTACTTGTGTGCATACCGCATTTAGGACCCTGATATTAAACTGAAAGAGGAAGACAAAGGAAGGAGTTGGACTCTGACCAAGAGAAAAGGACTGAAATCCGATACAAGAAGTGCACGGTTCCTGCTGTCTTTACAAGTCAGCCCTAACAGGGTGGTTAACACAACAAACACGAGTGATAACGAGATGAGGGAGCATGAACTTAAACTAGGGATTTGTTGGATACATTAGGTTTTTCAAAGTGATTGGGCTGACGTTAATCAACACAAAGTTTATAATAAAAAAAAAAATTGGTTGAATTTTTTGCATTCCCAGAGATACTCAATCTTGTTTGGGAAGTCACGGATGAAACTCCAGAAGCCCAGAAACGATAAACATCTTTAAAATGAAAACAAACTAACTTCAACCCCCCCTCAAAGGAACAAGCAGATGATTTTTAAGTGCCTACCTGACAGCAAGGAGGTGATTTATTCTTGACAAATCCATGTTGGCTGCTACTCGTGGTCAAACTGATTGTTTCCTCCTTTTTCAGGATAACAGCTCTTGTGGACAGAAGAAAAATAGTAGATATGGTGAGAGAGATTGAGAGTTTCAATGGCATTTTCACATGACATTTCAATAAGCAAACTCTGAAAAACATTATCTCAAGGGGTGCAAAAATCAGTCTGGGAGAATATATCAGCTAGGCTCCTCAAAGGTTGGTCCTGGACCTAACAATCAGATATTTTCATTACCGCCTGGGGGATGGGAAAGAGCAGATGTATTAAATACACATGCAGATCCCAAATGAAAAGAAGGTGCCAGTGCATTGGTGAAAGGAAACAGAACGGCTTTGGTGAATGGGGTAGGTGGTTTGGAAAATGCTGGCAATTCAGCAAGGACAAATGCAAAGTTACGTAGTTTCAGGAAAATTAATTGCACAAATATGTTACAAGGAACCACTAACGGGGCAATTCCTCAAAAAGGCTCAGAGACTGGATTGAGTCACAGACTGCTGCGAATAAGCCAGACACCAAAGTGCAGAGGATAAGCAGAAGAGTTGTCAGCTGGATGTGAAGAAATCCCTCTGCTCTGTGTGGTGTTAATAAAGCACAGCTGAAGTACTGCACCATGCTTTGAAAACTGTACATAAAGAAAAACATGGAAAAAAAAAATCGGACAAAAGACCATAGCGTTTTAACAAAAAATTATAAAAAATAACAACAGAACAGAAGATTGAAGGAAGTCCAGCTACATCCTTGCAGAAGGCAAGGAAACCACGCAGCCTGCCTTCCAGTCTTTCCGGTACAGCAAATTTCATCAGTTTCCCTGATTGGGAAAACTCCATGCAGTGTCCACTTGGTCCCTACAAAAAGTTTACCCCCTTTTTCTGCCACTGCACTGTGTACTTCCCTCCTACAAGGAGCCTTTGCAGCCTGCGGAGCCTGCTGCAGCTCTCTGCCAGCTGGCAGCCCTACCCTGCTCTGTGGGAGCACCTCCAGGCCCATCACAGGCGCTCCCAAGGACAGACCAATCCCTCCCTCCCTCCCTCCCTCCTCAGCACTTAACTTGACCCCAAGGACCACATAAACTAGCAGCCACCTCCTGCCATCCTACCCTTTTCAGACACGACGTGCATCATGCAGTACTTCTGCAACAAACTGAAAAGGAACACCACGGTGCACCATCTCCCACGGCCGATCACTACATTGCCTGCAAAGAATTACCAAAATCCATGTACGCATATAGCAGAACAGTATATATTTGATTAAATCACACACATGTGTGCATCTACATCTCATGGCAGGGCAGGAACTTTTCCTGCCATAGGGCAGTGCTCTAAGCGACAAGTTGTTCAGGGATACCTCTTCCATTCTGTCCTGATAAAGTTTTTCCACTGCACACACAAATGCTGTGTAGGGCAGGGGCACAGACAGACTGTCTAGAAAGAGACCTGAACCTGCCTCTCCTGACCTGCAGGCAGGCCCACTCTTCACCTCGGCCTTCTGGTTCACAGGGGCTCTTTCTTTCTGCATCTCCCCTGGAAAAGTCAACAGTTCAGAGGTTAAGTTTCAATAAAAGTTTTGGTTCTGCTAAGTTAGCTTTCTCCAAAAACAAAAACAGCTTTTCAAAACCTCCCAAGTATCTCCAGGCCTGGTATTTTAAATTCTTTCAAACATCTCACCCTGTTTTCACTGATTCCTCAAATACTGCAATTTGGAAATGACTTGGTTCCATGTTCTGTAAAGTGCCTGTCTGGGAGCTGCACCATTTACACGCTTCCTCCAATCCAAGGACACCAAATACTGACAAAAACTTTGCATCCCCATTGCACTAGTCAGGACTAGAGAAATTATAAAAAAAAAAAAGATTTTGTTCTTCCAGCCTCCAAAAGCCTTCAGCTATGCAGATCCAAGTTGTGTTTTCATGAAGCTGGATGTTTACAAGAAGCTGAATCCCCTTTGCTAGCTCTTCAGTTCCTCTTTGTGCCCACCTCTTCCCTTCTCCACCCTTCCAGGCTTAACCTTTCATTCCTTTTTTCTTGGCTCTTGCACAGGCCTTTCCACTACCCACCACCACCTTAGCAATGACTGGCATACAGACACCTATGTATACATAGGGTCGGACTCAGCGATTGCATCCATTTATCAGTTTATACCTTCCTGTTCCTTAACACAGTGAGTGGTAATGGAGTCACCTTAATATATTTAATCTGGGCCGGGCTTTAATCAGCACCTGTGACTAATGCAAAACAATTGGTAACTAGGAGGGGAAAAAAAGAGTACACTCGAAGTTCCTGGATTTTTAATGCCTCGATCCAATTTCTCAGGCTCCTCTTTCTAGATCTCAGTCTCACAGCAGCAGGACAGTCCTGCTCTTAATAACAGAGACTTGTAGTCGTTAAAGCTCCTACAGTTGCCTTAAAACACAGATGAGACTGGAGTGACTTAACACCCAAGTGTGACTCCAAGAAGCCTCCACTGCCAGGGACTGCTCAGTGCCTGCAACGAGCAGGGAAGGTGCAGAGCAGGAGGCTGCTGCAGCCTCCAGCAGAGCAGCGATGGGGTTTCACCACCCACGGCGTGGCCGAAATGGGTCAGCATGCAGCGGGATGCAGGCAGGTCTGCAGTGGTAGAACGTAGGTCAGCCTCAGAGCTTCCCAATAACCCCGACTTGTCTGGTTTGGTGTTGCTAAAGAAATGCCCAGCATTGCTGCAAAAAAAGACAGCATAGAAAGGCACTAAATTTATGGACAAGATGATGATGAGTGGAAGGGCTGATGTGGAAGAAATGCCGGGAAAGCAATCCTGTCTTTAGCAGTGCTGGTGAGAACTGCACGTCTGGCTTAACCTCTTGCTTCCCTGCAACGTACCCCTGCACAGGTGGAGGGTGGCTGTCGGAGCAGGAAAGAGACAGGGTGCTGCGTGGGTGCTGCTACAGCTGCCTCCCAGCTAAGGGGAGGTCTCTCTGGCTGCGGCCAGGTGCTCTGGCTTCGTAAGCAGAGGTACCACATACCCGAAACTGAGAGACATCTGCCGCAGGGCTGTCTCTTCTGTTAGAAAGGAGAACACTTGAGAGGGCTGAGAAAGGTAAATAAAAGGGGCTGGTAATCAAAATAAAAGGTGGGAAAACAAAGGGGATTCTGTCTGATAAAGATGAGAGGAATACCAGGCAAAATCATCCAGGAAAAGAATAAAAATCAAGTGAAACAGAAGAAAACACGGTGCATACTTAACGCTGGGTTTGCATCGCAGCCCAAATACAACACAACTTCACACCAAGACACAGCAGAGGGGCTGGAAGGTAACAGTCCTGCAGAAATTGAAGTTAAACACTGTAGACCTAAGGTCTGATGTCACCTTTGATGTGCTTGTTATTTCAGGACAAGGGTTTGTAGAAAGATGGTACCTTTCACCAGACCAACTAATACCTTGGAAAAAACAGCTAAGCCTCTATCTCAGCTTGGTCTGAAATAGTATTTCATCCTTTTCCACATAATAAACAGAGCCTGTCCCATCTTTCCAGGACAGCAGGACCCCAGCATTGGCCTTACTTGTGGTAAGGCTGAAAAATTAGTTAAATTTTTCCTCCAATTTTTCCAAAAAAGAAAAAGATCAACAGTTTCAGAATAAGACTGGCATTTCAGAACTCGTTAAGATTATTTTAAAAATTCATGAAAAGCTTCAACAATAGTACTGCAGTAATTTTCTCATAATACTACCTCCCAGAGCTTTCCTGAACACCTTGTCCTGGTTTCAGCTGGGATAGAGTTAATTTCCTTCCTAGTAGCTGGTACAGTGCTGTGTTTTGGATTTAGGATGAGAACAAAGTTGATAGCACACCGATGTTTTAGTTGTTGCTAGGTAATGCTTACACTAGCCAAGGACTTTTTAGTTTCCCATGCTCTACGGACTGAGAAGGCTGGAGGTGCACAAGAAGCTGGGAGGGGGCACAGCCAGGACAGCTGACCCAAACTGGCCAAAGGGACATTCCATCCCATGGGACATCATGCTCAGTACATAAACTGGGGGAAAGCTGGCCGGGGGGGGCGCTGCTTCGGGACTGGCTGGGCATCAGTTGGTGAGCAGTTGCATCGTGCATCGCTTGCTTTGTATATTCTTTTATCATTATTGTTATTATTTTATTTCAATTATTAAACTGTTCTTATCTCAACCCATGAGTTTTCTCACTTTTACTCTTCCGATTCTCCCCCCCATCCCACCCGGGATGGGGAGACTGAGTGAGCAGCTGTGTGATGCTCAGTTGCCAGCTGAGGTTAAACCACAACACGTTAAACCAAGAAATATAGGTACATTTTTTAGCATACATTTGCACCTTCCAATACACTTGAACATAGATAGGAAAGAGACCTGATGCTTAAAGTTTTTGTAGGATGAAGGATGTATCAACACATATCATTGACATTTAAAGTTTCTTTATGCTTCTGCTCTCCCACAAAAATGAGAGTAGTTCACATCGGTGAAGCCGGTGACAAAACTCAGTTGCTGCACAAACCACAGCACTTTCCATCCCTCAAGTCTGAGCTTGGAAAGGCTTTTGAAATTGAATTCCTCGTGTGCAGCACAGATCAGACTGTCAGGATCAGCTTCCTGTTTTCTTCTCAGCACCTTTTCTTAAAACCAAAAGAAGAAAGTGAGAAGAACGTGATTTGCTTTTGTAATCCTGGGAATTATTGGTATTCTGAAGCACAACTCGGGTGTTTTCCTTCGGAATCAGAAAAGGAACCAAAACAGTTCTAGGGAAGATTTTCCTTTCCGTTTCTCAGAGCTGTGTCATTTGGGAGGGGAGAGAGGAATGGAGGGAAACAGGCATGGAACTTGGAGAGGACCAATGACTATAACTTCTAACAACATAAAGCCATCCTCTCCCTCTCTAGCAAGTTAGCTTTTGTAAAAATCGCAAATCCATGTCTTAACTGATATGTATTGGCATGTCCTTTCACAGAAAGCCTGAACTAGTGCTTATAGGCTTTATTATCTATTTATTCTCTTTTGTGAGTCATTTAGGAAACATTACAACCTTTGCCCTGTCAAGGTTAGTTTTAAACTCCCTGAACATACCAGGGCAGAGATCAGGTGCCACAAAAAAGACAAAAAGAAGTTGGGAATTAGAGAGAGAAACCAAAGACATTGTGCTAACTTATAAATCCCTTTCTCCTCACCACTGTACAGCTTGGGTCACCTTCTAATAAATGAGATGCAGACAACATAAATACAAAATATATAGAAAGGGAACCAGATACAGAGATACAGAAAGGCTTCTACACAAGGAAAGATTAAACAAACTCAAGCTTCTTAAGTAGGAAGAGAGACGACTGATGTCTGAGGTTTATAAAATCATGAGTGAACAAGGTGGTGAACAGAGGATTAGTACTCGCTGGTTTTCATAACACAAGAATTCAGTATCACGTGGGGAAAAAAAACCCCAAACCCAAAACCAAAAAGTTGTTGTGTAAAAAAAAGGTATAAACAGATTTGGGAACTCACTGCCATGGGATGTTTTGGATGGCAAAAGGATAAATGGTTTCAAAAATGATCAGACGAATTGAAGGAAGAGAAGTCTGTTGGCTTTTAAGCACAAGTGTGGATGCAGCATGTGGCTCAGGAAGTCCCTAAATCCCTAGCTGACGAAAGCCAGCAGGGAATCCTCAGGGAACTAGAATCAGAAACAGAGTAAATATACGGTCCTCACTCTATTATTCATTACTAGCCTCTATCAGAGGCTGATCCTAGACTCTTTAGCAAGGATTGCAGTTTTCACACTCTTGTATTAGCACGTAGAGAAAGGGAACAAAGCTCTGTACCTCCTCTTGTTTCTGGGAGATTCCTACAGAAAGTCCGTCTTGGCCTGGGGGTTTGTACAATTGATTTTGGTCTTGTTCATTCTAGCTGTCTCTGAAGATCTGGAAAACTGACATATCAGAGAAAAGAAATCAGATTAGTAGATGACGGAATTGATTTTGATGACTGTAAATTATCTGCTGGTGCACATGTAACACCACTACAGCACAACTACCTGTAGGACATAATGAAGTTACTAAGTGTCTGACATTGCATAATGCTCTTCTGGACCCAGATACCTCTTTACCCAATTTATTTCTGTAAAGCACATCAAAAAGAGCCAATCCAGGTAGCAATCCAACTGAAAGGATAGACATCCCTATGGTACAAAGCAAGCAGAAATAGGCGGTTTCTGGCCGTTCATCTACCTTGCCTCCTTCCCTTAAAATCCCTGTAAGAATTCTATTTTTTTATTTAAAAACACCCAAACCCTAAACTACCACCAGTTAAATTTTATTTTCAGACCACCTTCAGCTAGTGTGTTCAGCAGAAGAAAACATTTTGCTTAGTGTTTGCCATTCAGTAAGAGTGGACCCCGGTATCATCAGCACAAAGCAAATAGTCCAAACCCTCCAGTTTTCTATTGTTTGTTTTAAAAGGGACTTTTGGAGGAATCCATTTTAATAGCCTTACTATAAATGCACCATTTGGTGAAGATACTTAGAAGTAGTGCCCTTTACAACAGGTACACTTGACTACACATCTTGATGCCACTAACAAAAGACAGGAGAGCTCTTAAAGGTATCTGTGGTACAACACATCCCTCTCCACCCACCCCACAGATCTGTTACAGAGTCTCTGAATGGACTAGAGGAAACTAAACTTGAAATTTTTAGTATCTTCCCCACATCCTCCACCCCCAGCATTTTTTTCTTTGAATGCCCACTGAATAACCTAGAGGAAGACACACGTATTGTGGTTTCCCATCTCCACAGCAAAGTGAAATTCCCTTTGGTTAACCACCTGCTAGCTGTATAACATGGCATTTACTTCACAGTTAACCAAAAGGCATGCAGGCACCACAGCTGTGTTAGGTTCACAAAACTCCACCTCTGGAGATTTTTACTTTTGAAAATCCAGGGACTTTGCATCTACTTGCTCAAGAAAAGGAGTCGCTTCCCACAATACTTTGAACATGCCCTCCCTCACCTCCCCAGTGTTACCCGGATACTTTTGACCATGACCACGCAGGAGGACAGAACGTTCATTTCCTTCTCTGGCTCGCTGAAATTCCCTGATTTCACCACGCGCAGCACACCGCGGCACCCGAGGACGCCGCACAGGAAGCTGAGACGCTCGCTTCTTAACGAAAGCCAGGGGACAACGCAGCTGCCTGGGAAAGCATAATAGACACTTCACTTTAATTTATTCAAGCAAGTTTTGCAAGTAGCCATGACTGGGGGCACGTGCATACACATAGGAACACACAGATTTATCATGAAACCCGGGGTGACAGCTAGAAGCAGCTTCTACTGCCACAGCTACAAACTTTTCCTAGAACATTGTGTTATTAAACTTTTCATGTCACAAAAACTTGCTGCAATAAGGAACACTCGCCACATCCAGCTTAACTTTTATTGGGTGACAGCAGAAGCAGTTTTTACTGCCACAGCTACAAACTTTTCCTAGAACATTGTGTTATTAAACTTTTCATGTCACAAAAACTTGCTGCAATAAGGAACACTCGCCACATCCAGCTTAACTTTTATTTGACCAGGGGTTTTCAAACCATCCCGGGAATGAAACAGCAGCATTAGAGTCCCATTAGTCACTGCACTACCATAATGCCTCTATGTTACTTAAAAGTGGAACGTATTTTATGCCTATAATAAATAGGTTAAAAAATCCTCCTAAAAGTTAGAAGAATTACCTCAGGTGACCTATCTCAGTATTGACCTGGTCAAACTACCAATGACATCAGGAACGGAAATCCTGAAATCAGGGCTGAGGAAACCTACATTTTTTTCATTTAAACAACTTTAAGCACATCCGCATAGTGCATCAGAAGAGCAGGAGCGAGTCTTGAGGTGTCCACCTTTAAAGCAAACTACCAGCCACACGAACCTCATGCAGAAATGTCAACTGCTTGTGTTATAACCCTCCTACCCACTGCTGAGCAGCTCTGCTCATGTCTGCTCAGAGCAATCAGAAGCAAAATCAGAGCAGCATTACTGAGAACTGCAAACACAGAGAGTCATATACAGCTTTTCATTCCTGGAAGATAAAGCCCATCTCTGGAAGCGCTCCAAAGAGCATCTCTAAACACACCAGGCACCGTGACGTTGCACAGGCAGTTTCATTCATTCAGAGAGCTAACCAAGCCCTCTCCTCTCCCCAGCCTCCTCTGACCATACAGGAACAGGAGAGGATTTCTCACGTTTCCTGGACAGGAACGTGGAAACGTCACTCAAATCCACTCCCGACATAGGAGTGCTGATGTCCAAAATAAAATCCCTGCACGTTAAAGGCTGTTACAAAACCATCAGCGTTCAAGTAACCCCAAAGGGCTGGCGTCACTCTGCATAACCAAGAGGACCTAGAAGCAATGTGGAAATTCCATCCTTAAGTCATCGACTGCGACATCCTCCGGCAGTTTTCATCACTGGTACCTCATGTCAAAAAAAAAATCTTTCATCTCACAGTGTGGCCTCTTTTATGGCTTGTTGCTTGAACTGTTATGCGTGCAGGTTTTTTTCTGGTTCAGCATGCAGCCAGAGGGCCAAGAGCTTTTTTTGTTTTTGTTTTTCAAGCAGATTCTTCTGGGTTTTCCCCCCCCCGTCTCCCCATCCAGCGACTGAATTATGTACCTGCGTCAGAGCTGCTGTGTGCCAGACATTATCTTGCAGTCACGTGGCTAGTCTGTCATATCACACAGCCATGTGCGTTGTGTCACCCCCCCGAACAGGTTCCTGGTGCTGCTTGTCCCCCCTCTGTGACCGGGGGACTGCTTTTCCAAAAATGCAGGACCACATACAGCAGAGGTATGAACCATGAACAGGCTTCAGGTATTACCATGAACAGGTTGGTTCATGATATGAGCCATGAACCAAGAACAAGCTTCAGATCATCTTTCTGAGCCCCAGAGACAGAGGTGTGAAGGCTTTAGAGATGCAGGACAGCGCTGAAGCAATGCATGGACAAAAGAAAGACCACAGCTGCTACCTTCACTACATTAAATCACCCTTTTCCCACAGATCTCTTTCTCTTGCCCCAGGATGCTCCTCATACTTGTAAATTATTTCCTTTTTCACTCTGGCATGAGCTGCCAGTCCAAACCAGAGATGTACATAGTAACAACCATCAACCCTGCAAAAACTCAAGGGGAAGGATGAGGGAGAGAAAAATAGGAAAGACAATGTGGTATCTCTCCTTACATGCATCATAGCACTTAGGCTTCTTTGCTCCGTAAGTCTTAAATCCAACTGGTTTTGGTCCTTTTCCTTGCCAGCAGAAGAGAGGATGAGACTTTCGAGCTTGTGGAAGATGCTGACTGATAACTGCGGTGAAGACCACAGAGCAGGTATGACACACTGGTAAGCTCCCATCTGCAGCCATGGTGACACAAGGGAGAGGGCAGGCTGCAGTCGAGGTGTGTAGAGAGCGTCCATCTCCAAACCAGTTTGCCCCAGCCCTCAAGCGGTGAGGGCTGAGAAGGGTCCTCCAGGTCAGTAAGGTCTGCCCATGGGCTCACCGCTTATTACTGCTCATTACTGCCCTGCGAAGGCAAACTGAATAATCACCCCATCCGAGATTCTGCCCGCAACAAGCACCAGCAGGGCATCTGTAGGAAAGGCCATACCCACACAGCTTCTTTCCCATCTCCTGGAATGAGAAGAAAAAGGTTGTGCTTCAAGGAAGTTATAGACAAACACAGAAAAGACACTGGAGGAGAGAAAAAAACCAAACCCTTAATGCAAATATAATTTATTCAGCATGCTACAAAAAATGCAGTATAGTGACCAGACCTAAAGAGATTATAAGAACGGTATTATTTATTATAGGAAATAAATAATAATTTAAAAAGGGTAGAAAAAGTAATTTCTTATGTGGTCAACCAACACTAGAAGCAGAATTTGGCCTTCCACTAACTTGTTACAAATCTTGAGAATAAAAGAGAGATGTGGAATTAGTTCAGACAATGAACAGTTAAAGTTGGATAATTCGGAGGAAAGTTGGAAAATTCAGATAAACTTGAGAATTCTGAGAAGACCAAATTAAACGAAAGGAACAGCACAGGAAGAGAGCCTTCCAACGGATGAGCTGGAGTGCCATGCAAACTCACGGTTTCTTATTTTATCTAAAAGGCCTCATTGTTTTATCAGAAAAAGTTACGCTATTGTTCTATGAGGATGTTGTAATTTCTGCGGAAATATTCCTGGATGTGAGAGAGACAACAGGAACAGCTTCAGGTGCTCGCTAACTTCTGGACAAGACAGGGTCAAGACTTTGCAACATAAGCACCAAGTCAGAACTGGAACTTGGAATTAACTTACTAAGGTACCGCTTTTGGGTTTTGTTCAAATGATTCCTCGTACCATGAAATGGAGCTAATGAGTGATTACCATCCTGTAACAGCCCGAAAAGTGAATACAACACAACCTGTGATTTTTTTCATGCTCATAAAATAGGCTATGGCACAGGGAAAACATAGAATTTTGTTTCTCCTCATCGCATGGAGAGTTACCAGTTAACAGCAGTGATACACGCCTTTTTGTTAAAGAGTAGTATTTAAAACTAAAGAGTTCAATCAAATATGAAACTCTTACCATTATTGAGAAGGATATTTTCAGTGATATTTTGTTTGTGCTCAGTACATTACTAGCCAATATAACAACATTATCTAAAATCAGGGACAGCATGTTGAAAGAATGTCTGACAGGTAGCATTACCTTTTAGCAGAAAAAAATCCAAACTCAGCCATAGAGGCTTGTGGAGGACAAAGACAAATAGAGAACACAACTATGGATAACCGGCACGCTCCCAAATCAGGGCATCACTAGTGCAAGTGAAGGAATCCCTGATTCTGCACTGATGTAAGTGAGCTTACATCTTCGTAAAAATAAAAAGCCATCAGGCACAGGAAAGAAAAGGATCATGATGGTAGGCAACAAATGGCTGCTTCTAAAAGGTTCCAGCTAGTGTCTGAGTTTTCAGCCACACTAGTCAAAACCCAGCATGACCTCGACACGTGACCTCTTCAGCACACACACAACCTGAAAAAGAACTCCTGCTGCTTTGAAGTTCACTGTGATGAAGGTAGAAGCAATCCTGGCAAAAAAACCCACCCCAAAACCCTAAGAGGAATTGATATGAGCCTAACAAGCGCTGGCCCTTTGAGGCAGAGACAGTGGAACATCTTGGGATTTCCTACCCAGCGTGTGCATTCCCATTGCAAAGCAGTGAAATTCTTAGGGCTGTGAAACTGTGCCACCTATGTGATCTTTCAGACAGTTTTGGGGAGGGGGGTAAATGTGATAATTCTGTTGCTGTGGTTTAGTTAAAGATGGTTTCCTGTGGGGCTGGGCCTTCAGCATATAAGTTTCAAAAGAGAGGAGGAAAAAAAAAAAAAAAAAAAAAAACTGAAAAGCAAACTAGGCACAAGCTTAGAAA
>NW_008795948.1:2563855-2571188 GCF_000699145.1 Aptenodytes forsteri
AAAAAAAAAAAAAAAAAAAAGACTGACAAGCAAGCTAGGCACAAGCTTAGACTCTCCAGGAAACCACAAAATAACCCCTCTGAAGACTGCAGAAAGTGCTATTTCTGTGCCTCTATCATCTTTTAAGGAGCCAAGAGTGGAGGAGGAAGGGCTAGAGAAGAGGTGAACATGAAACGAGAGCTGTACACATGCTGAATGAACGTAGGCACAAAGGAAAGAACAACTGGGGAATGCCAAACCCTACTGAAGTCAACGGGAATTTCAGCAACAGCTTCATGGAGCTGGGGCTGCACCCAAAGATGAAAATCCTTCTAGACAGGAACAAAGACAGACACCCACTGTCAGCATGGGAGCCATGCATGGGAATGCCCCTGTCGAGATGAGCAAGCTACGCGTGAACAGTGGGCTGGAATTACCAAGCTGGCCTACAACTTAACCTACTGCAAGGTTAAGCCACCACAACCAGACTGTGGTTGAGGGATGCTGATATTTTAAGCAGGTCTTCTGCATAGCAGGGAAGACAAATGAGGTGTGGAAATTGTTAGTGGGATACCATTTGTGCATCATTAGCAGTACTAGCCTTCACCACAAGGGTTTGGAAACCTCATGGTCAAGAGCAAAGGTTAGCCTCAACACTGCCTGTAGCAGAGGTGCTCTGTATTTGCTCTGGCTCAAAAGCTGTAATTGAGAAACACATAGCTTGCAGAAATAACACAGGAGCATGGTTCATCTGCTTCATTTGGTTTTGACACTTAAAACTGGGCAACATTTCAAAAAGAGATTGACCAGAAGAGGGAAAGCATTTATATCAGAGTAATGGCTCTTAAATGACTATGAACTGATCTTCCCCTCCGCCATGCCTCATGGCTCAAATTCATTTTCTAGCAGTGAAAAAACACAGAATGCTGCATTCATTAGGCTGAACTCCAGCTTTACATTACACTTGCACCACTGGAAATCACAGGCACCTAACAAGCTTCAAATTATGATTGCTCTGCTAAGAACTAGAGCAGAATCAAACACTAAAAATGGAGAAACATCAGTTGGTTGAAAGACCTTCATCTGACCAAGGCAAAACAGTGCTTTGCAGGAAATTATGAGAAAGCTTTTCCCCATACTATCGTTTTTCAAAATATTATGTGAGAAAAGCTCACTTAAATATTAAAAATCAAAATATCAAGTGAGAAAGTCTTCTGTAGCAGATGACAAATCTATCCTGTAAGAAACAAAGTACAGAGCATTTTTCAGCATAATTAACACATTTCTTAAACATCTGCTTTGAACATTATAGTCTTTCAATCAAGTGACAGATCCTGTTTGACTGTAGTTTCAAATATATTCACATTTTGCATTCGAATTGCATGAAGTTTTTTTTTTTTTAAACTTGTATTTGCAACTATATTATGTTAGCAAGGTAAAGTTTGCTTTTAAAAAAATCTTTTGTTCTAAGTGAAACAATAAAGCTACAGAGGGAAAGAAGGAAAAGTACCTTTTTTTCCTCATAACAGGAAAACCCTTCTTAGGAATAATGATTAGCCCATACTAACACACACAGACGCCACTAGCTTGATGCATGAGCAACTTCTGTGTTTCACTATTGCTACAAAATTATTTAGTCCATATTTAAATGGGTCTCTGGTTTGAACATGAAGAAGATCCCATGGGCAAGGTAGGGATGCTCCATGCTCTGACAGTGACTTACTGTATTGCTTTCAGCGAGTCATTTAACTCCGCAGTTTACCCTCCTGTTGACCTTGCGAGCGTCATGCATGCCCTCAGCATGAATGTGTATACAAAAACTGCAATCTAAGTGCAAAATAATCTTATCAGAGCACTTTTTTTTGGTGCTTGTTTACTAGCATGAACAACAGTGAAAGGTTATTAGGGTTGCAAGTATAAGCACACTCAAAGTTAAGAAATTGCTCTCTCCAGGAAAGCATCAGTTCAGCCCCTTCGCGTATGTGCTATGGCTGCATATTTATAACGATATCATCGCCAGGAGACTCTTGCTTCACTGAAAGCGTAAGTGGACTTAGCTGGGGGCAAGACTGCTGCAGTGAAGGAGACATCGGTACACCAGGCATTCTCTATGTGGAAGCATGAGACATGCTGCAGAGAAATAAGAAATCCTAAGAAAAGTCCTTCCTCCTTTGCTGGTACTCCCTACCTTTCATCTCCTCAAATACAGGAGCCCTGTATTTGCTTCAACCGAGGATGAGCTGAACCCAGGCTGAAGCTCAGGTGTATTGTGCCTGCAGCAGAGAGGCCGTCTGGGTTTGGGCTGCCTCTTTATTCCTTCAGCCTTCCACTGTGGCTCAGGCCGACTTTCCACGGCACAGATATGCTCTCTGGCAGCTGTGTTTCCTTGCCCCCCGAAGGGGGGGTCATGAGACAGGACAAAGCAGCAGTGCACCAAGAAGCAAGGCCCTTTCTCTGTACATCTCCTCAGAGACCGATGTGCCAGGAGCGGAGGTATGCAGCTGATGCACCGGGGGCTCAGAGAGCGCAGAGTAGCTCAGAGGGTGAAGCTGGCTTGGCAGTGGAGGGGGATAAAGCTTAACTTAGCAGTGGGTGTGGAAGGGTAAACATGCATGTGAGACTGAATGGAGCCAGAGCTTGCTTTGACAGACCTTGGTATTTGAAGTTACTTTGGACCAAATACCCTGTTACTGCAATATGGTCAGCGTTAATGTACACCATGACTTGTTAGATTATGTTGTAAGGAACCTACAAGTGGGAAGAAGCCAGAAGTTTTATCAAACAGATGAAAAAGCATTAATGAAAGAAGAGGAAAGGAAACAACAATTGTTTGCGTGTAAAGTCTCGGTGCCTGTATTGAACATGGGACAAGTAGAGGAGGACAGAGCGGTCATTACACCACAGATCAGAAAACGAAGTTACCCAAAACACTACTGTGGTAACCTTTAAGAACAGAAACAAGAAAACACATTACTATGGTTTCATCAAAACATACATACTCTCAGATAAGTGGTAAGCTGAGGAAGTTACAGTAAGATATTCTTGTACTGTCAAAGCATGTGAAAAGGTCTACTCCTCCTTGAAAAGGAATCCACTAATAACAGGCTGTTTCCATCGGTCTAGTGACAGGCCGCATGTGATAAGTGACACAGCAAGGCACTCCATCCCAAGGTTTTACAGCTGCCATCAGTCTCCAGTCTACTTCATTGCAATGTTTTGCCACAAGCAAGCCTTGCAAGACATACTCCCCTGGCTATAGGCTATAGGCTGGTACAGTAAAGGAGAGCATAAAACTGAGCAATCTGGTCACAGCAGCTGTATAGCGCAGGGAACACAGCGCAGCTATAGGTACGACAAAGTAGACAATTACTGTGCTATAGAAGCAGAGAGTTCAAAATACTTTACAGAACATGGAGACATCTCAAGTTTTAACCAGCATAAGAGAAATCCATTTGACAGTGGACAGAATTTTTTTTGGGGGGGCAGACAGACACACGACGCCACAATGACTGGCTCGTTTCTCTTTTGAAAGAGTCTCTCGAACTATGTACAGCAGAACCCTCTCGAAGAGAAAGGCCAAAGAGAAGTTACTAAGATACTACAGCCATTGAGCACATCGTAACTTCCACAGCTATGGAGAAGTGCACAGGGGAAGTGTGCACTGAGCTCCTATCAATTGTTATAGGACGGTTCCTCTTCAGAGAGTCAGGGCACAGTTTAGGAGCTATCACAGCCTGGGTGGAATTCACCTGAAGAGCCCTGGACATGGGGGGAGACTTCTAATCATCAATACTTGCACACATCTGAGTAGAGATGAGGATGTGGGAGGAGGGAACTGCTGTCTTCCAGCTTCTGAGAAGAGGAGGAGGAAGTAGGGGACCGACAACAGCTGATTCTGCTCCCTTACGCTGGAGAGGGGAAGAAAAAGTTTTCCTCCGCTCTTCCTCATTGGGGACTAATTCTCAAATCCACTGTGGGACAGTCAGAGTCCACCATACGGAAAAACGCTGAAAAGCAAAATCTCCTCGAAGAAGGCTGAACAGAAGTTATCAGGGACAGAATACACGTGTGTGTTTGTGCAAGTGTGTTAAGTAGGTGAAAGAATTTATTAAAAGTAAAGCATCTGGGATTTAGCATATTTGCAAACTGTCTTAAACAATGACCAAACCATAAAAGGTAGACCAGCATCATTCTACAGGTACACTAACCAACCCTATGTCATAGAAGTTGCACGTGAAAGTGCCAGATTAGAAATGCGTGTATCTCCAACTACATGCTCGCTCACCTGGTCCTGGAAAGGTTTTTTCCCCAGGATGTAACAGTACCCGGGAGCAACATTACTGACATTTCGTACACAAGTGGAGCAGCTCCTTTCCTTCACAAAAAGATTAACACTGTGACACCAGAACCAGTTCCATGGAAAAGGAAAATTAAGGCACAAGTGGTAGCCAGTGTCCCTGATCTTTCCCCAGGATTCTCACCCTCCCACTCTCAAGGTGTATCACAGGGGGCTTCTCCACAAACGAATGCTGCAAAACATAAGAAATTGGAAGTCCATGTATAGACACAAAGCTGTAACATAGCAAGGATTAGAGATGCAGTGGGATAGTTTACATGACTGCAGTGCTGTCATGGATGGATGGATGATGGCTCTTCAGGAAGATAAAAAGAGAAAACCAGAGAGCTTGGGGCTGTGCTCTATGCAAAGAAGTGACCTGAACATGCAGAGCTCTGCAAAGCAATAGGTGACAAACTGGTCAAAAGCTTATGGGTCAGGACAAGAGAACAGGCCAACGAGCATAACAGTGTGATGGGTGTCTGCCACAGACCACCAAAATCGAGACAAAGTGGATGAAATCAGCCGTAATCAGCTGGGAGAAGCCTTTTGATTGCAGGCCCTGTTTCTTCCTCACGGTTTTCACCATCGCAGTATCTGCTGGGAGGGCAACAAGGAAGGGTGCAAGCAATCCAAGAGAGCAATCCTGGAGGACAACTTTTTGAAAAAAACTGATAGACAAGTCAATTAGGAGAGGCACTCTGCTCAATCTGCTACTCATTAATCAAGATGAACTAGTTAAAGTGAACATTTCACTGGGCTGTGAAGATTGATCACAGCCTTGGCTGCAGCAATCGCAAGATGGTGATAGAAAAATCCTGAAGGAAGTGAGGTAGGCAGGTAGCAGAATAGAGATTTTGAACTTCGGAAGAGCAGATCTAGGCTTGTTCAGGGAACTGCTACGCAGGATCCCATTGGAGGCTGAGGCAAAGGGACCTAGGAGGGACGGCTGATCTCCAAGAAAAACCACTCAAAGCAAAACAGCCCGTTGATATGCAGGAAGTCAAGCAAACATGGCAGGGGGCAGGTCTGCCCAAGGGGGAACTCCTGGCTGAGCTCAAACACTAAAAGGAAGTGTATGGGAGGTGGAAGTAGGGAAGGCTATTTAGGAGGAATACGGAGACAATGACGTAATGCTTTGACGTAATGTCAAAGCAACCATTAGAGCAAAATAGGGCAAAAAAGCTCCTACAGGGCCACCTTCCAGAACTACTTGGATCACAGTAATAACCAATTTGAAGGAGTGAGTCTGCAAATACAGACGGGGTATTAGCTCTGCAAAGAGAACAAACCAGACACATATTAGGAAAATGAGTAAAACACGAGTATATCATCAGTTCTCTCTAAAGGCCCCTTCACTGAACCATCAGCCGGATAACTTTTCACATGTTCCAAATTCATTGTTATCTTGCGAACACAGAAAGCAACAGTTTTAATTATTATTTTTAAATAAAGCAAGGTCAAGCAATAAAGCAAGGCTACTGCACCAATCGAATAGCAACTACACACTTGGTCCCAGTGCTACAGCAGGAGGGAGCTGAGCTGGAACAGCCTGTGCCTTCAGACAATGGAAGCTTTTAAAGCTTCAGACCCTTCTTAGAGGCTGAAACATTCTCAGCTGAGTACATATGCTCATAGATGCTCGCTTTAATGAACTGAAAGTGTTGACTTCCCATTGGTGCGTCAGATGGACTTTTTCTCAAGCAGTGGAAACAATTGTCTAGGCAGCACTTGCGTGGGGCTGCAGATACCACTGAGCTGCTAAAGTACCTTTTATAATAAAATTGAAACTATGAGGAGAGACCATTCATTCTTTACCTCCGAATCAGGAAGTCCACTCATTCAAGCAATCATCAGCTCGTGTAGCAAAACACATAACATTCATACCATCCCCACCACTCCTCCTCCAAACATTAACTCACAAAAAGCCGCTCAGAGGCTTCCTCAAGCCCACCAGGAAAATCAGCGGGGGCTTTTTGTAGATATAGTTTATGGTAGTCTAAGGCCAACAGCTAATTTCAGCCAGGGAAAGCCCATTGCCATTTATTTATTATTTCCTTAATGTAACTTACACAGAATGAGTAGGTTAAAAAGGGAAAGGCCTGAGACAACCATGATGGAACCAAAACGAAACAAGGCTCCTCATCAACAAAGCCAGCCCGAGACAATATTAACAAACATATCACACTGCATGCCAGAGCTAATACACTATTCCACCATGAACAAACACTACCATTGCAATGCTCACACCATTACTGTCACATAGTGGAACAACCTGCTGCAAGAGCATGATGTCTACCTCAAGGCTGATGTAAACCAGGTGCTTCACCATCCAATGTTCAACATATGACAATTCATATAATGTATTTCAAGAAAAGCTGCTTACTGCAGTACCTAGAAACAGGAGATCTGGATCCTGTTCTCATCTCATCACCCCCATCCTTCAGTTCCTCAGAAACTGAGGTAATACCTAGCTTACTAGAAGAAGCATCAAATGGTTTGAGGTATCTAAAGGTACTACAAAGGTTCCAGCAGCAGCCCAAGATACATGGAAAACAGAGTCCTTCCTCTACCACTGACATAGGGGTGGGTGGGGAACCATGTAAGGAGAAAGAAGCAGGAAAAGACAGTGGGGGTTTTAAACAAAGGGGGGAGGGAACATACTTAAAGAAAATGAAAAATTGGGAATGGCAATGCTATTTCACTTGCAAATTCTTGAAATGCACGGACTAGTCCCCACTCTTTCCCCAGAACTTGCTTAGAAGCCATGACATGGCTTTTACCAATTGTGGTGGGTTGACCCCCAAAAGGCTCGTGGGTCAAGATAAGGACAGGGAGAGGTCATTCACCAATTACCATCATGGGCAAAACAGACTCGACTTGGGGAAAATTAATTTAATTTATTACCAATCAGTTCAGAGTAGGATAATGAGAAATAAATCCAAATCCTAAAACACCTTCCCCCCATCCCTCCATTCTTCCCCAGCTCAACTTCACTCCTGATTTTCTCTACTGCCA
>NW_008795948.1:2573444-2593499 GCF_000699145.1 Aptenodytes forsteri
TCTGTCTTGGAGCCGGCTGGAACTGGCTCTGTCAGACATGGGGGAAGCTTCTAGCAGCTTCTGACAGAAGTCACCCCTGTAGCCCCTCCACTACCAAAACCTTGCCATGCAAACCCAATACACCAATACAGACAGAAAGCTTAGAGACGTGAAAAATGAGCCTAAAGGCTAGAAAATAAATTAACAATAATAATAAATAAAATGCCAATTTATTACAACTGATAAATCAATTTATCAATAAGCCTCAACAGAGGTTGCACTCTCTGTCCTAAAAGGTTTCCAAGGCCAAATGGAATAAAGACCCAAGCAAACCAAACTGATCTCAAAGCTGACCCTGCTTAGAGCAGGAGGTTGGACTGGAGACCTGATTTCACAATTCCTTTCCAACCTGAATTATCCTGTCCTGCATTCCTGTTCTGCAGCCTTCCTGAGTTCAGCCTCTGACTACAGAGACTATCAAACTCTTCAAGACTGGCAATACAGACACGTTCATTTGCAGCCATCAGAACTAAAATTCCCCTTGCAGGCTTTCCAGCCTTATAATATTAAGGTGAGGAAGTCATTAACCCTCCTGCCTAATAAAATGGAAACATCAACTCTGTGATCATCTATTGTTAGGTAGTGCAGCAGCTTTGAGAGCGCACCAGAGAGCTGGGCAACAACCCTGCAGGTGGCACAGGGAGGGTGCTAGAGAGCATCTAAAAGGACACCCAGGCTGTAACGTGTGTTAGGCTTCACTACGCTACCAGATTTCAGGGCTCACTAGAAACCACAATCACTGTGAAAATCGCAGCCCACACTTCATGTCTGTAATCAGGCTGGCGTATGAGCGCAGCAGGCAGGGTGGCAGGGAGGTGGCATCTTGCAACAGACATGGCCCGAGCCTGTCTCCTTGAAGCGTCAAACCCGACTGAGTCACACAGAATTGAGTCAAGTTCAAAATTTGAAAGGGAAGGCCTGTTTCCTGATTATCCGTGGCCAGCCCTCCGCTAGGTGCAGACTTTCCCTGACCGCCACCTTGTGTCTCCCGAAAGCGCTGCCAGCAGGGGCAGGATGCTGCACCAGGAGTCCTCTCTAGAGCACAATACCAGTCTTCACTGGTCTGTGTTAAACATTCGTTTTCTTAATTAACACAGGGAGAAGTGCAATTAAAATTCCAGCCAAACTCATAAAATGAATCTCTGTTTCTGTCAGGTTTTTCTCGTCTGTTCCTGGCTAGCAGCACCCCTGGCTAATTGCCTTAAGGAACCAGATAGAATTTATAGCACTCTTCTTAATGTCCTGTTGGTCATCCCATTTATTTTGACAGGAATAGTATCAAACTGCATTTGCAGCTTTATTGTTACCTGAAAATTCACCACTTTTTTTCCCTCTGGAGAGTGCAGCTGCTAAGTTCTGCTCAAAGAACTCATTTGTCCTTTGAGGTATGTCCACTGAGAACCACACATGGGGTAACGGGGACAAAGAACTGGAAACTATTTAAAATTTGGATAAAATTTAAGGCATTCTGATGGTGATCCCTAAACATGAAAAAGCATCTAGTGTGGGCAATGGAAAACAGCAGGGGAAGATGACAGTGAACATAAAAAGGAAGCTCACTTGGCCACGAAGCACATGAACGTCTGTACTGGCCACACCACTCTCACTATGGCCAGAGCATTTCCTTTCCTGGGCAGCTTCTCCAACAAGGGATTGCCAGAACGCCACTATAAAAGGGAGCAGAAGTATTTCAGCAACTCATCCTAGAGGAAAAGCAGGACCATAACCCTCCACTCCCCGAAAGGACAGGATCCACACAAATTATTTTGGTGTTTCCAACAGGTGAAATTCAGATCTACTACATTTTGAAAGCCGGGTTTCCAATGTAACCAAGCTTCTGCCTTGGTTACACAGACAAAAGGCAAACCAAATTGCACCTAAGTGAACATTACCCTGAAAAGGCACTTTAAACTTTCAGGTTAACCTTTGGGTCTCGTCACCACTAAAAAAAGTTACAGCTTTTGCAATCCTGGCAAGTCCACTTTGGCTGAAACACAGCAACTGATATGTTTTAAATCTGCTGCACATATTATGGCAACTCTTAAGTGATCTAAAAGCATCACACACTCCTTACAGAAATCTAGCATCCAGTATCCTCTCTTGCTGGTTAAAGGGAAGATTATTTTCTCACCTGAAGACCAAGACACTGGAAAACTTTTTTTTTTTTTAAACAGTGTCAAATTTCATAGTGAATTCTCAATAAAAAGCTTTAAGAGGCAACTTTTCATTCTACCGGAATAAAGCTATCCCACCAGACCAAGATGCTTGAACACACATGCCAAGCTCTTCGCATATACCTGGTCTCCTTCCCCTCTGTTTGCACAGCAGTAGATGATTTCAACTCTCTTTACACTTCTCGGCGGGAAATGGCAGATTTAGTAGCTGAATTAGACGAACCTATTCTGAGCTGATCATTGGAAATTAGCTCACTCCCATGCAAATGAATACATCTGCTATGAGACAAGGATCCTCACTCAATGCAAAACTTGCTGCCGCTGATGAAAGCTCTCAGTTTCTTTCTGTTAGCAAAAGTAAGGTGAACAAAATAAGTCACGTGCTTGCCTGGAAATTCATTTCTAGTGGGTAGAAACCATTGCCATTCTACAGAGTAGACAATCACTGCTGGAGATCACATTTATAACATAGCTGAACTACACGAGGTCCTGTATCTTTAGAGCTTCTTAAGCATTAAACATGTAAGCCAGCTGATTCACTTCCTTATACGTAGGATGGTGATACTGCACCAGGTAGCCAGTCCATGCAATACTGATCTCAGAATGTAACCTACGCTATTAATTAGCATTTAATGTTCCCATCACCTCATTTAATAGTTGCTGCTCAACTTCTGCACGACACCTTTCAGATGAAAATTCCCCCTATACGCCTGTTCCATGCTCTAAAGACCAAGCACCCTTCAGGGGTGTAAAAGAAGTGTTTAATAACGACTAAGCAATCTTTCAGAAGTACAAAAGTGATACTTGGTTTTATGGTCACTTCACAGTTCCTACTCCCACAAGGAAACATG
Organism: Aptenodytes forsteri; assembly: GCF_000699145.1. Lineage (NCBI taxonomy): Eukaryota > Metazoa > Chordata > Aves > Sphenisciformes > Spheniscidae > Aptenodytes > Aptenodytes forsteri. The sequence goes on from NW_008795948.1 coordinate 2,576,509, forward strand.
GTCACGTGTGATGGAAAAGAGCAACCAGATTAACCTGATACCTTGACATGGTAAGACAAAAGACAGATTTACTAAAGCCAGGAGCAAGAGGTGAAACCGACCCGTAGAAAACTGAGCACTAAGGGTCTGGACTGCAATCTGGCCACAGCTGTGAGGTACATGCTTCCTGATTTATGACAATCTACTGAGAGAGATTACAACAGACCAGGAAATCCACAGCTCCTATCCATCCCAGCAACTGCCTCCCCCAGCACAGGACATGCCGTTACTATGCCAGGAACGAATGAGCTAAGAAAGAAACACCAGACCCCTCCTCTTTCTCTCATCCAATGCTGTTTAGAGAACAACTAGGAGTTTTACTTCATTCTGACACCACCGAGCTTACTCGCAACACGGGCATGGGGCACTCCATCTGTTTTCAGCCACGCAGCTGTCCACACATAATAAGAAACACTACAGTGCAACAATGGCATTTCAGGTGTGCATGAGATAACAGTTTAACTGAACAAACTAAAACCCATAGTATTAATACCGAAGTTCTGCTGTTAAAAAGCCTCAGGAGCACATTACCTCCTACACAACCCAATTGCTACTCAGGTATTTCCAGGGAACCTCAGCCACAAGGCCTGTAGGAGCAAGAAGGATCGATGGACCAGATGAGATGGTCTGGGCGGTGGTGTGAGTAAACAAATGAGGAAGAGAAAATTTAGTGCAAAAATCACCATGAAGCAAGAGGCTAATGCTTCACAGTGCTTCTCCTCTTTTTTTATCCAGTGATAACTCTTGTATAAATCCTCATGACATAAGACAGGCTTATAATTCAGCCACAGACTCATGCCTCTGGATAACTGGGTTCAGTTTCCAACTCCGTTTCAGACTTGCACTGTAGCTGGGGCAAAGCTGCTTCATCTCTGCACTGATGCTTCTTCCGTAAAATGGAGTAAAGTTGTAGTTGCCTCATGTCTTTCCTGCCTCATCTATTCCAGTTGTACACCAGTGTGGGACAACAGTGTCAGCTTGGAGACATCTTTACCACAGTTCAGATATTCATTAATAATCCTCCTAAGGAAAGACCAATTCTCAGCGCAGTGACGAGCTACTGAATTGCATGGGTACAATAAACCAGAAATACTGTCAGCAGGTTAAGGTAAAAGCTATTTAAGAAAGTAAGTGGATTAAATCAGAGTCTTTTACCAAAAGAAAGTAACACATTTCCAAAGAGTTGTAGGACACAAAAGCTTGCACTAAAGACTTACAACAATCTTCTTTTATATGCTTTACAAATCAACTTAAAACGCAAAAAGGAATTGCTAAAGGATGAAGAAAAAAAACCTTTTTTTAAAAAAAAGTACTTAAAAATAGTTATTTTTCCCTTCTTCATTTACCCACAGCTACCTAATTTTGGTTATCATACAAGATACAATTACTGAAGTTGTGCAGAGCACAATAGTTACTCAGCATGGCCATGAAATCACACATCTTATAAAGTTTAGGCCTATAAAAATGTTACCACAACCAAAAAAAAAGTTAAAGAGGAAGAAGGATTTTAAGAAGTCATCTCTGTGCTTAAGCCTTACACATTTAAAACAACATTACCTTTAAGACCAATACCATTTTAGACTATTACACATTAAAACAGGGCATCCAAATTTACACACGTAACTGAAATAAGTAACATGCTTGTTTTTCATACTTATGCTGCATTATCTCCTGCAATCTAACACACAGAATGCATTCCAGGCTATACCCAAAAAGAATTAGGTTTTGTGATGGTTTTTTTTCCCTCGCAGTCATTTCAAAACACTATCACTTCCACAATTTCTCAACCAGCTGTGCTGTTTCCTCATTGGGCTACTTTTGTTTGGGTGATTCTGTATTACAGCAACATTCAAGATTGCTTAAGTTGCCAACGGCTAAACATTACGAAGCATCAGTTGGCATCAAAACCAAATCCAAAGTATGGATGATAATCTCCCAGTTTAAATGCATAAGTGTTTTTGGTTTGGTTTTGGGTTTTGGTTTGGTTTTTTTTTTTTTAAAAAAAAGAAACTGGGCAATAAGCAAAATCAGCCAGTCAGCCTGGAGATTGTGATCTAAAAATGTCCTTGCATTCCAGTTGTTTTCAATAAATCCTCCCACAACATCATACCATGCCATGCCGACATATTGCTGGTATGACAAAAGGGAACTGGCAGCAGGTCATGACAGATCTTATCTGTTCCTACACCACATCATTTAAAGGATTCCAACCCAAGGACAAACACACTTTTGTATGGGTAATGACTTCAATATGTTTAGTCTACTTGCAAGCATCACACAGATTATCGTGTCCTAGTTCAAGGCACTGCCAAAACCTATGTCTCTGCTAATGCCTAATCCATTCAAGCCCCTGACTCCTACGCCCAAGATGTTCCAAGGCATGTAGAGATGATGCTCCTATTGCACAAATATGGATTAGTGTCCAAAAGAGGCATCTGCATGAAGAAAGAGAAAAACAAATCAGGCTATACTGGCTAACACTGACAAAAGCAAGAGACTGAAAGTTCAGACCACATGAGAACATGCCAACTCTCTCCAGTAACTCAGCTGTGACCAGTTTGGATTGCCCAATTGTTAAGATAGGCTAAAAATGGATTCCAGAAAAGCAGTTACCATAATGATCATAACTGGTGGTCTTTGAATAAAGTGAAATGAAGAAATATTTTGGAAGAGAGTAGCAGTTCTGATGTGGCAAGATGATTATTTCTCATGCCGCATAATCAGTACACTGACCTGCTTAATTCTTGCATTTCCACTTGTTCACCTCACTATCTAGCATTACGTCCCCAGCTGTAGTTCAGCAGAGAATTTCAGAAACATCTGAAACCTCTTATGACTTTACATGTGCATTTACATAACTCTTCCACCAGCGCTTAACTACCAATTAAGCTTTTGTACCACTTTACAAAGCAGCAAAACACAGTACGGAGAAGATGAGTGAGGTACTCACAACTTTCTCTGGCAGGTTGCTCAATGAACTGTTTTGCTAGGTGTTAAACAAAAGCCCTGTAGTATGAATACGGAGTAACACATCACATAACAGACTTAAGCCTTTTGCCTTACAATTCTGTTCTTACCCACTCCGTTTATCTTCACCGACATTATGCCAGCTCCTCCCAGAATTACACTTGAAGACCACAGGCAGTCCCAGAACTTATTATTTTTTTAATAAAAAAAGAACAGTCAATTTCATGCCTCTTGGCTCAAAGAGCATAACTCATGATACAGAAAGGATAGGAGCTGTCTTTCTGCAAGACAGCCTTCAGAAGCTTTCCCCATCTGGTGAAATATGTAAAGTATGACCAATGTAAATGACACAAAGGCTCAGAGGCAGCTGGGGAGAATGACTGACTGAAACAATTTCACTCTAGACCACAAAATGGCTTGGGCAAGTGACATTCACCACAGTTACGTTACTGAAAAGGTTCATTAATTCTTTAAATGGACTTTTCAGGCATGCACTCTGAGTCTAGGAAGGAAAGAGACATTACCTTTTAAAGCTCATAAGATAGATTGATGGCACAGAAAGGAATAAGTAGAAGCCCCATGTAAGATAAATGGTAGCAAGCTGCATTTTCATTATGCTTTTCAAATGGAAAAGTTTGCTTACTTGTTAACTAGAAGACAAAGACTTTATTTGCAGACTGTTGCAGAAAGTAAGAGTATACCCAATTAAGAAATCTAAGAGGTGACCTTGCCTGAAAAGATGAAGGCAACAGTACTGTTGCTACGTTAGATACCAGTGTACTACGGCACTCTCTCTTCCCCTCCCACTTTCAGGAAACAGTTCTAGCAATCACATCTTTCACAGTCAGCAAGACTACACAACTATGGTCCTGCTTCCAGCCTCCAGAATTCACTCACTAGAGCAAAGAGCTCATACCCTGATATAATCAACATATGTAAGTGAAGACGCTGATGTAATGCTACTTAAAACTTGTCTTTCCCTGTTAAGTCTGTTAAAATTGTCCCAAGAGGACTTCTCATAAGCTGGCTACTTCTAATTTGCCCTCAACTTAATAGAAAACCAACCAAAAAAACCTGAAAACCTCAACTTAACTGCCCTTAGCAATACTGTAGAATCCATTTAGTGGTCAAGCAATAGATGGACAAAAATTTGTACAAGATCTTGAGGACAGAGTGCATGAGACAAGGTATATACGTTCAAATATCTGACTTCAAGTGACTTGATTCCTGCTTTTTTCCCCTTTTGGAGGAAGAGGGCTTTGCTGATTATGTGTTTCCAGTTAATATGGAACCACTTCCCTGTGAGCTGATGCAGATGAGTGGTTCGCAGCATGAAGTCTGTTGAAGCAACAGCAGGCAGCAATACACTCACCTGGTCTGATGAGTTCAGCATTCCAGCTTTTCCACTCCAGACCCTGGATTCAAATCTTGTATTTCAGTCACAAGCAAAACAACCTTAGACAACATCATGGTACTTGCATGCAAAAAGACCAAACAACCCCAAAACCAGCGCAAACCATTGTACTAACTTAATTTGAGTCAACAGCCTGTTTAAAGGAAACCAGAATGGGAAAACAAGTCTAGACATCTTTCCCTCAGAAAAATCAAACTTGTATAAGCTGGTTGAGTGACATACTTGGTGTGGAATGCATGCTAGTTTATGCAATATATGCGACATAATAATTTGTGAGTACCTCAATACAGATTTCTATTTATTCTTCCATTTAATACTAGGCGCTACTTTTTCTTCACAGATATTACATCTGCTGACTGCCTCCTCTCTTCATAGATGGCAAGCTGGACATAAGTATTATTTGCAGCAAAAAGATTACCTTCTTATATGTTCCTTGCCAGTTAACAAATCTGAAATTGTCAGCTTAAGGGTATTACAGCCTTGTCAAAGAGATGTTGGTTTTACTTTTCTGTTCAGCTTCCAGAAACACTGGTGAAGAAAATGGAGGTTAAGAGTTGACATGAGATTCCTGAATGCTCATCTCTGGCGGAGGTTTGTCTTTGGGCGATTTCTAGAGAAGAACTGTCCAGTAGATCCCTCTTGACACATTGCATCTATGCAGACCTGTGGATTGCTGTACTTCTGCAACACATGTACTGGAAGGAAAATTTAGTTTAAACAAACATCCAGACCACATACAGTCCCCTCTCCTGGCAACTCTGCCTAAAGAGCCACTAACGACACAATAAAACTACGTTTCTGATCAAATAATACCTGGTGAAACAGCAATGTTAACGGCTATGGACCCGTGAAGTGTGAAAACATGCTTCAAGCCATCCTAAAACAAGACATTCAAACTACCAGAGGTTTAAAAAAAGTCACTGAGAAAAACATATCAGAGAAGACACAATCAATATATACCTTCTCCCCTTTTACTTTATGTCTTCCATAGAGATAGAAATTGGACACCATCCACTTTGAAGTCCGATTCATACCTACCATCTTTATAAGCAAACCAGTAAAAACCCAAGAGTACAGTTACAGCAAAACATAGGTTTACCTGGCATGTTTTTCAACAGTTTACGTAGATCCAGAGTCCATCAATAGGTAGTTTCTTCCACATCTGTAAGCACTGAGCTGGGAGAGGCCCAACTCAGCTAAAAGCAGCAGCAAAGCTGAAACTAAACACACAGACCTGTGAAGAATAGAAATGAGGCCCAAAGGTTTGGTATTGTTACTTCTTTGTTCACTGGGGAAAACAGAAGAGAAGAGGAAAAACATCCTCCTTTCAACAACAGTTCACTTATATCAGCTGCCTGTAGCAGCAGTACCAGATACATTTTTATGATTATTTAACATTTTCAGTTAATGACGAATGGGGTAACAGAAGACAGACAAGTTGTTGGCGATTAGAAAGGCATTTAAAATTTGGAAAACTGGAATTTTCCTGAAAAGTTTTTTCTGATGGACAGGAAGAGGAAGGGAGACATCCCAAATCAACACTTTGTGACTTCACTTAGGAGAATTCCCCTACCAAAAGTTTCAGTCTTCAGATTTCCTGGCGGTTTAAATACAGAGAAGGAGCCAAAGACAACAAAGAGACTACACACCTAATCTTACTCAGATGTATGTTACCACACAGCAAGCAGAGATTTCTTTTTTTTTTTTTTAAAATAGCTTCTTCAGTTACAAGTTGCACACCTTCATTTGTACTGGGAGATGTTTGAAATTGTCAATATTAGTGTAAACGTTTACCCCAATAAACATTAAGCATTAATTTCTCCATCATGATACAACAGGATCCACACTAAAGTAAAGGTGAGCTAACCTTTCACTGAAACTGAAGGCAACTTGCAATGTCTTTTTGAGCAGCAGTGGGCACACTGAATGCCTACACACTCAACAGTCACTATGTGAATTAATTTTTAACACATCAGTCTTCTCAGGCTATGGTGAGATTCACGTTGCCAGCATGCTGAACCTCAGCTACGCAGTTTTAAGTACCAACGATGCCACACCAAAAAAGCGTACTGAAGACTTTTGAACTCTCGGTTACATTACTTCAGAAAGCAGCAACAGTGGATGCCACGCAGAGATGAGACATCCCTGTGTAAGGGCTGTCTTAGAGCATCCAATATCAATACTGTTCGAGATACAAACATTTTGTGCAATTATGCCCTCTTCCATTAAGGAAATGCCTGAAAGAGTACCACAGCCTCAGATTCAGCAGCACTGATATCAGCAGACAGGCCTAAAATAGATATGCCACCAGTCACCTGGTGACCGATGGTGCCATCACTGACTGGTGCCATCAGAGCTTAGATATTCATCTTTCATACAGGTTAAGCTGTGTAAGGAATAGGGGGACAAGTTACACTACAGTTATCAAAGTAGCCCACTCTCAAAGGTGGAATTTTTCCCCCTTTCAACTCTCTTGAAGAACTCAAATTTACTCAGTCATGATGGAGGTTTCCTCTACTCCAAGTTACCTTTGGATGTGTTTTATCTGGATTGAATGCAAAATCCAATATACACAAATACCAGTGCAGAACATTTGTGCTTCCAATAGGAAGTTATAGTGTTGCACCTAAACAGACTTCACATGGCTACTTATTTACGCATTAAGAAACATGCTTATAATTCAGCAAAGCCGCAATAAAATCATTTCACGAACGGAGTAACAGTATCTCATTTGTCCAAGGCCACAAAAGTGGTAGAATTGAAGCCAGTACTTTCAAATCTCCTGACTCCCAGACTGGTCCATGCTTATCTTCACTTAATTATGAATTTAGAAAAATACGACTTGCCTTTAAGTTCTCATCAAGCTGCAACAACAGCTGATCCATGGAGACCCATTCTTCATGCTTTCTGTGTAGTGCATGGAATCATGTCAGTTGTATTGATATACCATGATAGAGCATAAGGCAAGTATCTTCGAAGGATATTACAAATACATACATATATTCCTCAAATGCAAAAGGACTACTTCTGTTGTCTTAACTCAGGATTTCAAAATAAAGAGAAGCACGTCATATTCATGTATCAATCTTTGAACAGCTTTGTTAGTAGAGAATAAAGCTGACTTTCTTCCCCATTTACTAGTGAAAATAAATGCCGAGTTTTCTAACACCATTAAAAAATCTCAGTAGTTTCAAAGTGTTCCTACTCTAGAGAAGCTGGGATCTGCACCAATATTTGCCAATGTGACATCAACTAGTTTTTCCATCCCATGCCTCAATTTGTTGAGATCACTGATGTAGACATTACTAGTGATGACATACACTGCCACCTTGTGTTATAGTTTAGAACTGAAAAAGCCTGAAAAGTTGATTTCACACAAATATCCAGCTTCAGCTGTTTTAACAGCATGGTTTTTTTCCACAGCCATTGTCCTACATGAGCAGCCTCTCCACTTTTACGTAACTAAGACCTAACTCAGGCTGCAACAGATGTTAAGTCTCCATGATCTCAAGAAACAAAGTTCATTCTTCTCCACTAACTGATGCAGGTACTTTCAAGAGTACATAGTTTTGCAGAGACAGTTGGTGCTAAGTGGCATTACCTTTTAGTGGTATTACCTTTTAGTTTTGAGATGCTGTTCCTCCAGCACAAGCAAATAAATATGTATGTTACAAAACTGTATTGACAAAAAAGAGAGGCTAAGTATTAATCCCTTTCTCAACCTGAATCTGAAGAAGAATAATAGAAGTTGTCCCCTTTACATCCCTGGACTATATTTTGACAACAGGTATTGTGTCATTCCCTCCTCTACAAGAGGAGACTGAGGGCTCATTTACCTACAATGGCTGGGTACAAGCTGAGCAACTACATTCTGTACCAGCAGTACACACTGGGATAGGAGCTTCAGGACCAACAAGAGGGATGTGAAGCTGTAAATACCTCAGTGATCTGTAGCCAACCCAATCCTCCTGCTACATCTGGGCCTCACAGGGGACATGGAAGCGATCATCCATTAAACCTTCTCAAGTCCAAAGCTGAGTGTAGTTACAGAGTCTTGCAAAGCAGTCCCAAGCCCAGCAGGTGTATCACAGAAAAATATGTGTTAACAAGTAGAAGAAAGAAAAATGTGGAATGATTCTGGAAAAGAATGTTCGTGGACTTTGAAGCTGTATTGTCCTTTTAAAGACATGCTGAGTGGAAATCCTATTTTCTTTAAAAAAAAAAAAAAAAAAAAAAAAAAAAAAAAAAAAAAAAAAAAGGAAGAAGGAAGACTGCCTTATGATTTGGGTAAGTATGGTCATCTAGAGAGAAAAAGAAAGCTTCTGTTGTCTCTATTCTGAATAAATAGCACAGTATCAGAAAACCCCTACAAGTGCAATTACACAGATCAAAATCCTAGATTACCAGTTTTCTTCCATGCTGGGCAATACTATGCAACCTGTAAAACATTACTATATTGTTAACTATTTACACGATAGTAGCATTGAGACTACCTACTTAATTTCTGCACTGACATTAAATTGGAAATTTTTGTATTACCTTGTGTCTCACAAATTATCTATTGAAATAGACGCATTACAGTAATTCACAAACTTAATTCTAGCATTCAGCAGGAGTCTTTCTTGCTCTAGCAGATAGCAGTTTTTCCCATCAGGTGAGCTGGCAAGCAAGTGTTCACAGAGGAATATGCTAAAGTTAAGTAGCATTCACTGACCAATTCTGACACAAGATGAAATTTAGTTTAGAAGACCATTTTTTTGGGGTATGTTTGTTTCTTCCCTTCCCCAACCCAAGCAGAAAAAAGCAAGACACAAGTCTTCTGCCATACTAATGTATTCCATCTTTCAAAAAGAAAGACATGATTTTAATATTACTTAACAATATGTTAAAAAAGTAGCCAGTTAGGCTTCAGTGTTAATACAATTATACACTCTATAACAGATTTGATAGTGTGAGTACTGTTCTTTTTTAAATTTTCTCATTCTGCAAGTATTCTTACACAAGCTGGCTACAAGTCAGGGAAAAAAAAATCAAAACACAAATAGCGTAACTTGTACACTCTTAAACAGTAGATTGTGAAAGAACTGAGGAAATACTTGTCCCATAAGAGCCTCTTTTTCATGAAGTCATGTCAGGAGAATTCTGGAGCAGATGAAAGCACAACTGACTAGGTCCATTCCTTTGTCAGGAGTCAGAATGACAAAACATAGCTAGATGCAGAAGTGACAGGAGCCACTGCAGATGATGCAAACTAGTATTTTGGCCTCCACCCAAGCCTAAGCAATTTAAAGTCTTTGAGGCCAAGGCATTCAGAAGGAGATGGAAAAGAGCTATTGTTCCAACTCCAACGGCATACAGCTACAATCAAGTAAGTCTCACTCACAGACTACAAGCACACAAGCTAACAAATTCAGGTAGAAAGTGGCAATTTTTCAGTCCGCAAGAATTATCAGGCCAAAGGGTTCAGTGCAGATCCACACAGCACTGGGGACAAGGCAAGGCAGCACTGGCTCAAGACCAGGTAAGCTCTCAGCACAGCAGGACAGATAAGTGGAGTTGTCGTTCATTGATTCCTGCAGGGTTCCCTCCCCATATTGTGTCATTTCAGTGTGCAGCAAAGGTGGTTTTTTTCAAGCTAAAATTGGACCAGTTGATGGAAAGTCTCTGCCTTGTCTGTCTGGCAGAATCCAAGCAGAATCTGAAAAGAAAAAAGCGATAAAGTGAAACCAATATACTTAAAATCAAACCACAGGTGTTACCCTCTTTTGAAGAGCAGCACCCATTCAGAAAGACAAAACCTCTTAAAAAAGTCATACCTAAAAAAAATCATTTGTGCATCACTCAAATAAGTCATAAACCAGTTACTTTAAACACCACTGCACTATCAAGAGTAAGTGAATGAAGTAGTAAAGAACACGGCATATTTAGCAGCACAGAAGCTAGCTGAATGTTAACTAGAAACAGAGCTGACATTGCTGTATTTACTAAAAAACCTCATAACAGTAAGAATGAGCGGTAGGAAATGTGTAAAGCAGAAGCACCGATGGCATGGGACACTGCTGCTTCTCTTCTGAATACAGCAAAGTTATGTTTGAGACAAAGACCTAGGGAAAGGAGGTTTGTTTATAATACAGCAGATAAGCAGCCCACGTGCCTGGAAAAAGCACCTTTAGAACAAAAATCCACTTATTCGCTTTCACTGAATGCAATTTAGGGAAGAACTTTTGAAATAGGTTGGCATGTGCAGGTATTTCAGTGACAGTTAATTCATGCTGAAGTCCTTTACCGAGGCAAGGTGTAGCTTGTTAAGGCTAAAGGCTGCACAACAGCATCAAGGTAGTGCATACCCCTCCCTGGAAGGTTATATACAGCTTCTGTAACAACTGAAAGCCAAAAAAGGGGAGCAGGCAGAAGGAGCGAAATAGAAAGGTACAGTAGAAGGTTAGAAGAACTAAACTTATTTTGTTCTTTCTATGCTAAAAGAACTTCCATGCTAAAGTTAGAAGTAGCTTGCAAAATTAATCCTGAAGTCAGGGTGTAATTAACGTATCCATCTATTACGCCACTACAAAGCAAGAAGAAAAGATGATGAATTAACAAACTATCAGTAAAAAGTATGAATTCAGGAGGCCTGTGCAGCTCATTGCCATGGAGGGTTATTAAAACAAGCAACATTGCTAGCCTTCTAAGTATTATGTTGGAAATATCAATTATAGAAAACATGCATTAAAAGGTGTCTTCACGGCATTAAGTAGCTGTTTTTGTCCCCTAGAACAGCACCTATCAGGGCATTTCAGACACCTTTTCTAAACAGGTATACACAAAAAAACTGGACTGTTACACACGCTTCCTAGCAGATGACAGTAAAGGAGAAGATCACACCAATTACTGAATTGATTATAAAACAGTAGTTAAAAGTTTTAACTCTTCATTTGGAATCACGTTCGACAAGTTTCTCTCCAAACTTCAGCTGCACTTCCACAAATGTAAGACACTATTTCATTTGTCCTATTGAGAATAGAGAATTGGTGAAGGGAACTTTTCTGTTTTCTTGTTACAGATACTGCAAACTTGGACGAAGCTAAGGATATTCCATGAAACCCATAACAAAGGCTTATGCTATACCAACACTAGCACTATCTAATATATGCCACATTTCACCTATAAAACCTACATTTCGATTTAAAAGAAATCCTTTGATTGGTACCATTCAAAAACAATTCTTAAGAATAGAGAGTATGTTGTTTTGAAAATTTCATCTTCTAGTACATTGTAACTCCATAAATAATCACAGACATATGCATTTTGTATAGTAATAACAAGCAGCACAGAGAAGCAGTTGTACTCTGTCCTTTGCAAGACCCAGACATACATTACACCCCAGGCACATAGACTATCAAAACTATGCAAATTTAGAAAAGAACTTAAAATCCATACTGAAAGCCTCTTCTTAAAAAAACCTACCCTTTAAACAAATGGCTTTAGTTTGGTGAAATACTACTGTTGATTCCTCAATTATTCAATTGCAGGAAACTGATTTATTCGTAACATTTTGGATTTGGCTATCATCATGAAAGTCTTACTAGATGTATTCATGGGAAACTAGCACACCTAGTCACCATTAAAGAACACAAATTTGAGTAGATATCAGTATTATGGAATAACATATGCTACATTATTTAAACATGAACTGTCTGCTCATATTTGAGAAATTTAAAGGTAACTAATGTGATGCATAATCCCAAAAGCAACCAAAATGCACCCCTCTATGATTGGCATAAGCTAATAACCCACAGCTGTACCATCTTTACTTCATGTACAGTATAAAATTCCAACCTAATAGCTCCTATAAATGAGGAAAACATCATGAACAAATCTTTTTGAAGTATCTGTTCTGAAATTTAAAACGTAAAGTTTTATTTGTTCAACACTTAACACCTAACATAGCATTTATTTATTTATTTATTTAAACACTAATCAGTATTTAGTCTGTGTGGATAATAAAAGAAATACTCATTCAAACTTTGCTTACAGAAAAAAAGTGGTAACTGAGGATATTCTGAGAGCCTTGATGAGAACCTGGGGGACACACATGATTCCAGCACTCATTTCTGTATTTCATAGAATAGTTTGGGTTGGAAGGGACCTCTAAAGGTCATCTAGTCCAACCCCCCTGCCGTGGGCAGGGACATCTTCAACTAGATCAGGTTGCTCAGAGCCCCGTCCAGCCTGACCTGGAATGTTTCCAGGGATGGAGCATCCACCACCTCTCTGGGCAACCTGTGCCAGCGTCTCACCACCCTCAGCATCAAAAATTTCTTCCTTATATCTAGTCTAAATCTACCCCCCTTTAGTTTAAAGCCATTCCCCCTTGTCCTGTTGCAACAGGCTCTGCTAAAAAGTTTGCCGCCATCTTGTTTATAAGCCCCCTTTAAGTACTGATAGGCTGTGATTTGTGCTACTCAGCCGTGATTGTGCCCATAGATCTACAGCTTTAGTGATTGTTATAGTATTCAAAATGTCAGCTGTACTGTCTTGTAACATAGCAAATCCTGTTACAACACAGGCTTTTCTGCTAGGAGTTAATTATTAAGTTGTGGGGGGTTTTTGGGTGTGGGGTTGTTTTTTTTTTTAAAAAAAACATGGCATATGGGAAGAAGCACAACAGCTTTATGTGTAGGGATTACAGCACTTTACCTTTTAAAATACTCCACTTCTCGCTCTGTTTCATCCATTTCCACACTGTCTAGATCAATGTCTTTGGGTAGAAACACATCATCTACAAAGGAAAAAGGATGATACTATGTTAGATTCTGTGGGGAGGGGGGAAGAAGAGAGGAAGAAGCTTGAAGAAGCTGCATTAAAGATGTTTTTGGAGAACTGCCTGAACTTTGTTGAGAATGTATAATTTAACCAAAGGGCTCAATGAATCACATAGCTAATGACTAGCATTTGACTGCCTGGAATTTGTTGGCCTTACTACTAAAAAGGCAGCTTTAGAAACATTTTAAAAATGGTATTTATAAATAAAAATATTTCAAGAATTCGGGGTTTGTAGAGCTGCTGTACTCCATCTGGGACATGATCATCAGGCTGTGTCTGCAAGAGTCTAAGTCATGCTACAGACAATTAGGAATTTTTTTTTTTTAAAACATTTTTTAACATATTTTAATATGGCCTGAATTTAGGCCTCAGCTATAGCAACAACATCTCTTTAAAGTCTGTTGGTATATCGTACCATCTCAGTTCTCTTTTGTACTTAAAAAAAAAAAATGCTTCAGAAAGTGTAAACTTTTGTAGAAACCAATTTGAGCATTTTCCTCTTAAAAGTCTCTCTTCTTAGCACATATATACTCCAGCCTCATTACTGAAGCAGCTTCAGAACCCATTCCAAAAAGGGTGAGACAAAGAAACTAACCAAAACACCTAGTACACATCAGGACTCTAGAATCCTTGAGATTACAAGAACAAACAACTCTCTTCTAAAGGCATTCCTGGTAGTTCAGAAGTTGCACGCCTTTGCTGTGCAACTTACTTCTGAAGAACCAGAAAGCCCTATAAACACAGGGCTTCCCTATACCCCTAGTTTTCTTCAGCCTCTTCACAACAAGGAGTTAAAATACCCTGCCAGAATAAGTTTCTTTAAGAAACAGAGATCACACCAAAAGCAATAATGTTCACTGCCTTAACACTTCATTTTAAATCTCAGTTAAACAAAACCCAAACTTTGTTACCCTCTTTTCCATGTTCTTTCAATTACCCTATTTCTATTTTTTTTTTTAGTTCATTTTTTGTGCTTTCGCTAATTTGGTACCTTTAAGAAATGCCTTTTAGAAGTTACAGCTAAAGGAAAATTGTATATTACAGTATCTTTCTTGTAGTTCTAAAGTCAGAACTACTCGAAGTGGCAATCCAGTCCCAACTCTTCAGAGAGCAGCACAATTATCTCTTTATAAATTCAGGAACATGTCCCTGTGTTTTTTCACACTTAAACATTAGTTTTCAGAAATTGTAACTATACTTAAGCAGCAAAAAACAATGGTGAGGGGCAGGGAGGAGGAAAAGATGCAGGAAGCTACCTAAATGCTCCTACAGTAAACACCCTCCACCACCATCCCCCCCTTCAATAGTTTCTCCTTCAAATGTCTCCAGTCTTCTCTTTCTGCTCCTAATTCTAGAGTTTGGTCTTACTCCAGCGACTGGAGTACATTCTTCCTGGTAAATTAAAAAAAAAACAAACCCAAAACCCAAACACACCACAACACAGTATGCACAAGAACTAAGGTATCAGAGAAAAGGGTTCAATGCTGTATCGCTGCTCGATTGACACGGAATGGAAACATTGAACACAAGAAGAGTTAAAAAGAAAGACTGGTGGGCTGACTCAACCCAACCATGAAACCACAAAAACAAAGTTGGGCTCTACACCGAGCACTTGCAACAACCAGGAATTTGGTTTACATATTTGTAACAAAGCTTAATAAACATGAGTATCCTGAAACACTGGCAGAGACTGCCAAAGGATTAAGGTCTCATATCTTGATGTGCTTACCAGACAGAACGGCAATGAAAACTGCAATATTAAGTTATTCTGCTGAACGGACATTTAATTTGTGCACCGTTACCACTCAGCTACTGGGTGATCCCAGGGGAATGACCAGGTGCTCCGAGCAGACAGATGTCCGTACCACAAAACCGCCATCCCAACTGGCAGTCCCAGTAGGGACCAAGCATGTGCAGTAATAAGCTGGTGCCCAAGAACGGCAGTTAGATTAGCGTGCTGACAAAGCCAACCAGCCAGCACTGTATGTGCTTCTCAGCTCTAGTATTAGCTGTTAGATGTTTTCAGGAAAACAAAAAAATACGTTGGGAAGAAAATTATGCAAGTGCAACTTGTTTGAGTCAGCTCAATCTTCTATGGTTTTATTATTTCTATCAGATAAATAAAAAAAAAAAATCTGTTTACTAGCACAAACTAATATTCATGTGGAGAAAACACTCAATATTATCAACTAACTAACATCCCACTGTAAGTTTTCACTCTGGCAAATAAAAAATAGTAAATTAGTTTTTGTATTTACTTCACCTGTTGATGTAATTAATATATGAAAGGAATTATTTCCACTGAGAAAATGCATATTTATGCATGAATGATCATTCTTTGGTTGCAGAAACCCCTTATTTTCCTTGGTCAAAGAGTAAGGCCAACTTTAGACTATACTCTTAATGCTGCATGAGAAACAACCTTGCTTTTAAAGAAGTTCAAAATGGATTTCAGCATACTATTGAATTATTTTAAATATTTATTTTAAGCAAGATAGGCTTTACAGAAGAGACTGGCTTTACAGAAGAGACTGGCTTTCTTAACTGACAAAAAACCCCCATAAAACCAGCAGCAAATGCTAGCTTATTCATTCTTTAAGTATCCTACACCTCTTTACTAAAACTATATGCATCGCCTAATTGTTATAACAACAATTAATTGAGTTTTCCTGACACCAGTTTTTCTGTTTCTCTAATTTGCACTGGCAGGAATGACTGAAGATAAAGATTTCAAACTTCTGGACTTAAACGGTAACAATAAAAAACAACCCAAGCTCTTCAACTTTCTTATATACTTACCGATGGAATTGTTGACTTTGTCCCCTTTTTTCTTCTTGTTTTTCTTGTTCTTGCCTTTTGGTTGAGGAGAATCTGCAAGTATTAGCTTATTATTTTGTTGCTGTTCACTTGGTGAAGGGGATTCACTTGTTATAGGTGCTTTCTCTTCCTTTACATGGTTCAACTGTTTTTTGTTGTTACTGTTTAATTTCTTCTCCTCTTTTTTAGGTTCTGCAAGTGTTGGGAGCTCTGCTGCTTTTGCTTTGGATTCTATTTGGTTTCTGGTTTTAGTCTGAATCTCAGCTGCTTTGGGGGATTCAACAGGCTTTTTCACTTGTTCAGCACATGGTTTGTTTATCTGCTTTAGTTTCTGTTTGCTGTTTCCTTCTTTATGTTGATGCATAATATCAAGCAGAAAAGAGAGGGGCTCATGCTGTTTTACACTCCCCTCTTTCTGATAAAGCAGCTTTGAGTCTCTAGTGTTTACAGGATTGGATAGTTCACAGCCTGTCTCCAAAACTGGCCTCTGTTCTGTATGATTCACGTGCCTTGACAGTGAACTGGAGGAGGTTTCTATCTTTTCTGATTGCTCAAGTGTACCATTCTGAATGTCTTCGGGTGCATTTGGGACAGACTCCTTCACTGCCTGGCAGTTTCGAGTAAGCATGTCCACCTTCTGACAGTCTTTACTCGTTCGTTCTTTCTTCTTTTTCTTTACAGCCCGCAACTGCTGAAGTTCTTGAAGCCGTTGTAATTCTTGTTTCAGCCTCTCTTCTTCTTCTTCCTCTCGCCGCCTCTGTTCCTCAAGCAACTGGTGATGCTCCCTCTCCCTGGCTTCTGCTTCAAGTCGAGCTTTTTCTTCAAGCTACAAAATAATGATAGGTTTCTTGAAAATGACAAATATTTTGGAAATTAAGAGTTTTAGGGATTATTACTACTTTTCTCTATGAACATCATAATTCCTAGGATG
>NW_008795948.1:2593887-2595048 GCF_000699145.1 Aptenodytes forsteri
CGCTTCTGTTCCTCAAGCAACTGGTGATGCTCCCTCTCCCTGGCTTCTGCTTCAAGTCGAGCTTTTTCTTCAAGCTACAAAATAATGATAGGTTTCTTGAAAATGACAAATATTTTGGAAATTAAGAGTTTTAGGGATTATTACTACTTTTCTCTATGAACATCATAAATCCTAGGATGTTAACATATGAACATCCAGAAGCCTGCGCAGCCAGCAGATACCTATTTATACAAAAGCTGCCCTTTAAAGTACATTAAAATTCTTTCTATATTTCAATTTTCTGTGTTTCTGTAATGTATTTGACCATTGTTAATACCAACTGTTGATCTTCTCTTTGTTACTGCTAAGTCTAACTCCATATCAAAGTTTTCTACAACCACAAAAACCTGCTGAAAACAAAACATTCAGCTTCATTCTCAACAATTGCGTGTATTACCAAGGTAACTCAGGTTTGCATCATGTTGCATTGTTTACCCGTTCTCTTGCTATGGTAGCAGAGTTGCTCTGTTTCAGTGTTCATGAACATTAGGAAGAGCAATCATTAAAAACATTTTACAGCAAAACACTAAGCACATTAAAGCTACATTAAAAGTTGTCAAAAATAATAAGGATGGTAAAGTTTTCTGTTGTCAGCCATACGTTCATTAACCACATGAAACAAATACACAAGGGATTTTTTTCCAGCCATTACTGCAAATGCCTAAAACATTGCTGTGCAGCATTGATCTTGCATCACTAGCAAAATGCAAGAAAGTCATACACTGAGAACAATCATGTCCATTTATTTTCTTGCACATTTAGAAGTACCTGTATGGGATTACTTTTTCACAGTTATAGAAGTCACGCAAAAAACCCTATGAGAATCTTCCACTTCTTACACTCAAACTGCATTGCAAGAGCAAAGTGAATTTTGCAAAGTGAATTTTATTTATAAATAACTCGCTAAGCCTTCAAGTTGCTGAATAGTGCTGCAACATAGTAGCATCCATTAGTGCTGCAATGGATGGCTATAAACTCTTCAGAAGGGACAGGCGAGGAAGGAGAGGCGGTGGGGTGGCCCTGTATGTTAGGGAGTGCTTCGATTGTATAGAGCTCAACGATTGTGATGATGATACGGTCGAGTGTTTATGGGTAAGGATGAGGGGGAAGGCCAACGAGGCA
>NW_008795948.1:2597063-2618587 GCF_000699145.1 Aptenodytes forsteri
AGGTATTTAAAAGACGTGTAGATGCGGCACTTAGGGACATGGTTTAGTGGACATGGTGGTGTTGGGTCGATGGTTGGACTCGATGACCTTAGAGGTCTTTTCCAACCTTAATAATTCTATGACTCTATAACATGAACATAAAGAATATAACTTGTGAACATCAGTCTTCCAAACCCATGGAAGCATTTAAAGAATGCAGAATTAGGGCCAGCAAGCAAATCCACGAACAAGAAATATTTACAGTGTGGTCACACAACGTACTTACCAGAATTCAAAAACATTCAACAATCAATCTCATTGCACTTTGCATGAACATAAAGAATATAACTTGTGAACATCAGTCTTCCAAACCCATGGAAGCATTTAAAGAATGCAGAATTAGGGCCAGCAAGCAAATCCACGAACAAGAAATATTTACAGTGTGGTCACACAACGTACTTACCAGAATTCAAAAACATTCAACAATCAATCTCATTGCACTTTGAACTTTATACCTAAGGATGATACTGGAACTGCAGTAAGAAAAGCCAATTTCTTGCTTGTTCAACTTAAAAAAAACCAAATACATATTTCCTCTATTAATCCAGCAAATACTGTTTTCAAAAAATAATTTCACTGTTACACTTCAGAGTTTTTTAGAAGTGTTTTTGCCAATTTCCATTTGAAAGCAACCTGTATTTTTTCTTCCCTGTCCCCTCTTTGCAGCTCGCCACTTCACTCTGGCTTGGGCTAGCCCTTTGTGTCATCATGTGGCACAGCGTTTAATCTCTTTCAGTCAGGACAGCAAGGTGCCCAGTGCAGTGGTTCTAAAAATATGAAATCTTGACTTTTCCACTCTCATAAAAGTACTGACCTAGTGTTTCCTGGCTTCCTACAGAGATACATTATCATAACCATTATCCCAATAAAGAAACACCAGTTTTATAACTTCCCCCACTTTTAAATATCAATTCTGCAAAACAATCAAATTCTTAATATTTCTGACATTTAGAAATAGCTTTCTAAAGTGTGGGAAATTCCAATATAAAGCTGACTTTCAACAAAACACATGACAATGACATTGTGAGGAATCTTCCCAGCCTACTACATAACTCCTCAGGCAGCATCAGAACAGGTAAGCTAGCTGTGTATATACAAACAGGCAGTGTATCACAAACTACACAGAAAACAATTATACCATTATTATAAAGTCAGTATACAGTGGTATACTTACAGAGAGTGCACAGATTCTCAAAGACATGAGGTCTAGGATAAACATACTTTTATGTCTTACCTTTCTTTGCTTATGTCTGGCTCGCTTGGCTGCCCGAGAACTGCTTACTGGTTTGGTTTCAGAGCTGTTTATAAATTGTAGCAAGTCTTCCACCTTTCGGTGGTCAACAACACTTTCCCTTTCAGAGATCTGATCTGGTTTCTTCGGCTGTTCCTCTTTCCTTTTTGTTAGACGTAAACGAAGCTTTTCTCGCATCTCTGCGTAATTTCTACTGGTTGGTGCAGCTGGAGGCTGAAGGACATGAGACAAGAACTGAGTGACTAAATGTAAATATTTCACTGACCTAATACTTGTGAGATTTCGAAATTTTAGAGACCTTCAAATAACTTGGAAGGTCCAAACCTGAATATCAAACTTCTCATTGTTTGTATATGTACCTAAAGGTGTGTTTAACAGGCAAACAGACCTGTCAGACTTGGTGCCAGCTTGTGAACTGTATTTTCCAACTGAAAGAATGACTGATCTTGTGGGGGAATGCACAAGTGAGAAGACAAAGAAATGCTTTTAAAAGCAAGAAAGGAGATTTCCACATTCTCTTGTGATCGGTATACCACATTTGAAAATTTGAAAGGAGCAGACATTTGCTGCTGTTTCTATTTTCTATGAAGTCTGTTTCAGAGTTTGGGCTACATGGGCCTCTGGGCTGTAACTGTGAAGGCTTGATTACCTGGCACTGAAGCGTGCCAGCATACCTCCAGCAGAGCCGCATCATTAACTTGTTAACACTGCTGCAAGTTGAATCCTTGCGTCATGTTTCATATCTGTATTCCCATCCACTGCTCCTGCCTCTCAGCTCCTCACTCCTCCTCCTCTCCTGCTGCCTTACCCTCTCCCCTCCTGCACCAGATCTGGTGCCCATCTGTTTGGAGCTACACCAGTTCAACTCATTAAACGAGCAAAACAAAGCCTATTAGCTTAAAAATCCTGTAGCGTTCTGCCACTTCAGCAAAATAAATAACTTACTGTGCAATCAGGTGACTATCAAAGACAGATCAATCATGGATATGGTGGGAACATGCAACGAGAAACGGGATCTCCCCCCTGCCCCTTTCAGCCACAGGGCAGGGGCTTTTAATTCACTTCAAGCCCTAAGATGAAACTGCATCTGATCAAATACATGGCCAATAAACTGAGCTTTTACTTCAAATAGGAAAAAAATGCCAGAGACTCAAATTCTACCAGTTAACTGATTATTAAAACAGATTACACACAGATTTACAAATGAGGCCAGCAGGAAAATAAAATTTTAAGTTAAGAAAAAATTTAATGTGGCAACTTAACAGCTTTTAACATTTCATTTGTGCAAATGAAGAGAGATGATTATAAGAATTCACTAGACATGCTACTGGTATGAAGTTAACTTAAGGATGCTTCAAACGAAGTATTAAAATGAAGAACATAAAGGAAAAGATTTTGTATAACATGCATGGTTTAGAACTTCATAATTTCTTCAAAATACCCTTTAAATACAAATAGAAGTCAGGGCCTATCAAAATGCACCAGTAAAGAAAATTGTTTGTAATATTAAAAACAGGGAAAATGCAGCTTGGGTTTTCCTTTGATAAAAGTGCAATTTAAACTTACACTGCTTAAGTTCTAGGTTAGAAATTTTTTTTTTCTTTTTTTTTTTTTTTTAAAATAAAGTTGAAGTGAATAGTTTGAGGATTGCTATTTTTACAGATGGGAGAATGGCTCAAATTGCCACGAACATTTTAAAAAATAGCCTATATTAAGTGTACTTTTACCCAAAATCACCATTTATATTTACACTATTGTAAATATAAATGTATATTTACAGTAAATATAAATAATTAAATGTAAATACTGTACACTACACTGTATTTATAATTACACTACTACAGATGAGTGCATGAATCTTGTAAAGTTATTTAAATGGCTCAATGCCCCTGTTGGCAGTTTCAGTCAAACATGGTATCTTTTATCCAAGTCAGTTGCTTCCTAAATCTGTTAGTCATTTTTATTGGTCTTGAATTGCTTTCAACTGGAAAGGTTTGTTTCAATTCTTCATTTCAAAGAGGAAAATTACTTTCTAACCATGCTCCTTTTAGTACTTCTCTTGAGCAAGCTCCAATGCCACCCCCTTAGTTGCCGACTGATAAATCACATGCAATTGATGATGAGTAAGTGACAAAAAAGCAAATAAAAAGATTTGAAATCCAACAACTTACTCCTCCATGGCCGAAGAACTCACAGTAACAGCAGTCACAGTATTTTCCTTCCTTCTGATTTGTGGATGTTGAGGTACTGGAGCTATGCTCTGAACAGCTGTCTTCATCTTGGCTCTCCTCTCCGTCATACTGTTGATGATCATATGTGTTACTGTTCTCACAGCGATGGCCCTCACAATCAGGATCACTGTTAAATTAAGAAAAAGCTTATAAAAACTCGAGGTATTTGAAAAACAACAAACAAACCTATACAGTTATATGTACATCTAACAGAAACAATGACTCTGAAACTGGGATATCAGCCACCACTGATGCATTAAATCCTAAAGCCTTCATCCAGTAGCTTTCAAATAGACACGCTCAAAACCAAGCAGCAAGATAAGATGATACAAAGGAAAATGATTTATGAGAAACCCATTTAGTGACTCACTGAACGAGCAGCCTAGAGAATGAGTTTTGGAACTGTTCTTCCTGGCTTTAAACAGGTAAAATAGTTTCAGAAGTAGTGATTTTAGCTTTTTTAATTATTTTAATGATTTTAGCTTCTTAAAATGGTATGGTTTTGAAACTGCTGCCCCTCTCATCACTTGTGGTCTGAAGAGAGCTGTGCAGTTGCAAAGTACTCAACTTATTTCTAAACACCCCCCCTGGTTTTAGATGGATTTTCAAACTCTTGACTTAAAGAAAAAATTCAAGGTCAGCTAAAAACAAAACGTTCCCATTACCCTGTTTGCACCTTTATTTTCAAGGGGAAATACTAGCATGTCTCTTCAATAAGCATAGCAGTTTATTCCCTCCAGAGTTCTGCATAACTGTGTGCCCAACATATCTACTGTCTAGTTCTTCTAAAACTGATGTGATTTTGCTTCAAATGTAAAAAGTATTTAAAAAATATCCACTCATCTAGCATTAGTATTTCTTTGTTCTTATATTAGAAAGGTGAAAACTGGCCATAATCTGTCTTAACTGCAAAACATATGTGAATCTTCTTTCTAACCTCACTTCCCCTGCCCTCCCCTCCGTAAGTTTTTCAAGAATTAGTGACCAGGGCAGAATGAAAAACTGTTCAACTTCAGTATTCTAGTTAGGGAAAAGGCATGCAAAACTGTTGCACATAACAGGAGATACTGCCAGTCAGTGCAAACATTCTGACAAGTCAGTTTGAGCAGCCTTGGCATCACTGTTTCTTGCCTGTTGAGAGTCAGCATTACAGTGCGCAGCGGCACAGTGGGATAGCACATGCTAGGTGTAACAGATACAATTCCATAGAAATCAAGGCTTCATTAGTTCTGTCACTCAGTCACTGGATCAAGACTAGAGCATAAGGCAGTTTTTCCCATTATAGCACATCCCTGATTCATACAGACTGCAATAATTATTTCTGGGTTCTCTCCCAGTTCATTCCTTATGAACTAAAATTACTTTATCATGTTAGCACCTGGAGATGATGATAAAAGTTGGATTTCTATTGCATTAAATAGCCTATATTCAATTCTCTCTCTGCACTAGGTAAGAAAGTTACGAAATTGCAATAATTTCTCGAGCATGAAAGAACAGTTACTTATTTTGTGGTATCATCAATAAAACCAGTTGATAACAGAAATAAGGGCATTTTTAGAAGTACTTCAGGTATGCAGTTATCTAACTCTGCCTAAATCTCACATTATCTTCTGAAAACTACTGCAGTAGCCAGGAGACTGCATTCATAGCAGCCATGACCACAGCCCTACAGGTCACATAGTACTTAGAGCAATGATTAGCTGCTTTTCTGTTATGCCTGCACTCTTCAGACATATCAAAGAGTTGGCACCATTGTCAGTCTGCCACAATACATAGCACTACCAGAAGACAGCTCCAAACTCCTCCCAACCTCCAAGACCTTTGAAAACCTTTGGAAATCAGAACATCCTTCCACACTACAACCACTGTATAAATGGTGGGACTGACACCTAAGAAATCCTAAGTGCAGTCAGGAAAACGTGTTACTATGTGGCAGGTCTCAAGACCATGTATGACCTTTTTATAGTTTGAGCTAAGGAGTCTGTAGACAGATTTAAGTTTTCACAGCTTTTCATTCCTGCTTGCCATGTAATGCCAAAATGACAGAAAACAGATACATTATACAACAGGTTTGCGTGTCAGCAGCAGCAATCACTACTGACAATGACAGAGTAAGAAAGAATACAGCTTGACTTATTTACCCCAGGCCACATTTCTAAAACTGAGCAAACATTCATTTTTAAGCCTCTAAACTCAGTAACTAGATCCTGCAATGGAAATCATATCTGTAAAGTCTCACACCAAGTTACATACTAAGTATCAGAACTTAGTCTCATTTGCTGAACACACAGACAGCTCTTCTTTCATGCTACAAACATTGGCAAAGGAGAAAAGGTATCTGTATTTTAATTCCCCTTCTACTATAAAAAAGAACAGCAATAACAACAACAAACTTACCTGCAGACACTTGGTGGGGCACTTACAGAGCTGTCTGTAGTTGAAGTAGGAGGTGCAACTGTAGTAGGACAAAGACCTGAATGAGGATCCACAAATCCAGGGGCTGTTGCAGCAGTTTTGGGGAAAGAAGGAGCAGCAAGATTTGGAAGATGTGGTGTAGAGGCTGGAGACAGTGCAGCAGGAGACAGTGAAGGAAGGGATGCTAAACTGGTAGGACTATTTCGTGGTGCAACTGGTGCAGAATGTCTATGGTCCTCTTTATTAATATTGTGGAACACTTCACCTAAATTGGGGGGAAAAAGAAACCACAATTAAAAATAATTAGTAAGTCTCCATTAATTACCCAAACAATCATGCAAAGTGCTGGATGTTCTCAGTTTCTGTAAAAATGGGGTAGTATTTCAACACGTTTCTATTCAGTCCCAAACTCTAACATCAAGGTCTTTTACAAAGTTCTTTAATCCAGGAGTACAGAGACTACAACTCAAGAGTAGTAAAACCAGCAACTAACGAAAATCATCAAGATGCGTAATATTACTAAAATAAACACATATAAATCTTTACAGTTAGCTAAATGTACTTGAGTCAGTTAGTAAGCTGTATGTGAATTACAAATCCTTACCTATCGATGAAGGTCTCTTGGATGATACTTTGAATTGGTTGCTGCTTGACTGCACTGTAGTAGCTGTGCAGGAGACAGAAGAAGTGGCAGAAGAGGTTGCCATGACAACTTTATTAGCTTCCATAAAGGCATCCTGGAAATTGTACAGACATTTCTTCTTTGCAGCATTTTTTTTCTCTTTGCTGTCAGTAACTGCTGTTGCTTCATTGCTAGATGTAGTAGGAAGTGCTTCGGGTCTTATTTCCGAGAGTGCTGGTGCTAATATATCACTCCCTTCAATTGAAACACACATAGCAATTAAGAATCACAGAATTACAGAATTGTCTTTATGGCATTTAGAATTAACCATTCAATAATTTAGACACAGACAAGCAAGGATATATTGTTAGCGTTGGCTTGGTAGGATTAGTGAAGTGATCCTCCTCTCCCTCACCACCAAATACTATAGCTGTAACAAAAAGTGCTGAGAAGTCTCAGAGCAGAAGTCACAAACCTTGAAGTTACAATTTTAAGAACACTACTAAAAGTGTGTTAAGAAGTGACAAAGATGCTACAGATACCTTTATCCACTTATTAATTTAAAAATTAAAATTGGACACCATTTTACATGCTAAGTATAGAAGCTTCAACATCTGAAGTCCAGGTTTGCCATGCAACAATCATGAGCAGGAACAACATATCCTTCTATCAATATAACATCACAAACCTTATCTTTACTTATTGGTAATTCCAGCTAACTACAGCAACACCTTTGTGATAGACCTTCCACACAAGCTTGCCACTAACCATCTGTTGGAACAGCTACCCATAACTACAGTTGTAAATGGATGAGCTATGCTACTAGGGAAGTTTTCTGGAGGTTTTTAATGCCTTTCCTTTTAAATATCACTGTAGTAGCTTGACAGAAGTTAGCAGCAGATCAGTCTGAAAAAAGCCAACACACAAAACCTTCTTCCTTTTTCATACAAGTCAAATAAAATAAATAAATAAAATAAAATAAAAAAGGCATTTTAATATTTACTATGAAGTGAATGGAAAGATATATAGATATATATGTTATTTCTCTTCTGTTCTCTTTCACTTTAACCATTAGTATTTCCAGAGGCTTCCTGACTTCAATTAATCTTTTGCTTGATTTACGCCTCTATCTTTTTGAATGACAATGCAGTTATGTCTGCGCATTATAAGAAGCAGGATGTAGTACCACGTTACCAGTGCTCTTACAACCTTGTAGAAAAAGAGCAGGCCTTTGTGGCAGAAGACCAAAAGTTATTTAAGTTTCCCCTCAATTTCCATTTCTCTGCAACTCTAAACTTCTGAAGACAAAAATACCTCTAGACAATGACCGTAGGTGAAAAATAGTGTGCTATTCTTTTGCCTTTAGCATCCTCTCCCCAATACATAAGAATTTATTTTTCAATTTTCAGCCCCACTGGAGTAGAAATGGCAGCAAATATCTGCCAGAATCCCGTCTTGTAAAACCATGATGATGAAACCTACCATTCCTGGAAAAAAGTGCCACACTCCATTTCAAAACATAAGGCTTTTAACTAGTCAGTGTGAAGTAGTAATAAACCCTCACCAGGAATTGTATCAGGCAAAAATGTAGCAGGATTCCAGTTCTTGTCATTCATCATCTCTGATCCCCAAAGACTTATAAATTTAGAGCTATTCCAATCTGGAGTGCTCCCAAAACAGCTTGGATAAATATGATCTTGGAGAGATGCATTGAATACTTGATGCTTGTTTGTATGATTCTGAACTGGAGCTGGCGGTAATGCCTACAAAAATAAACAGTATTTTCCTCATTAATATTCTGTTTGCTTACACAGTCACTCCAACAGCAATATTCAAATCATAGTGTTTCAATTGTGAAAGGCATTATAAAAAGCATAATAAACAGTATTTCCCAGAATGATAAAAAGACTGGTTTGTTGATTTTTTTATGCAGATAATATGTTACACAGATTGTATGTACACAATTTATAATCACAGACATTGCTTTTAGATTCAGCTAACTGATGAATACAAAAAAGCGTTCTCCAGAAATACTTGGGTTAATATATATTGGTAGGCCCTCATTTTTAATTAAAAACAGTACCTGTATGAACATAGAACTTGTTCGGATTTATTACCTTTCAAAGCCCAAGCTGCCAAAAACAATCCTCTGTGACATGATAATCATTAACACATAAGACATTTGTGATAAAGGGATTACAAACACTTCAGGATTTAAAATAAGCACAGTAGAAAAAGAAATAAAACACTTATTATTTGAAAACATCATTTGAAAGTTGATTATATTCTTCTGCTTTTTTCATCTCCAAGTATTAACAGGTTCCTGACTTAAAACTTAACAGGCAAGGAATACACCCTTTTATTCTAAGAAGCAACTGGGGGAAAAAAGGAACACACACTTTTTCTTGTTTTGTAGAGGCAAGTTGTTCTGCCTCACCCCATTTCTTCTAGCTGAAATTGTTTATTCACATTCCAAAATGTAACTTTCTCCCAGAGACCTTGTGCAATGCAAGCATTATGCTCAATTACTGTCACCTTTAAAAAAACCAAGGAAAAGTGAGCTTGTTCTATTTTTGTACTACATTTGATGCAATGAAAAGCTACACAGAAGTAGATATAGATATTAAAAATATCAGCTGAGTCCAATGACATTTCATACATGAAAGTCTAAACGCTCATAGCCAAGCAAACTACCTATATACCCAGTCTCCTTTTTCTGTACAGAAGGATTTTCACTATCTGACTAATGGTGAAGTGGGAGGGGCTGGAATATCCTGCATAAAAGAAAACTCTCACACATGGGTACAAAGAAACACTTCACAGGGCAGAACAGCCTATCCATGATGAACCAAGCCTGATCCAGCAGGGCTTATTAGCTCATTCACTACCAGCTCTGCTGAATTCAGCTGGCTCTTCAAAGGCGAAAGCTCCCCTAAAGCTTCAGCTTCCACATATGTCTTTCCAGCTCCAGCATAACATAAATACATGGAGCCCAGCTGGTTCAGGTGCTGTGCCAGAGCTAATAGATCTGGCCTGCATTACAAGGCCACTTGGTGCTAGCAGCCTGCTACTCTGCATGGGGCTTCTGGTGTAGCCTTGACAGTGTGCTGCGGATGTTCCACTACACAAAGGTCTTCTGAAAGGAAAGACAGCAGAGATCAGGGATGGGAGCTTGAGTAGACTGCTATAAGGGATGTAAAAAGAGCTCTGGAAGGATGGCAGAAGGTGGGGGTACAACAACTAGGGGTTTCAGAAGAATGGCAGTGGGCTGTTGAGAAATGGCATGCTGGCACACTGCAGTTAAGGAACTGGTGCGCTGCAACAAAGATAAGGAAGGGACATTGATAAGACAGGAAAAAACAAAGTGGATGTTAAGAAGGACAATAAGACTAAGTAATAGTCATCTTAGTGAACTAATCTACTCTCTTTGCAACCACAGGATCACGGGACCAGATGAAAGGGAGATGACAGGAATATGTACCTAATGACAAAGGCTTTGCCCCTTTCAGCAGCACCCACAATTCAACTGATTTAAATACTATGTGAAACACCACCACATTAATAGTAATTCTTGCTTTTGACTCATACTTCTGAAAAGCAGTCACCTGGTCCCAATCCTTGTTCCACATCTTTCTCTTGTTTATTACTTACAAGTTTTAGGTCAAAAGAATTTTGCAGAACCTGCAAAAAAGCAAGTTCTCTCAAAGCACAAAACCACTTAAAAATAGACTCCTATGCCTCAGTTGTCTCAAAAAAAATTTATCACTAATATTGTGAACTAGAAACCTCAGGATATTATCGCCAAAATGGAATATTAAATTTTGAATTAAATTTTGACCTTCAGTATATGGGAAATGAAGATTTAATTAGTCCTATCACACTGACTAAAGCCCCGTTACTGTTTCCACCACTGAAGACTCATTTGACTCCACGTTCTTTCTAATCACAGTAAGGAAATTATCAGTCTTCCTAACAAAAGCTGCCCTTAGCCCTGCTGTATGAACCTTCCACCAGTTCTGAATCTGTCCTATTCCCTACCCCTCACTATTCCCTCCAAAAGGACTACTATAAACAGACCACAATTTAAAGCAACTTTCATGGTTTCACTGATACTCAGTCATGCTGGTTTATACAGGTGTACAGTATTTTTCCTGGGACCAGGATGCATTCATCTCCTTCGTCAGGCTTACCTTATTGTGTGTAAAGGGAGAGGCTGTATACAAGGTGGGATGGATAAGTGGACGAGGCAGATGAGGAATTGTATGCAATGGTATATGCCCATGGATGTGAGGATAAAGATGAAGTGCAGGATGTGCAGGTTTTTCAGGATTCATAAACTGGTGGCCAGCAGGCAAGCGTCCAGTTGCAAGTGCAGAGGCTGTTAGACCTGAGGCTTCTTGTTTGCAAACGTGACATTCACAAGCATTTGAACCTTGGTCAGCCTGTAAGAAAATGTAAAAAAAAAAAATTCAATCTACTCGACAGACAATAAAATCAGCTTTTTCCCCCATCCTTTTTTCTTAGTAATCATTAATATTACTTCATTTTGCATACATCAACTAATATTTTCAGAGCATCCACAGAATTCTTTCATCTAATACCAACAGAAAAACCTTGTAGTGAAGTAAAAGCACTAGTGGAGGATCTTTATCTTAGTTAAGAAAAGAATGCCCTAATAATTGACAGCATTTCATACTGTACAAATATTTAATGTCCACTATCAGTGACAAAAAGCAAGATACTGATACAAATAATCAATAACAGATATATATAGGAACCTTGACAGCATTTGATCATTACTAGGCAATTAATTACCCTACTATAAAAAAAAAATCAAATTGGATTATTATTTTCCACAATTTTCCAAGCATATGGAAAAACACTATGTGTAGAAAGTAGTAATAAGGGTCGATTAGCTGATAAAGTTGGAAGTAGTTCTGAGCTGCATTAGGCAGAGCACTGCCAGCATGTCAAGGGAGGTGATCTTTCTACTCTGCTCAGCACTAGTGAGAGACATCTGGAGTGCTGGGTCCAGTTCTAGGCTCCCCAGTACAAGAGAGACATGGACATACTGCAGTGAGTCCAGTGAAGGACCACAAGGATGATTTAGGCCTTGAAGCATTTGTCATACAAGGAGAGGCTGAGAGACCTGGGACTGTTCAGCCTCAGGAGAGAAGACTCTGGGGGATCTTATCAGTGTGTATTCCCTGACTGGGCAGCGAAGAGGAGAGTAAAGAGGACAGAGCCAGACTTCTCTCAGTGGTATCTCATGAAAGGACAAGAGGAAATGGGCACAGACTGAAATACAGAAATTCCACTCAAGCTCAAAGCGTTTAGTGGTTTGTGAGAGTGGTTGAACACTGGAACATGTTACCCATAGCATTTCTGGAGCCTCCATCCTTGGTGATACTCAAAACCCGACTGTACACAGTGCTGAGCAACCTTCTCTAGATGATCTCGCTTTGAGCAGGAGGGCTGGACTAGATTATCTGCAGATGTCCCTTCCAAACTCAACTATTCTGTGACTGTGTGAAGCAGACATTTCTCATGAAACATTTCATAATCGCATCAGCCATGAGAAATCCATGCCTTATTAGAACCTTTTACTGGTCTCAAGGTATCATTAGCCTCTGTTGTCTCAAAAGGATTCAAGACTTTGGAAGAAAAGCAGCCCAGGGAACAGCAGCTCCATTTCCCCCTCTCAGCTCAGTACTTTTTCCTGCCACTGTCATCTAACATTTCACTGGAAGATAATTTTACCAGAAGCAATACCAGGAACACTTCCCAATTGCTAGTTTTCCCAGCAATGTGGCAGCACACATTTTTCCAAAAAGCAACATTAGCTAACTTAGCTTTCTAGAAAGAATTGACAGGTGGTATTCTTCTTCAGTATGCCTTCTTCAGTATTTCTTCTTCAATATGCCTTCCTCTCAGAAACAAGTAACTCTTCATTATCACTTAAAAGCATTACAGCCTTTGACACAACGTATATTTTAACAACCAAAGATTTCATAAACCAAATACAATGATTGAATTAAGTGTATGGGGGGGGGGGGAAGACTTTCTCATAAAAAAATTAGTATTCTCAAGAAACCAATACAAATCTACTAACAACTGAAAATGGAAAAAAGATGTCAAACAGTATGGTAAGATTCAAAACCCAATTCTGACCAACTTTTGTGTACTAAGCATGAAAAGGAATCCAAAGAGGAATAAAGATACCAAGTAAATGAGCAACCCCAACAGATAATGCCAAAAAAATCTCAAATGCACATGATGTGTACCAGTGAAATCAATCACTTGAATGCAGTGTTACAAGGTAGATACTCAGCTCTGATTAGAAAATCAGGCTAAAAAAAAAAGTCATTAAGAGTTCCTCAGAATAATTCTGAGAAAATTCTTCTTCCTCAAAGAAAACAAAAAAGAGAAAGGTTAAATCTGCCTTTTTATCCTGCATTTTAGTTTGCTTCCCTAAGGCAAGTAGACTTACAAAATCTCACTTGATTTTCCACAACAAATGCTGAATCTGTTCACCAGTTTCACACTAGTTTGACAGAGGTCTCACCCCATATAAGTATTATGTCATTGGTCAGCCATACACAGAAAAAAATCTCAACATACTTGCTGAAAGAAAAGTAGCTTAATACTCTTAACACATGAGAAAATACTTCCAGTGGAAGGCCTTACAAACATGCTAACCACAGGGGAAGAGCTAATGGGAGTTCCCACCTGACTGTCATCTAAGCTCTCAAAGATGCCCCCTCCGATGTGGATTCTTTTGTACAATAAGCAATAAGTGACTGGTGTGTTCTCTCTCAAAGCAGCAAGCCCGTGTTGTAGCTGCAGGATAACTCAGATTAAAAGCCACACAGTCACAAAGACAAGTCCATTGGATGCTTTGCTTTGGTGCTCAGCTGTTAAACCAAACACCACTACCTACTGAGCAGATACTTTCAGCTTGGTTCTCTGGGTGGTTTGGTGACCTTACAATAAAGAGCTTAATAATCTTAAACTATTAAAAAAAAAAAGTCATCAACTACCCCAAGACCCATGCCACAAGTCATGCAATGGATTTAACTACACAGGGCCTCAACAGGGAAAGTTAGTCCTCAGATGTAATTAAGAAGTGCCTGTTAACTAAATACTTGCATCACTTCCCCCTCCTCCCCTGAATTAATTTCAAATAACTTAACATTAACGTTTAACAAAGACCAAGCTCAAACTTCCAAGCAGAAATGCTTCTTAGTTTCTGTTTCTCATTCATGCAGGCAGGAATAAACTTTTTTCCCCTTTTACTGAAGCCCCCTTCAATATAACTAACATATTTCAGGTTTTGACTATGGGAAGATATTAGCCATGACAATATACAATCAGCTGAAAAATATTTTAGGTATCATACCTACCTACTGATAACTTAATACATTAAAAGTTAAACATTTAATTAAAGATGTAAATGTATTGCTATTCAAGCAGCCACATTTCTAAAGTTAATTCACTAGAAGGGTTTCTTTTAGATTACTATACCTGCTGACTGGGGTAAGAAGGCGGTGGACTATCCATTTTTGCTTCATCTTTCCTTAATGTCCTTTTTCCTAGAGACATTTCCTCCTTTTGAGTCCCTGGTGGTTCACCACTGCTTTCCCCATCCGCTTCTTCATCATCTGCTTCTGAGGAACTGCTGCTAGTACTGCTAACCTGAGGAGACTGGACAACATTAACTCATTAACATAGGGGTGAAGGACAGACCTTTCTCCAGCGAGCACATCCAACTGCCAGAAGAAGATACGACAATGTAAATACTGTACCTCATCTTTCAATGCCATGTTTTCACCTCCGCCATTTAGCTCACTGTGAATTCCATTCATGTTGGCTACCACCTCTGCATCGTCGTAATTATTCAGTGGGTAGATATCAGCAAATTTTGCTGATAATGGCGCAACATCTTCATCATCACTACCACTGAGGGGAAAAGAGGTTTAGATAAATCACAGTGCTCGGTAACCTCAGTTACTGTGAAAGCAGGTAGAGCACCAAAATGAAATAAAGTTGAGGGCATCACTTATATAAATGTTCCAGTTAGGAGTCAAAGGATTGCCTTCCAAGTTGTTTAACTGAACTTCTTATTTCAAGCAAGTAAAATCAAGCAACTTGCCGCATAATCCTACTGAATATAGTAGTTGCATGCCTGAATGACAGACCAGATCAAAAATAAGATTCTCTGTTATTTCTGTGTAAAATATTTTTCTACCACTGTTTTCTGACCAAGAATCTATCAAATTAATAATGACAGGATATGGATGACTTTTAATTTGATGAAAAAAGCCTTATGCCAATGATTTCCTTCACAGAAAGTGTGAAGTGGAAAAAAGTACAATATAAAATTCAAGTTTTTCCATACATTAAATATCAAACCAGTAACAGTAAGTAGGGAAACATTGAACACACCACAGTAATTCAAATTTCTCAATAGCAGTTACTTCCTAGACAACCCCACATCTACGTGCTTTTCAGAATCTGCTCTAAAATACTTAATGGAAATTTTTTCTGCACAGACAGCTAGTAAAAGAACATGAACGTTTAATTACTCGCTCCAGGGAAGTGTTGCAAAGATTGGTTCGTTCATGTTTCTACAGCAATCCAGAGCTCTTAAAAGAGCTATTAAACTGTGCACTTTATCTTTTTGCATTCCATGAGATACTGCGCCAAGATTTAATTACATGACGGCACCATTAGGCATATTTCAAACGTGCAACAAGGAAATAAAACACAGCAGATATGAGACATAAAATGGCCCTTCCCCAAGGAGCAGTGATATTTCCCTAAAAATAGGCTTCTTACAGTAAATATTACTTGGATTCAACTGAATTAGCTTCTGAAGAGACAAACTGAACAATTTTGGACATGTCAGCACTAAAACTAATGAGGGTTTACAGAAATCACAAACTATGCATTTAAGAATATGTAGCTAAACATACCACCACATAATCTGTTTTCAAGCACTCCCCAAAGGGGCTCAGAAACGAAAGTCCTGTTATGGAAGATTAAACCATTGATGGTAGTAGACGCAAAGGTAAACGTTTAAAAGAAATTGAACTTAGTGAAGTGATATTCATCAGAAACATCCCACACATCTGCACTGTCCTCGTTCATCACACCATATTAACACAGAATGCTAATGCCAATTCCCTTGACTATACTGACAACAGGTATTTCATTAGTGTTCCCACCAGTACTGAAGTCGGGTTTTTTTAAATATTCCTTTAGAATATCATGTGACAGAGGAGACTGCTGGATAGCTGTACCCTAACCACATACAGAAGCCAGCCTACCAAGCAGTTTTAACCCTTCAGAATTATGGAAGGGGCAGAAGCCTACCATTAGACTAATGCCTCAAATCTGATGGTCATTGTGATCTGAATAAAAGAAAGAGGGTGACAGATACCTCTGATAGGGACAATAATTTTTGATGCAAGACTCAAGTTAACACAACTTCAACAATCCTAAAAGCCTCCTAATAAAGGCTTTTTTGGAACTAAACTGATTCATATGAAATGACCATCCCTCAGAGAAAAGATCACCAGTACCCTTGCTCAGTTTAAGAAAATGTGACATTTTAAAATGATGCTTTAAAGTAGATCAGTATCTGATGTCCTTGTAATCTCAAAGCAAGAAAGTACATATTACACACAGTTCTAGCAATACTGTTAAGTCAACGTCTTCAGAAATTTTCAAGACTTTACAGGATTCTTTTTTAATTTATGTTTGCACAACATATAGCACTGGAGTTGTGGTCTGCTGAACACAGTACCATTATTAAATAATTTTCTGAGGCAAAACTATCATTACATAATGATAGTCAGCCAGTGCAACTTGCCTGCTTAAGTTCAATTCACTACAAAATTTTAAAACAGAAAAAAGAACTTACAAAGTTGGTGCAGAACCATTATCTGCAAGGATCAGTCTGGGATGTTGCTGAATTGTAATAGGCGAGCTGGAACCTGATCCTGAACTTGCTGAAGACATACTGGGTGGGCGGATCTCAGATAGATAATCCGGAGCAGAATCAATTTGTAGGGGTAACTGGTTAATGTGGATATCATCCGTTATAGGAGAATCCATGATGCCACACGTTAAAATGTGTGAAAGGCTGCAGTCATCACAAGTACATCTGTTCAAGAATTAAGATTACAGATTTTTATGACCTTGTTTAAGTAGCATTAATTTAAAGTAACCACACTCTGTTCCAATAACATATTTCCTTTTGCCTCAAACAAGAAATTAATGATTTATTATGATTTCATATAAAAAACATCAGCTCACCTTCTTCTATAATTACAGTTGGGACAGTCAGGCATGCTCAAACGTGATGACAGCATGTGTCTCATTGTGTCTGTGAAGTTGTTCTCCCCAGCTAGTGCTTTCTTGTTATTAAGCTGAAGTAAATTATAAAGGCAGTGTTTTAGTAGTGCAAGTCTTCCCATTAACAATTCAATGGCACATCATGATTAACAAATTACAAAATCAAAAAGGGTTCTCTGGGCAAAATATTTTAAAAGCAGAATAATTCAGAGTAATTTCATGAAGGTGGTGTTTTGATCATGAGTGAAAAAAGGAAGAAGTTCAAAGTTACAAACAACAAACATTTGGCACTGAAACTGTTCAAAGAATGTATGTTTCTACTATGAAATAGTAAAGTGGCCAAGTCCATCTCCTTGACTCATTTGTATGTGCAACTTGCATGGCATTTCTGCTGACACACTCTGAACTTGAGCAGTTCTTGTCTTTTTTCATGGTATGCACAAAAGGACACTGCTGACAAATGGAGAGAGAATGCAAACTCACCCTTAGCTTGCAAAAAAGAATTAGGACTAATTCTGTAGCCGCAATGGGATAAATTCAAGGAATGAAGGAAAAGGAAAACAGGGCTTGACTGTATTAGTGAAAAAAATACAATCCAAATAACCTCCACCTGGCAGAGGCCTAATCCTGAAAGCACCTAATTTCATTAGATACCTACAAACCTTAGGTTAAACAAGGATGTGCCTAAGCTTCCACTTTTATAGATGCCCAGACCTGATCCTTACCTAAGCAGCCATAGGCTTACAGCTCACTTAAGCCCAATTAGGATCAAGAAAAAAGAGGATTCTTCCTCAAGTCCTCTGAGGAGCCCTGTATACCAGATGTTCTAAAGACGTGGTTAACACAGGCTTATGTTCCTTATAGGAAAAAGTACTTACTGATGACTGCTTTGAGACATTGCCAATTTAAGCTTAAGTTTAAGTTTATTAAAATGTACTGACATACTCTCTCTTTCTTTGGCTCATGGCTAGCGTTTCTTTCCGCACATTGGTACAGGAACGGAGAGGTTCCCCATTCAGTCTTGACTCTAGCTGAGTCACACTGTACTCTTATGGAAAGCATGATACATACGTCAACACTTCTAGGCTACAGAAGAGAGTATTGTGTCTTAAACAGCAGATAGTTTTATAATAAGGTAGGAACTTCTACTAGCCCCTCTCTGGCTACAGCTTAAAAAAGGCTGCTCAGCCTTTTCCCCACAAAACAGATGTAGGAGCCATCTCCAGAGTCTTAACAGATGCAATCATCTGCCCTGCTACCATGGATCACCCTCCCCAGCTCTGCACACACAAGGGAATTTGTTAAACTCTTGAACACAATATTCCCTATCATGTACAACAAGGCAGCTCCACGCTCAATGTATTGGCTGTTTTGGATCCCACTCTAAGACATCAAAAATTCCCCTTTTATTGTATAAAGAATTTTAACACCTGGTATTCAATCTTAAGACTATGGTACTTATGTTTTTACCTTGTAATAAATGAGATTACATACTATTACATACTCTTCTTGGATCTTGCCTTTCTGTATTTTAGCTGACCAAATTTCATGCCTGGCATAGTTGCAGAATTAGATCATATAAAACTAGTACAATATACTACACTCACATGTTTGCATCTTACAAATACACATGAAGCATTAGTATAACTTAGTATGGTATTAAAAAAAATCCTACCTGCTCTTCAATAAAACGCCTCTGTTTAAAAAATTCCCAGTCTTCTTTTAGCATACGTTGTTTTGTTTTCATTGCCATCTAAAACAGAATTTAAGGAAAACTCATTGATTCAATCATAGAAATCCTACGCTATGGTCAATTGGTCTACCAGTTTCATTAAACCTAGCTTGTCTATACTACTGTGAAAGTACTTATATACTTAGTCAATATGAAGTGTATTTTGTTTGCTAATCATTTTATTTGAGTCACTTAAATGTAAGATTTAGTATTCATTTACACTATTTTTCAGTCTGATTTTTCCACTCTTATTTCTTACATTAATATTTCTTTTCATTAAATATTTTCATAGCATTTTCAATAAAATGTGATTGGAATTAAATCCTCAGCATCTCAGATCCACTAAAATCCATTAAAGTCTAGAGATACCGGAATTTCAGCAAGCCCTCAACACAGGCTTAAGTGCAAACTCTGATATGCCACATGTGGAACTAACCACCCAATCAGAGTAAACAAAATTAAATAGTGACATAGACTAACGCTATTTACCACTTTTATTCCTCAATGTATTTCATGCCCGTGGTTTATCTAAGGCTGGAAAAATATTTTATAATTACTCATCCCTGAATCACGTCACCATAAATGCACATAGATCCTGTAACTTTTTGAACACAAATGATATTTTTCTGATTTAGTAAATAAATTCACTCCGACAGAACGCAAAAACTTCTATGAACTTTAACACAGCAAAACACAAGAACAAAGCTTCTCCTGTTGTACCTTACAACATTTTAAGAGCACTAGTTCATCAGTGAGGAAAAACAACTATCTAGGTGTCGTGTTTTATCCCGGCAGGCAGCTAAACACCACACAGCCATTCACCCACTCCCCGGACAGAATTGGGGAAAAAAAGTAAAACTCATGGGTTGAGATAAAGACAATTTAATAGGACAGAAAAGGAAGGGAAAATAATAATAATAATAATAATAATAATAATAATAATAATAATAATAATAATAATAATAATAATAATAATAATAATAATAATAATAATAATAATAATAATAATAATAATAATAAAAGATAAAAAATATACAAAATAAGTGATGCACAATGCAATTGCTCACCACCCGCTGACTGATGCCCAGCTAGTTCCCAAGCAGCGGCCACACCCTGCCCCAGCCAACTCCCCCCAGGTTGTTTTTGTTCAGCATGACTTCATATGGTATGGAATATCCCTCTGGCCGGTTTGGGTCAGCTGTCTTGGTTGTGGCCCCTCCCAGCTTCTTATGCACCTCCAGCCTCCTCACTGGCAGAGCAGTATAAGAAGCTGAAAAGTCCTTGACTTAGTGTAAACACTGCTCAGCGACAACTAAACCAGTGTGTTTTCAACATTATTCTCACCCTAAATCCAAAACACAGCACTGTACGAGCTACTAGGAAGAAAATTAACTCTATCCCAGCCGAAACCAGGACACTAGGTTATCTTTTACAGTTCTTTTCATTTACCCAATCAATAAAAAAAAAATCTACCACCTTACAGAATATAACAAATTGCTTCATAAAGACATGTTAGTGAGCCAAAGTCCAATAGGTTATACCACTAGCAATCTTTTTTTTTCCTTCAAAAGCATGCCTCCAGAAATTTACACTTGATAAAAAGTTTAGAGTCTTACTGTTAACCTAAGCGTATTATTGCTATTATCATTATTTAACTTGGGAAATTAAATTTTAAGCTATGGATTTGAAACAGTGAAGTTTTGCCTAATGAATTTCTGAACCAATCAGCAGCATGTAATTCTAATTACTACTGTGGATTTTGATTTCCCTTGCTCCAGCGAGGTTACATTAACACCAAAAAATGAGTTTATCATGTTTATGTGTGTTTTTTTATAAAATAGCATGTATGAAATATTCTTGAACCATTGGTACCATTTCTTAGACACACTAAA
The DNA here is from genome assembly GCF_000699145.1 of Aptenodytes forsteri. Classification (NCBI taxonomy): domain Eukaryota; kingdom Metazoa; phylum Chordata; class Aves; order Sphenisciformes; family Spheniscidae; genus Aptenodytes; species Aptenodytes forsteri. Next base: position 2,617,606 of record NW_008795948.1, read on the forward strand.
AGGTACTGCAGAGTCTGCGGCCAAAAACAGCAGAGATTTCATCCTGGTTGTACTACCAGCTTCTGAGCACCCCTGAGCTATAAACACAGCAATACTCACTGGTTTAGGTGCCCTGCCACCTAGCTGAATCCTCATTATCAAAGACAGGCACCTACATTCGCTATAGATTAGAAGAGAAGACTTTAATGCCAAAGAATGAAGTTTAAAACAGCCAGTGCATTAACTGGGAGCTGCCTACTCAAGCCTGCCAAGAAACTGTCAAAGAAAACAGCATGGTTTAAGACTTGGTACTCTTGAGTATTAATGGGAACAGGGGCTGAAGCTAAAGTTTCCTACTTCCAACTTCGCAGCCTTTCCAATACCCCATGTCTACAAGTATCTTAAGTTATTAATTCCATAAATAATAGGAAATCACTTCTCTCCCCTCTTTCCTTTACCCAATGACTATTTATTTCAGCAGAGCAAAGCAGCTGCAATACAAACCACATGATTCATGCCCAAGAATTCTGCTAGGGAGTGGGAGATAAATTCAAATGCTATCAGAAGGAAAAATTTACACTTCACTCTTGCACATCTGCAATGAATATGCTACCACTGCTGCCCAATGAAGAAGAGAGGTCCACTACCACCTTCTTCCTTCCTCCCTGTATATTTGAGGCTAAAGAGTATTTGAGACCCATCAGACAAGACAGTCTACATGGATAATAAAAGAAATATTCATTCAAACTTTGCTTACAGAAAAAAGTGGTAACTGAGGATATTCTGAGAGCCTTGATGAGAACCCGGGGGACACACAGATGATTCTGGCACTCATTTCTGTATTTCATAGAATCATAGAATAGTTCGGGTTGGAAGGGACCTCTAAAGGTCATCTAGTCCAACCCCCCTGCCATGGGCAGGGACATCTTCAACTAGATCAGGCTGCTCAGAGCCCCGTCCAGCCTGACCTGGAATGTTTCCAGGGATGGGGCATCCACCACCT
>NW_008795948.1:2620521-2638867 GCF_000699145.1 Aptenodytes forsteri
GGCTCCTCTACCACTTGGAGAAGGAAGTTATCATTGATGCATTCCAGGAACCTCCCGGATTGCTTATGCCCTGCCGTGTGGTCCCTCCAACAGATGTCAGGGTGGTTGAGGTCCCCCATGAGGACCAGGGCTTGTGAGTGTGAGGCTGTTCCTGTCTGTCTACAGAGGGCCTCATCCGCTCGGTCTTCCTGGTCAGGTGGCCTGTAGCAGACCCCCACTGTAATGTCACCTGTCCCTGCCTTCCCTTTAATCCTGACCCATACGCTCTCGGTCAGCTCCTCATCCATCCCCAGGCAGAGCTCCATGCACTCCAGCTGGTCATTGACATAGAGGGCAACACCCCCCCTCGTCTCCCCTGCCTGTCCTTCCTAAAGAGCCTGTATACTATTTTTTTTTATTAAATTGACGAGGACTGTAAAAAAAATCACACATGAATATGGAGAGACAAGCAAGGAGCTCTCCCTGGGCTCTTGTGGAGCTGGGCAAAGGCATTCCTGTATTCCTTTCTTCTGTGGGAGCCAGCAGTAAAAAACCAAAGGAAACACTTTCACACAAAGTACATATGACTATCTAGCCATTACTTATGGGAATGATCCAGACATATTTAGGACCTCCTGAATTAAATATAGTCTAAATTTGGTAAGAAAAAATAGGATCTGGAGGTACAGGCTGCATACATCTAAACTCTCCTATATTCCAGACACCCTAAACATCTTCCTCAGATTTTAACATGTGATGAATACAGGTGCTGTTATGAACGAATCCTTATTCTAAATTTTATTACAGCATGCACACATGGTATAGCAATGTATTAAGTTACATGTCTGTGCATGACACAGCTGTCTTACACAGTCTTTAAAAAAAAAAAATAGTATTTGTATTGCTTGCAAAAGCTATTCACTTTTTTCCCCAAGAACAGGTAACATAACATATCGTAGTGGAGGGTCCATTAATTATCTCTGCTAATGCCCTGTCTAAAATTTTGGGTATAGTTCCCCATTAGACAAATGAGGACCATTCTTAAGTTCTCCTCTGTGGTGGCCTGTGTGTTCTAACCTTTGATACACTAGCAACAAAACCTCACAATTTTGTTAAGCCAAGAGGCAGCAGATAATGAACGTGCATTCACTGTCAAGATCCACAGTTTCCACAGTAGCTGGGCTTTCTGATTTCCACCTCGTTGACAAAAATATCACTGCAAATTCAGGTAAGATGGTCATACTGAATGATGTATTTTTGATCAAGAGGGTATAACCACAGGTTATCATCAACATGGGGTTTAAGATGCGATTGTGAAAATGTTTTTTCTACATATAAATACCAATATAAATATCAATATCTCCTTTAAAATTTGATGGTTTAAGTTTTAGGTTTGTTTCCCCTACACACCCCCCCTTGCAGGTTTTTTTGGTCATTAGGAAATAAGAAGTCATCATATTAAGTTTCCCCAAATGGGAGAAGGGTTTCTGTTCGCATTAGGATACAAGTTTCACTGAGCAGATTAAAAAAATGCTGTAAGACAGTACTTGTGGCAGTTGCATGGTCACTTGATACAGAGAAATACAGAAAAATCAGTTAAGAATTGATTTTGAAGTGGTGCAGATCAATCAGTCAGAAGCCTGATATGAATGTGACTCTACAGAAATTCCACCTTTTGGAAAACTAAGTGAATGATGAGAAGTGAACTGGGCTCCCTTTTTTACTGGAGAGGCAGTATGAGACAGCCACGACACCCTGACATCATGGGGAAAATGACTTCTAGTGAGATGATGAAATTTTACTGAGCTGCCATCAAATATTTAGGTGCACAAAAGCAGTCAGATCAAGAGAAAACTTCGTAACTGATAGCTCACAGATGCAGACCCCAAACATAGAACAATCTCTAAAACTAAAATTATTTATGTCCTGTCTCCATCTTGAAGGTACTGGAATTAATGGTAAAAGTTCACTTAAATCTTCATCACAGGGAACAGCTTCTGAAGGACATTTACAGTGTACTATAAGACTTCAAAATATGTTTGTCATCTATAGGAGTAACATATCATTACTAAATCTCAAATTGGATCTCCATATTCCTAATGTTCATAAAACTTCAAAATATAAGAAAAGTTCTATAAAATTCTCTATCTTCAATTATTTCAAGACATGTTCTTTCTTCTAGTATATTTAAAATTGAACTAAACAGTATTCAAAGCCTTATCCTGAGGTGTTTTTAAAAAGTCAAGTTCTTTGAACATGAGACAAAAATCACATGAACAATTTTGGGAGAGAATAAACAACCACTTGCAAAATAACCAGCTACTTTTCCAAAAATTAAGCTCTTGACAATGTAGCACTCAGCACAACAACATGATTATTTTCTGAAATGTAGCACAAACTCAGAAGAATCAGCTGTCAGAACATCAAGTTAATTAAAAAAGGATAACTTCAGAGGTCTCAAATATTTATGTAGTGAGACTCTGGAGTTCTGATTTTGACAGTTTAACAAAGGTCATCATCACACTATGCTTTTAAAAACTATTGCATGTTGGCAATCTCTTCTCTGAATTTTATTTAATGCAATTATTTTGGAATCTTAGGGGGTTTTGTGGGGTGGGGTTTTGGGGGTTTTTTTGTTTGTTTTTCCTTTTCTTCGTGACATCTACAAAGAAAGCTTCAGATTACTGTGCTATGGGAAATTTACAGGCTAAAGTCATTCAAACATGTTCAAAGACCATCTCTAAACAATGTCACAACAATCTGCTTCAACAATCTGAAGATACTTCTGTACAATTACCATTACATATTGGTATGTTAGTGTTCTTTTCTATTCTGAAAGACTGACATCAATGAAAAAAGCTACATTTTGTTGCTTCAAAGCTCTTCATAAAAATACAAAAAAAACTTTTCACTGGAGGTACAGCCTTGCATGGGCTGCTCCCTACATAATCAGTCTTGAGACTGTTTACATGATTCTTACCTGTTCATCAACATAATCATCTATTCTTTTCTGGCATTCAAGCCATGCTTCAGCAACTTGACCCATTTCCTGTTCCAGCTGATGATACCTTTGTAGCAAGGTACTATACATATCTTCACTACAGGAATCGTGTGTTGTTCCAAGCCTAAAAGTTCAAATAGCACTTGTTATAGAAGAGACATTTCACTGAAAAACCACGCTTTTAAGTTCTGCCAGCCAAAAAAGTGTTGCTAAAGTGCAGTTATTGATACACCTAGGCCCACGTAGCTGCTTGTACCCCAAAACTGAGTATTTTTAGTCATTTTTCAAAAAATATCCAACAATTGCTTGTTCCAATGTTCTGTAACCAACAATAGCAAGAATGTGGGAAGTGCAACATTTCTAGAACCTCTTTCCCATGAGCAACCAGATGTCAAACCTACTGAGCTGTATTTATTCAAATTTTGTTGCTTGATATATTTATCCTTCCAAATTCTATGGGCTAAATATACATGTTGACTATTTACTGAAGGGCTATATAGTAAAAATAAAGCCAGAAGCTTGTTCATCAGAACTCTCGTGATGAATGCTAAAAAGATTACTAGACGAGTTGGAGTTCCAGCTGGGAAAAGTGCTGTAGAATGAGGCAAGTGAGATAATTTGGTTGCATGCAGTTATCTACTATCCCTCAAGTGGCATCAAGTTCAAAATGTGGTTATGCCATTCACTGATGACTGTCTCTGTAAGGAGCCCCAGAAATAGGAGACAGATTTACCTTCCTTTCTACTACTACATTTTTGTACAGCAAATTCCTTTTAAAAAAAAGAAAAAAAAAATCTATTAGAGTGCATCATCCCAATGATTCTTAAGTAAATAAGCAAACTCCCAAAATCTTGACTTCAGAAATAAAGACAAAATTTTTTCAATAATGTGTGTTTAAAGCACATTGAATTGTAATGACCTGTAAATTGACACAAATAAACAGAAGCTTTTCAACATTTCTCCTACTCAGTAATTAAGAGAAAACTGGTTGGTAGTTAATTAGGCACAGAGGTTGTGTGGTGAGTCAAAGCCAGTACCAAAAAACAAACTTCAAGTATCTCAAAACTTGACATTTAAGCCCAGTTCAGCATTTCAAGGAGGTTTCTTATAGATTTCCATTGCAACAGGATGCTAACCCAATCTAAGAAGTACACAGTCCTGCCTATCATCTGGCAAAGAACCAAGCCCTTAATTTTAACATGGCAATTAAATATAATGAAGAGCTGAGCAAACAGACAACTCAGCAAGCATTAAGTTACAGCTGTTAGCATGGACTTTGCCAATAAATTCAAGTTTGTTTTATTTTGTTGTTTTTGCTCAGAACCTGCAACACAACCACTTTAGAAGGGCGCATAAGCAATTCTGCACATTAAAAACTTGGGAAGTCCATGCTTGGTAGAGTACAAGAAGCAGTTTAAAGGGATACAGTGACTTTAGGATACAACACTTTCTCACTATCAGTGCAAACACTGTCAATTCCTCTTACTAGATCACGATTTACTACTTTTCTTGAAGCCCGTGTTTCTGGTATTATGCAATTATGTGAAATTCTGATCCCTACTGTACGGAAGTCAATAATTTGTTCTCATAACTGCTGCTGAGTAGTACTATTCTTTCACACACTAGTTGTGCACAAAATCTTTTTTAAATACGCTCTCAAGTTAGAAGCAAAGGAACTTCTTTTTTTAAAATTTAGATAAGCAATGTAAATGCAATGGCATTTACATTTTCAAATTTTATCGTGACTCTTGAGTAAAGGTTAACATGCTACTAGTAAATACACTTTCACTCCCGAGGCAAGTATAAAGCAACAGTCTAGGTAATATTTCAGCCCTGTAAAGAGAGGTGGAATATATTCCTGGACTGCAGTAAAAAAAAGGTAATAAAAAAAGCATCACACATACATAAAACTTAACAAGAATTGCTTACTTTACAGTAACTGAATCTTCCAAGGCATACCTGTTAACATAGATCCTACTGTATGCTTGCGTACCTTGATCAGGAACCCAGAATTTTTCGGTCAACAGCATTTAACTGAAGCTGTGCATATACCCTGAACACTGTCCCATCCCATACAAGGAAAGCAAAGAGGACAGAAAAGCCCAAGGACAGAAAAGCCCTAGGTATCCGTTAGTTACTTCATTACCAAACCCCAATACAGCAGTCCCATTGAATGTAGGTGGCGTGTCAGTGGTTGCATGTAATCAAAAGCATCTTAACCCAAGAAAGATATTTAACATCTAAGAAACCTTTCATACAGACACCTTCATCAGGAAGCACTAGTCAGTCACCTACAAAAGGACGGGATTTCCTTAAATACTGATTATGAAAATACAGCCTTATGAAATGCTGTGTCAGATCTAGAAGCCCTGCTGACTAATTAACTCTTGATAAGCATATGGACAGCTCTTACAGCTGGTCTGCAGATTGTACAACTGAGTGTGCCTCCTAAACAAACCAGAGGTGTTGACTAGGTAGCAGAACAAGATACAACACATTAAGACCCTGGTAGTTTAACCTGAGTAGATGACCAGTCCTGTGAAATACTGACACAGCTGATCTATCAGCTGGTAACCTCCACCCCCACAAGACTGCTATGTTTAAACCTCCCTAAGTGAACATCTTTTCTAGTCTGACATCCGATAAGCATCCTTGGAACTAACCACAGCACACCAACTATGTATTTTGACAAAGCCAGAGATACACAAACGATTTAGTGATTTAAATAAGGGGTGAGAGAAAAGGTTAGCACCCAAAATCTAAGTGAAGCTGAGATGCCAAAACGCCATTTCACATTTCTTCTTCCAGAAGAGAAAACAGTGAGGCCAATGCTCTTTTGTAAAGAAACTCTGGCAACACCTTCTCTACTGCACGCAAACGATTCTCTGCTGCCCAAATGATCAGGGAATAGGCTGATCCCTACTTCTCCATGTGAGGCCTCTCTGATGGAACATTCCTCCACCAATTCCCAATAGAAGGCAGATTATCCTCCAGAAAATATCTTAGGAAACGCTACCTAATTCTCTTACTTCAAGACCCGGAGAACTCAGCAGTAAAATCCTAGGAGTCCATGAAAACGTAAGTAATCTATGTTTACCAAAGAAAAATAAGACATACACTATATAAACTAGAAACCATGGAACAGAAAGCTTGTGTTGAACCTCTCCTTTCAAAAAGGCTCATGTGAATCAATCTAGGCAAAACCACAGTTTATGTGAAACACCTTTAAAGCTATCTAGGGAACACAGATGTACCGGAAAAGAAATTCCTGCAGGAAGACATTCTGACTTCATCATATTTAAGCCTTGAAGGTAGCTGCCACTACAGTGAAGTTCTGCAGAGAAACACCTTCTGTTGCTCAGACTTTAATTGCAGTAGCACTTGAGAACAACAGATAAATGAAAACAATCCAATGCTTTTGTCAAGAAATGACCATAAGCTTCACTAAGACCATTCTCATCTCTGCAGATGAAGGCAACAGAAACAGTCTTGATATAGCCCGGATTGCTGGAGTAAGAGATGCAGAGAAGCCTTGTCAAGAAGCGTGGAGATGACTGAGGGATACAGTGTCAGTGACAGTGGTACCGGGAAGTCAAACACAGATCACTGTATGCGATTGAACAACATGCTATTGAACATAGCAACAGGATTACCTGCCTGGAGGGGGGGAACAAAAAAAAAGAAAAGAAAGAAAAAAAAAAGTCTTTCGGTACCAACCCAGTTGCATGTAAACCAATTAGACAAGTTATTCAGAGGGATCTTAGATTTCTTGCTGAGCCCATTGACAATTAAGCTTTCTTGCTTTCCTTTCCAGTATCTACTAGCAAAAGGAGAACTCAGAAATTTCTTTATTCACTGTGAGCAACGTCTCTTGTGACAGACTTAATCAAACTGCTCTTGTAGCATGGAAAAATACCCGAGACCATACCTTTAAAACACACGTATTCAAAACATAAAAGTCTTCATCAGAAACAAGATTGAGAGGTCAACACAAACCATCCATGACTGTACTTTGAAAGTGTTCAGACTTGGGATAAAGAATAAAGTTTCTATGAACTAATACCTCTTCCCTAAAGAAACCAAACACTTTGCAAGTACACAAGTTACAAGCAGAGCAACCTTGCTAACAAAATATACATTCTAAAGCCCCAGGAAATGCAACATGCCATCAGACCTACAAGCACATAGCAAGGGATTTTGTTTCTTTTGCTTTCTCCAATGAAAAGATTGCTTAAAACTCCAAATTAAGTTATTTGTGTACTGTGGGAAGCATGAAGGCATTGAGGCTTTAATTCGTTTGTAGAGCTGTAAAGACAATAGCAATGCTTGATGACAAGTAAAACCAGTACTATTCAGTCATACCATCAGCATTTTCATAGGATGCTGTCATTTTACTAGGTAACCTACAAGTAAGCAGATTAGGACAGTAATTCTCCTGACAAACAAGTTGTGACAGCAGCCTGCTCAATCAACAATACTGTTTTCAAGACAGATCAACAAGGATTTTTACCTATTAAACTGTAGAAGCAGCAGAGAACTTTTTTTTTTTAGACACTGTGGTTACAAACATGGGTTTTGATTTCTCCTTTAAATTACACAAAAAAAGTTAAACTCTACCTTAGCTGTGACACCAATGTTGGCAAGCTATTCTGCAGGAGTGGCTCAGAAAATACCAGATTTTCAAACAGATGCTTATTGTGCAATTCCCACGTCACCTGAAATTTCTTCAAATGTTCATTTTCCTACAAAGAAAAAACAACCAGAAATAAGCCAGAGTTAAGAGGCAGGGGGAAATCTCTGTCCAAGGCAAGAATTTTTTTTTAAATATAGTTTCCAACCTACAGGCTGGATTATCCAGCTCAGATCTTACCCAGTTTTAATACCCAGAAACTCAGAATTTAAGTAATTCTTTAATGACTTGAATAACCATAGCTTCATTCCTTGTTTTTCTAAATTATTTTGGATTTGGAAAAAAAAAGAAAAATAAGACTATATTGTTGAAAGCTTCCATTCATTTCTGCACTGAAAGATATCTTATGATCTGAACCAGTTATCCTCAGGTTTTCTTGTCAAACAATTGTCTATCTCCGATTATTTTTCAGTTCTTTGAACTTACCTAGTCACAGACACATATGATAGCAAGCTATAATCTTTATTCAAAACTGACAGAAATCACGTAAACGGTTCTAAGTACAGCTTCAAAAATGAAGTTTTCTAAATAGACAAGAGACTAACAGCTTCTCTAGTAAGCAGAATGTTTTTCTATTTGAGGTTATTTAACACATAATTGCATATAATTTCAAAGTCTAAAACTTAAATCTATTATTATCAAAACATAAGAATCAAAGACAGGTGTAATATTTTTTCAAGTCAGTAAGTTTTCCCCACATAGAGCCAGCAGTACGCAGGTTTTCTAGACCAGGACTCCCACAGACAGCAAAATTAAATGCAAGTGTTCTGGCTATCAGATCAGCAAGTGAGCCCTATGCGCTATAACCTTGAGTACCCAGAAATACCAGAATACTCTGGAATTTCAAAGTTTTGTTAAGCATAGTGGGTTAAAAAACAAACACACATTTATATCAGACCTAAACACGAGACTATCAGTATTCAAAAAAAGCATTGAGTTTGGGGTTTTATTATTATTTAAGAAGGATGGGTAGTTTTTTTTCCGAGTTGCATAAGACACATGTACCCTTTCACTTTGAATATTATGTCTTTAAAATATTTAAAATTTCTTTAAATTGCTAATAATTTCTGAAGAGTCAACACTAAGAAAGGTTGATTTCCTAAGCAATTTCCATATTATGCTGTGAACAAAACAGTCAACACTTATCTACAAAACCTTGTATATCAGATTGCGCAGAGTACAATATTTCTCAAAGAAATACCAGTTAAGTTTTCCCTTCTAGTCTGCTATACTGTGTACTCAAGGACTCTTCTGTACTGACCACAGTCTCTCCAGCTTGCTCTCAGCATAATCTGTCATTCCCTGGTGGGGCACAAGGCTTTAGTTTCTGCTGTTGAACTTCGCTAGTTAGCTGGATTCCTTTGAAAGGAAGGACAACTGTCCATAATTTCATTGAGAAATTAGTTCCTCACAGTTGGAGGTTCAATGCATTATATGCCTTTGCACAGCATGCTACGTGCAAAGGTTTTACCTTTAAAAGGAAGGCTGCACTAAGTTTAGAGATCTTGACTGCCTTTTGTGTACTTCAGCTGAAAAGATTCCTTCTTCCACAGTGCACTGGTATCTTGAGAGAGAACAACCATGCACACTGAAAAGGCTAGTGACCCTACTACCTGTACTGAAAGCTGTGACATACTACTCCATTTAATAAGAAGGTTATTTATTAAGTCTAAGAAATGTATGACAAAAGACAGTATCCTACATTCCCACATTTCAGTTTCTGAATGTCACAGTTTAGTAGAAAGAAGTTTTCAGTACTTACTGGGCTGCAGAAGGAAAAGGACAAGAAAAGTCTGGGGTATTTTGTGTTTTCTTATGCTTTGTTTTTTAAGAGAATAGGAATTTTATTTTACTTTGAATTTTGTCAGAAAAGGGGTAGATTAGGGAGTTCAAGCATCTTCTGTCTCTTCAGGGCCATTCTCTCTCTCTCTCATGCCTGCTAAGTTTTCATGTTTACTAGTTCACAACAATCACCGGGGGGGGGGGGGGGGATTTTTCTGACCAGCGTGTAATTCTGGCACTAACGGGTTCATTATTGGTGGATCTACTTTGAGAAAGCTAACATTTGTACTGTAATCCATCCGCTTTTCAGCTGAACAAGTTTCTAACTTCCAATGTAACTCAACCTGAAGAGCAATCTCCTCCCAAGCATCTTGTTAGAGACTTGATGACTATTAAAAGCAGCCAATAAACTGGAGATGGCAGTGACCTCACAACTGTATCTAAGTGATAAAGCTGGGGAAGACAATACAGACAACAGGAAATACAGAGCACTGACAACAGAAAAAAGCATCAGATATGTTCAAGTTTCTTAATAGAAACACCTTCCTGCTTTGCCAATTCAATTTTACTAACAGCCCTACCTCAGTAATGACACTCTGCTTCTCCTCCATTTTATATCCTTCTCACCTGTGGCCATCATAGTCTTGCTACTGCCTATTCTTTTCCTCTCTTTAGATACCCAGTCACTTTCAGCTAATTGGCAATAAAATCCAAATTTACCAGTTTACCCACTTTGGTTTTTTTTGCTTGCGCAAAGTTTACATAAGAAAAGGGATGTACAGGAAAGGATTATTAACAAAACAGAATTAATAACCTTCTCAGCCCTTAAACAAATAGAATTACAGAATTTGTTTACTGTATTACTCACTCATGATGGACAGTTACTCAAGAAGATATTTTTAAGGCTATTGCTTATTTTCTACCTGACAATATAATCCCAAGTCTAACATCATAATCAGTTGACAAAAAAAGCATTTAAGAAAGAACATAGCAGATTAATTCCAAGACAAGAGATCACCTTTTCAAGTAGCCATTCTTGCTTATAAATTAAAAGAAAAATTGAACATTGAAACAATCTAAGTTAGTGCTACACATAAAAGTTTGTGTCCTTTAAACACGGTTGTCAAGAGACCATTAAAGATTGAGAGGTGTTTCTCACATTTGCAAAGGCGTTATCTAAAATTCTGTATATCTGCTTAAAGATTAGTTTCAGAGTAAGTGCCACAAAGAGCATCCCACCTTTTTCTTTACAAACAAAAGGTAATTTCATCAATTCACTGTAAGAAATGCCTAATCTACATTTCTGAAGAATTTGCATTTTCAGAATATCCTTGTCTCCAAGCATGCAGACACAAAAAACCTTGCATTTTACAAGTCACAGAAGACACCTGAAAGGGCCCAGAACACCTCTGCTAGCATTACCCCTAGCAAGTAGAAGCATACAGGTTATTTTTTCAGTCTTACCAGAGTAACTAGAAAGGCGCTGATTGTACATGCTGCCTGACAGAGTGCACTGTATTCTTCAAGTAGGAGTGAGATGAACTGATGTGCCTGTGGTGGCCCTTGTATTGCTAATGTTGATGCAACTTTAGATCCCAGTGACAAGTGTCTGAGCAGACGAACCTTCATTTCAAGCACATATTCTCTAGCTTGCTGTTCCAACCGTTGGTAAAGCTGATATGGATCTCTTTCACAAAGCCTGTATTTTTACAATATTTGTGGAAAAAAAAACACCCACATGTAATCAACAATTTTTACTTTCCTAAAAATATTTACCAGTTACCATCATAGTCACCAAAAAGAAACAGTGTCTAGGGTTTACAGAACTACCTTAAACCTGGGAGAACACAGTCCAGTTCCCTACTTTTACACTGTGGGATTGAGCTCCTGTGTAGCTTTAGGACTAGGATGCTTGCACACCTGAGGAACAAATTAATTTAGGACCTCAGTATTTCACTTCAACTTGTGAGCTAAAAAACCTTTACTCAATTTGCATACAACCCGACAGACACTTAGCCTCTTCAGACAAGCTTCTTTACAACTTCTCCATGTTCTTATATACAGCCCTAGTAAGTGTCCCAGTTGGAACAGCCAGACCTAGGCCTGATTAATATCCTGTTGAAGGACAGGCCTTTACTTCAAGCCATTGAAAGAGCTTGACCTGTTAGGCAGCCAGAACATGCCTAAATACATACTAACCAGACTGGACTCGGTGACTGCTTTGGGGGACCCTTCAGTTGTTGAGCTGAACTGAAAGAAGTCATTTAATACAATTACCAAACTTTTAAGACACTCATTCATTAAACTCCTCACCTTCATCAAGAGTTTCTTACCCCAAGTTGCAGATCTTCTGTACAAGGACACTTTTTGCACCTTTTATTGAAGCCATGCCACTGCATAGCAGAGGTATGGGATTCACAGGGCCATAAAGAATGTCCTTCAAGGAACATGACTTAGGGCACTCTACTATGGTAGTGCCTGAGCTGCAATCATTACAAGTGATTGGTGTGGTTTTTTATTATTATTTTTTAAAATCTAGAATAGGGCCCAGAATCTGGGACTCATTTGTTCCAGGGAAGCACACTAACACTGAAGCTCCTGAACCATACTGCCCTCTATTCCCTCTCTGTTCAGCCACTCAATACCTGCAAGACTTGACACTGTAAGACACAGCTTCAAAGAGAGTCAGGGCTTCCTGCTAAGGACAGCATACAGCTGACTAGGTCTGATACTCTCCTGGAGTTGAGACATGGGTTTGAACCACCTCACACAGAAGAAAACTGAACATGATGGCTGCTTTGAAGCACTTTAGAGTGAAATTGTACTATTTAAAGTCCTGTGCATAGAGTTTAAGCACTTGCCTCAGGTTTTTTACAGCACAGGGAGGTAGGGAAGAAGAAAGGGATTAGATAAGTACTTCAGAGTTAGATGAATAAAAGTCTGCTGCTATCTAGTCCCTGCTCTTCCCTCATCGCTCACAAAATAGAGTACTATCATATTGCCATAAAGTGTTCCAACATACAATAGGAACAGTACTTGACACCACTACTTATTTTCAAGTAAGTAGACCAGACAGTCCATTTCTTGCCAGCTATGTCTAACAGAGCTGAGCATGGAATTAGGAATTTCTGCTTTTTAAACATAGATTTACTTGGCCACAGCATGATCTTTGGCATGCTACCTACATGTTTGTTTGGTGGTTTTTTTGTTTTGTTTGTTAGGTTTTGTTTGTTTGGTTTTTATACTTTCAATATCTACATTGACTAGCTTTGTTAAAAAATTTTGCATGATATTAGCACCATGGACTGGACATACTGGTGTCTGCTCAAACACCGTATCCTAATTTTATTTCATACTTTGGAGACCATAAGGAACTCGAGTGAAAAGTAATCATATTCGTTTTTTTTGTTTTGTTTGTTAGGTTTTGTTTGTTTGGTTTTTATACTTTCAATATCTACATTGACTAGCTTTGTTAAAAAATTTTGCATGATATTAGCACCATGGACTGGACATACTGGTGTCTGCTCAAACACCGTATCCTAATTTTATTTCATACTTTGGAGACCATAAGGAACTCGAGTGAAAAGTAATCATATTGACATTTCAGGTTTCCTTCTTTGAGATCCTGTTTCTGCCTTTGTATTTTAATAATCTCTCTCAAAAGTGAAAAACAGTTCTAGAGAAATCAAAGCTCCTAAGTACATAAGAAAGGTACATAGTATGTGTTCCAATTTCCAAAATTTTTCCATTAAAGAGAAACTGCATAAAAATAAACAACCATTTTAGCTGTGATTCAGCTTTAATTACCTACACACTATGCAACATTTAAGCATCTTTGATTTCAAAAATCTACGCTGCATGTTTTGACCACTTAAATAAACAAAATGTGACTAATAGGGAGGCATACTATATTACTCTACATTTACACAACTCATGTTCAAAACACTCAGTTTTTATATAACAGAAGTGCAATAAGCTTATTTAATTATCTATTAAGGCTGATTCAGGAGTATAGTCATATAAAGAGCAATGCTAGATGATTATAATCTTTCAAAAGTTTCTTTACCTCACCAGAATTTAGCTTCAACTAGAAACTCCACATAAGAACTACATTTTCTCAGACTAGTCAGACCTTAGTATATTAAGTACGTACAGAATCAAGGAGAGCAACTATTCCTTGACCACATGCTCAGTTAGACAGAAACTGAGATGAACCTCCTGAAGCACTTCAAGGACAGCCACACCATTGTCAAAAGGAAAAAACCCACAACTGAGGATCTCATTAAGCACATCTTCAACTTCACACCTAGTAAAGCTACAATTTCAACTTCTGAAATGAGAAGGAAGTTCTCGGAATCCGCCTCATCTAGTGATCAATGGCCAGTATTACTTTTTTTTTTTTTTTTTAAATAAGTCTCTTCTAGCTGTTACAACTACAGTAAGATACAAGCACTATTATAACTCAGGTTAGTTCGACAAGGTAAGACTTTCATGCGGGGCAATTCAAACTAAACAGTGCCTTATTAATAATAATAATAATCTCAAGGTCTTTTGAAGAATAAGATTTTGGGACCCTTCCATAATTATACATTAATATTCCTATTGCAAACAGCATATGAATTTAATAGCTTCCCATGCATTCAATCTAGCATTTAAAAATCCTGCATGAAATAGAATTGACTGTTCTGACTTTTCATTCTAGTGGAGAGGCAATCATTCCAAGCAACGAGACTTACAGATGGTAAATAATGTTCTATTAAAAAGCAATATTCCCAACTACTTAAAAACTAGTTTTGAAAATCCTCCTGGCAATCAATAGGTATTTTTCAAAGTGCTATACCTATCCACCAGCTCTTTCATTCCATCTTTATCTGGTACCAAAGATTGGTCTTGGTCATCTGCCAAAGGGGTCCCAGCTTGGCGATATATACACCGAACCATGTATCTTACTTCTGACCAGTAATTTTGAAGCTGCTGAGGTTCACGTTCAGGCTCTGCTGAATTTTCTCTGCAAATAATGACAAAAATAATTACTCTCTATTTGTGTATCGCATGGGTGTATTGATTCCTAGTATTCTAAAGATGTTCTTCAGGAAAAACAATGTACATCTGAAAATGCCTAAAATAAAGTACATGCCTAAAATAAAGTATAAAATTGGATAAAAGCTGCCATCCATAAGTTACTGTTATTGTCAGATAGCCTGTTTAAAGAGTTTAAGCATACACCAACAAATAGCTACAACACTGCTGACAGTCTGACTACAGATACCATGCTGTTGAGTTTGAATTCAGTTCTTACCTGCGCTCATTACAGGCCTCACAGTTACATGCTATGTCTGAAGGAGAGGAATTGCTAAGATCTGCAGCAGGCACCGTCTGTGCACCAACAGTTATTCTTCCTCCTCCTACTGATTCCTGCTGTGATCCACTGTTTCCAAGAGGCATGTGCAAAAGGAAATCTTGGCTCTGAAAGGAAAAATGCAGGTAGCCTTCAGGTTGTAAGGTAGAAGTCTGAAATGTTAATAGGTAGGCAATAATGTGGTAATTCTTAGTGCTGAATGTATTTTGGGAGGACACTCAACCAGGCACAAAGAATTTACCTTCAAAAAGCCTAATAAATGCAAGATATGGACTGAGAAAACCAATGATATAAAGAGAGCTTCATTTCTAATAACCAAAGTTTGTTGGTTATAATTATCACCTTTATGTACTCCAGCATAAACAATGAACTAAGCTAAAGGCTTGCATCATCCATGATTAATAAATAAATCATAAACTAGTAATATCTCCCCCATCTCTATTTGACAGTATGTTTGACTTTTGTAGTTCAACAATCCCTTCTAGCAAAAATCATAAAATCTCCGTGTTTATAACAGACAGACATACTACTTCATAGTAATGGATGTTAGAAAGCTGCTGCCATTGGGAATGGATGCTCCCTCTTGTGTACAGTGCTGTTCAGTACTAGCAGATGACACAAACCACTCTCCCAAGGCTGCTGGTATTTTGGTCTCCAGTTTCTCTCCCTTCTCTGTGCTCCAGCCCCAGTACATACCATGCTTCACTCCTGCACCCTCCCCAGGTTGCCAGCAGCTTTCTGTGGCACCAGGCAGAGACCTCTCCCACATTAGGAGCATGACTGAAGGGTTTTTTTTGTGCTTCACCCCAGATCCTGGAGCAGGATGCAGACACAGGTCAAAACAAACCTCCATGCATTTACTGCCAACAGCATGACCAGCTACTGGGGATGGTGCTGAGGCAAACCAAGCTAGGTAATGAGAGCAACAGTGACCTGAACACAGCAGCATTTATAGCAAACCACTATACTCTGGCTTGCAGCGACTGATAACAGATTTTTTTTTTAGCTCATTTTAGTTTTTTTTCCCAGCTGATTTCTCTAATTTGACTAGCCATCTAATCCATTTAGTTGCTTTAAGTCAAGCTTTCCAACTTGGAAAATCCTTTTGCTGTTTGCTTTTAAAAATTCCTCTTTAACTAAGAAAACAGTTGCCAAATTAAAAAAAATACTGTCAATTTTTATTTTACCTGGAGTATTTATAACTTAAAAAAACGTTTAGGAAGCAAATCCTGCCTTCCTTGCACTTGTAGGACACTTATTTTCTTTACTAGTTCATTAAACAGAGCTTAAATGTGTCAAAAATTTTGACTCAACTGAACAATAATGTGCTTCAGTCTTGCTGTGCTTTGAACTCTCTAGGATGTGTTTACCATCAGACTACCAGTATAATTCCCTTAGATATAATCTCTTCTGATTAATTTTACTAACCCTTGTTAATAGCAAGAACAACAGTAAACACTAGTTGTATACAAGTGATATACTCTTAAATTTCCCTTACAAAAAAAAAACTGTTAACTGTGCTTTTAACATGAGTTTAACAACATATGCTATACAAAGACAATCTTTCTTCACACCAATTTGTTTACTGAAATAAAAATCTTACGTGTCTATGGGCACGTGCACAGTCTGTTAGCTCTCTACAAGGAGATGTCAGCTGGAATCTATAACGCTTCCAATTATCGGAAGCGTGTGGCTTCCCAGATCAGTTGTGAAGATTTAGTTCTGCAGTACAGCATCATAGTTTACTTCTAATGGGATTTTGCTGGACCTGTCAATGAACTTTTTATATCTTTCTGCTACACTGAGCACAGCTCTTAAGTGAGGTTGAATTCTCATTTGAAAATATTTTTTAACACTGATTTAGAAAATAATCACAACTTGAAATATTAGCACCATGTATTAAATCAGTGTTTGCAGTGCTACAACAATTTTTCTTTGTTGTACGTATACTATGCAAAGTTGTGCTTCTTTATTTAAAAAAAATACAGAAGAGACAACAAAACTCAGACACATGCAGGAAGGTGGCAGTGCAACTGCAGTGACTCAAGAACACTACTAAAAGAAAAAGGAAAATTCAGATAGTTTACTTCACAAAAGGGGAAAGTACACATGAGCAGACAGAGAACAGAAGTGTAATGATTGAAGTTGCATCAGTAAGAAAAGAAACAGAATTTAAGTAAAGGGGAAAAGGCCAAAGCATGAGATCCAATAAATTGAAAGGGGGGAGAGGGGGACGACGACACACCAAGGAACAAATCCAAGCCTTGCTCTATTCAAAAATCCAAAACTCAGGATCAGAACTCCTCATTTTTGGAACAACTTGCCTGTCCAGTTTAGCTCCTAGGCAAACCAACTCAAAATCTCCTAAAATACTTTCTAAGCATTTAGTTAAGTGGTTCCAAAGCACAAAGTAGCATTCAGCCCATAACAGCATATCTTCTTAGTCTACTGAATTGAAGTACTTCAACTTACCACAAGAGATTGCTCTATTGTAGCATGCCTTTCCTCCTTTTCGACTGTTCGTCGACAGTCTGGACACACCCACAGTGGAAGATGCAGCATATTGTTTGCTTTCGGAGATGTGGAAAGTGCTGTTTTGCTAGAATTTTTTATTCCGCTCTCTGAAAGCGAAGTATCTTTTCGTTCACTTCTACAAAGAAGACAATGCTCGCCAGTTGTATATGGTGCCCTTTGGCCCAAGCCAAAGGTAAATGGTGTCTAGAAATAAATGTTTTGATAGATAACTGGTTATTCACAGAATACGTACCAGAAAAACTTATTTGGAGATTTAAAAACAAAACAAAACGTATTTTAAGTCATCATTAAATGGTGAATATTTGGAGTGTCCCAAGATCAAACACAGCAGTGTTAGTATCCATGTGGCAAACAATTCTGATTATGAATACACTCCCGTTTAAAAAGTAATGTTTTCAGGGAGCATGGACTACAGCCTTCCCCTCTAAAATAATTCAGCCTAGATGCAATAATCTAGTAAGTAAAATATAAAAGGGATAGTACAGTTCCTTTTACTGTTGTCATTCTTAGAGATAAAAAGGAAAAAAAAGGACTTTGAAGTTCTGCATCACCTCCTTTTTCAATATTAACTGAAACAAAGACATTTTCAGCTAAGCTTGTTACAAAATAAAAGATTTACTCAGTTTTTAACAAAACCAATCAGTAGGGTCTTAAAATCCACTATCAGCTATTGAATAAAGTAGACTTGGTAACTTATGAGGATAGAGGCAGTTCAAAACCTAATTTCTCTTCCAAGATGCTACTGTGCGTGAAGTTATGGTTCAGCCACAAAATGATTATTCACCAAGACTGATACTCAAAAACATGTCTAGCAGCACAAGCCAAACAGAACCCAACTTTACAAGACATAAGCAAAGTTACAATGAATGGAACTGTCCTGGTTTCGGCAGGGATAGAGTTAATTTCCTTTCTAGTAGCTGGTACAGTGCTGTGTTTTGGGTTTAGGATGAGAATAATGTTGATAGCACACCGATGTTTTAGTTGTTGCTGAGCACTGCTC
>NW_008795948.1:2638983-2657385 GCF_000699145.1 Aptenodytes forsteri
GGGACTGGCTGGGCATCAGTCGGCAGGTGGTGAGCAATTGCATCGTGCATCACTTGCTTTGTACATTCTTTTATCATTATTGTTGTTATTTTTATTAATTTATTTCAATTATTAAACTGTTCTTATCTCAACCCATGAGTTTTTCTCACTTTCACTCTTCCAATTCTCTCCCCCATCCCACTGGGGGTGGGGAGAGTGAGCGATCGGCTGTGTGATGCTCAGTTGCCAGCTGAGGTTAAACCACAACTGGAAAAAAACATCTTGTAATGGCAGAATCACAGATTTGTCTGATTATATTACAGCTACCAGCTCTGCCTTAATTAGCAACATCTTCCATGTAAGCCTCAAAATAGTTAAATTCTTTCTCAAAGGAAAGGCAAAATTTAAATAAGTCATTCAAGCATCCCTCTAGATACTGCTCCAATCTCAATACTAACAAAAATACTGCTTTAAAGGGAGGCTTTAAAGCCCCTTTGTAGGGCTGAACAGCACAAGCACAGGTGAAAAGTTCTTTAGGGCAAAGGACTAGATCAAGCTGTAACACAATTCACTAACTCTCTTGTCTTCACAGCAACAACAAATCAATTCCCTATTGCTGACGTCTAAAAAAAAAAAGGCACAGCATTACGAACTCTGATTTTTGTGTTCTTTGCATTTATAAAACTGACTGACTCAGCAATATGGAAAGAAAAATTGAGAACTCTAGGCATAAAAAAAAAAGACACACTGAATTAATCTCCAAAAGTATCTTCTTACCTTTCAGAAGTTCCTGAGAAATTTAAGTTAATAGATCTAGTAAGTACAGCTAATCTCTTTACTTATTGATGCCACTTCAAGAACTCACACCGAAGCACTAAGGCAAGAAATAGAACACAATTTCTCCAGGTGTCTACTGCAGGTTTTCAGAAAACATTCTCATGGGGGAAGACTTGCTCTGCCTCCTGAAAAGCTGGGCCCGACCATCCCCTTATTGGCTCTACAAGCATGAACAGATTTCTTAAGTTCGACATTCCTCTTGGCTGACCTGTGCTCAACTGCAGATCTTACTAATGTCTAAAAACCCTGCACGCAGGAGGCCATTGCAGCTCATCCCCTTAGCTCTGAAAGTTTCCTTGTTAAAATAAATTTTTTTGAAGCCAGATTAAGTCTCTGTTGGAAAGACGATGACATCTTTATAGCTATTGCAGGCAAATTCTTATGAACATCATCTGCAGGACATCTTCCAACAAGTAGGAAAAGCAGAGGACAAAAATGTAAGAGTGCAGAAGTTAGACAACCTGACACTTACTCTTTTGCAAAGGTAAGGATCATGGCAAACATATTCCAGCCATACTGGAAGTACTTCTAGAAGTTAAGATTTGTGTGTGTAATTAGCTTAAAGTTGCATCATGGTCATTAAAAAAGCAATGGCAAATACAGCAGGAACAACAATCAACTCTGGCCACTTCACAGACTCAGTAAAACCTTAACAATCTCCCAACTGGGCCCGTATTTATGACAGATATGAAGTTCAAATGAAAGCACTTGGTTACTAGAGCACGATGCAAATCAACTGCTAAGAATGAAAATTTCTAAGCAGTTTATTTCTAACAAAATTGACATTTAGAACCTTGACAAAATCTAGACCATAAGCATCTCAGATTCCCATTACGGCTCTGTCATACTAATATGAAGCTATGAATTGCAGTTTCTTATTTATTTAAAAGATGAACGCAGTAACTGTTCATGTGACCATTTCAACAGCAGCAGTAAACTCTTCCTGGATTAGATGAGCTTGGAATTAGGTCACACATACATTTGTATGTGTCTTCAGTGTAATCAGAGCAAAGTGTACATTTTGAGAAAAGCAAGATATTTTTCCACTAGTCAAGCTTCAAAAAAATGTGATGCATCTCTAAGAAAACACCCAGTCTCACTTTCTCTCTGAAACATGTTCAGCTATAACATTCATAAATGAAAGCTGGAAGTAGGACAAGCTGGAACAGAAATAACTGCATCTCTGCTATGT
Source organism: Aptenodytes forsteri (assembly GCF_000699145.1). NCBI lineage: Eukaryota > Metazoa > Chordata > Aves > Sphenisciformes > Spheniscidae > Aptenodytes > Aptenodytes forsteri. Next base: position 2,640,992 of record NW_008795948.1, read on the forward strand.
ATTTAGATTTATTTCTAAGAATAACTTTATTACCATAAAACTGCATAGCTTTTTTTTACATCTATGTCCAATTTCAAGCTTATTATAACAATAAAATCTTACTTTAGAAATAGTAGCTTTCACTGCTTTTTAAAGCTTGAATAGTGAAGTCATCAGAAATTGACTTCAGTTAGCCAAGTCCCAATCTCAAACAGAGATGTAGATCTTTTTGAAGAGTTTTCTCGAGTACATTTAATACTGTTTAATAAATAATTCTGCTGTCATATACACCCACAAAATTTGGCTGCACATACCTGAGAAACACCTGTGAATTCTGATCCAACAGAACTGTCTGTAAACTGCGTACCATTTAGCGAAACCTGGAAAAAGTTAATAGTACATTGGTTACAATAGTTGAGTTTAATACTAAAAAAAGCATTGAAAAATTAAACAACAAACCCTTCCTCTACATCCGAGGGTTGATAAAACAGCTTTTGAAACCTGAATGATTGTTTCACTGCAGAGATGGAAAATTCCTTTTCTTTCATAATAGAAGTTCTACAGGTGCAAAAGTTTACAATTTATGTATTTTAAACTTTTGCTCTATAGCTGTTTTATTAGCAATGCAACTCTGAGATGAAAGAATTGATACAGGAAAAAAAGTCATAAGCAAAATGACATTTTTTCCTTCTGTATTTGAGTGTTTGCATTTAGCTTTTAAACATCTGTCGTGAGTTGAGACGATTACCAAAGATTCTTGCCTTTTGAAAGTTGAATACAATACTGCTCAGAAAAATACGCAGTGTTAACCAGGAAGACTCTTCCACAGCAAGCCTCCAAAAGGCATTCAGTTATTTCGCTGCAGAAGCCTTCCTCCTGCACCAGGTTATAATTCATACAGAAACCTCTCTGAGGTCTCTTCTATACCTTGTTTCTCCACAAGTGTTACAGAGACTACACTAGATATCAGTGAAGTGCCTTTCACAAGCCCCAAGTGTTTTCATACAGCATTATTTGAGGACACTAAAAGAAGAGTAAAGTTAAGACAGCATACAAATTCAAGTCAGTGACAATGGAGAGCCCTAGATCACACTGACTTGAAGAAAAGATAATTGATTTAAAAAAAAAAAAACTGGAGAGGGGAAATAAAGTCAGTCAATTATTTTATTCTTTATTTTCCCGCTTCTTGAGCATTGGTTTATCTCTTGAATTTCAGATATAATTTACCTCATGCCTCTGTTCCACCTTTCACGTTTTTGCTAACCTCCTCTTGCTCTCCAGTTTTCTACCTACTAGTGCCTGATATTAATATTTCTAAGACTACTCTAAAGACCGCAATAAAAACCAGCCTGTTTAACATAGGAACCACCACCACATCTTGTGTGTTGGATTTACAGAGTTCAGAAAATATTTTTAGCCTGCTACCAAACCAGAAACTCAAATTGGAACCTCCTCCAGTATAAAGGAGCATCCTCCAGTTTTACACATCCACAGGATTACCAACTGCTTGGTTTACAGAGCCAGTGAGATTATTGGAAAGCCACCATCCCCAGCAGGATTTTTCAAAGGCAAAGTAGAGGACAAAACACAATCTTCAAATCACTGCTAGAGAAGATACAAACTTGAAAGTTAGCATAGGGTATTTAAGAAAAAACCCTCATATGCAAGTCAAGCATCTCAGATCTAAAATCACGGGAGCAAAAATGCTGATGTGGAACAAGTTCCCTATTTTTATTCAGCCACTTTCCAAAAAGTGGAAAAAAGAAAAGGTCTTTTGAATTAAAGAAAGTCGTCTTCACCAAGAAAAGAAATCCTCCAGTACTGGAGGTCCACCGGTTATTGGCACGCATGTACATTCAAGAAAAAAGAAACCAGTAAGAAAGTTTAGAATGAAATTAGTACCTGCAGCTCAAAAAAAAAATTTTTTTTGAGAAAATTCGAGAGAGACGAGCGTATCCAAAAACATTACCTATGCATTAAGGGAGCACATTTACCTTCTTTACATTCAAGACAGTGATAACAAGAAATGCATCAGCCATCACTTTTAAACATGCAGATGTTGAGTGACCAAGCTGAAGGCAGTCAGAAATGTTACAAAAGCAAAGACAAAAAACAGTGGGAGGTTTCTGTTATCCACTAAATATCACAGGATGCCAAGACAAAATACTGAACATCAGGAGTGACTGCTTCATGAAATGAGTTGTCATGCTACTAACAGAAGAAAAGGCATCTCTTGATCCTAAGCACTGTGCAGAATTTGATTCAAAATATTAGTGCAAACCCCCCAGAATTTAGTAGTGACCTAAATATCTGCAAGAGGGACAAACACCTAGGATTTTAAAGAAAGGAATTGGACAAATAGGAAGAAACTTAAAGAGAATCATCAAAAATTAAATGTCTGTAGGCAATGAGATTTAAGACACTTTATGTGAGGCTTAGAGCAAATATAAAAATCACAAAAAGGACTTAAGTGGGGGTGAATAATGACATGACAGGCAAGGGAAGGCGATGACTAAATAGCATATTAGAGAAAACATTAGAAAAATCTTGTAGAAGTTGTCCAAATGGGGCTCAAACAATAGCAAGCTGAAAACAGAGAAAAAGAATACAATGAGACAGTCTCACAAGTAATTTAAGGAAGTGAGGCAAAAAAGTATAAAAACTACAAGTAAATCCTTTTTGAAGGCACGCGAGGAACAAGGAAGAGTAGGTAGCCCGGCAGAATCTGTAAGGCTAAAGTAAGTAAACAAATAGATGCATTAAAAAAAATGCTCAAACAAGCTATGGTCATGGCAGAAACACCAGATTTATTTTTCGCATCTTCATGAACATTATGGAGGAGTTTAAAGATATTCTTCCAGTTAAAGGCTTCTTCATGAAAGATGCATTAGAGGATCTGTTTCTCAGCAAAGTACTGATAGAAAAAAAAGTATGGAGCGAATGGAAAACTCAAAAATTAGCAAGCCACCAAGGGCAGATAACGTTCAGCCAAGAGTCATAAAGAAGCTCAAGGACGTTATAGTTGCACTAATAATTTCAGTATGTTAATCCTTGCTTTACACTTCAGCGGTACTAAAGGAGCAGAAGATGACTTTTTTTTTTATATATTTATTTATTAAGCTTTCAAAGGAGATCTAGGAAACGGCAGTTATCCAAAGTCTGTAGCAAGAAAGTGCCCAAGATGACAAAGTTAACTAATAGCACTAAATTCTTCATGTTACTAAAAGAGACTGGAGAATGGCAGAAGGACCTTACAAGATCTAGTTACTGGGCCATATGTTGACAGATATAATTCTGTGCGCAGAGATTTAAAGTAGAAGTGACAAGCTAGACAGCTGTCACTTCTGGACAACCCTAACTTTTTTTTTTTTAGTTAAAGACAACTTGTTTTTACAGTCCTGAGTATCCTTTTTAATGATTTTAAAGTTTTATGTTTTAAATACCTATTTTGTGAAGATAAGTGACAGAAGGAAGGCTGACATGGATCAGGAACATGGGAATCTCTGCATGCACTCTTCACCATAAAGGAAAGGTGGGGGGCAGGGGTGTGTGTGGAATCTTTCTGTTCTTTCTATAAATGTTATTTACAATGGAAAAGAAGTTACTGTTTTTCTTACAAGCTGCTGTCACACTAATTCACCCTAAAATGTTAATTTTCTGGAGAATAAGGCATACACCACCTTGGCACAGTATAATTCGTACCAGAAAGTATGAAGAAAGTGAGAATCACAGCTTAAACAATACACCTTGATTTCACCTGAATGACCTTGAAGTTGAGCAATTAGAACATAAACACTTAAAGACTGCCATAATTTGCTCTAATAACCTGTCACAATCAAAATCAGACCTTCAGTGGGCTGAGTGACATATTACTAGACAACACACCCCCATCTTTCGCGCAGCTGAAGCCTGGTGAAGTCACACAAACATCATGAAAGTGAGAGTGATGCAACGTCTCGGGAGAGCTCAGGAAAAGAAAAGCACGGGAAGAAAATTTAGATTTGACTCATCATCGCTGAACCCTAAACAGTTCAACAGAAATGTGATGCTCAAAAAAAATGCAGGGTTTAATCAAATTTCTCCTGGGGGAAAACAGCTAGAAAATATTGCACTGATTTTCTCATGTGCATTAGGAAAGATACAGACTAGAAAAACAATGTTACCAAGAGACATTTAAGGCTACATTTTATTCTACAAAGTCCTAACATAACAAAGGTATTCCATCCATATCACATGAATTAATTCCCTTATTTATATATAGGGAGGTGAAAAATTAAGTTTGTTGAAGCATCTGAAACAACACATTTTCTGTAAGTGTTTGAGTAACACTGAAAAAACCTACTACACTTAACCCTGGCTACCCCCCCCAAAAACCCATCAAGATGCCTTTGTCTATGTCACTTGCTCTCCTGCCTACGCTTTTTGTGCCAAAACCCATCTGCCACAGCTGTTCTGCGCTAAGCCTTCTCTCAGACTCTTCCAGTCAGTGAGCACACTACGACATTGCTCTGCAGCTTCACATAGCAGGTCTGCCTCGCTTCCCACCGCTGCCACCCAACGCTGTTTGGGAGGCAGCAGTCTCAAGTCGCACTCGCTGGTGAAGACCTCCCTCCCCACAGCCCGAGTGAAGCTTTGACTTGGGTGCTCTCCAGTCGCAGGCTGAGCTGTTCCTCTCCTCTCCCAGGCACAGCTAAATCAGTCACAGAACTGCTGCTGGCAGATGAGTGATGCTTACAAAATCCCAAGTGATTTTCAGATATGAAGAAAGATTTCTTTATGCCTTTAGTTCAAGAGACAGGAGTCCACATTATACCTAGTTAACATCTGGTACAACCCAGTTTTTCAGAGGAAGAGCAAACTGAAACAGATCTACTTGGCAGTGTCATCACTCTTGCCTATGTGATTTCATATATTTCAACACCCTGATTATTTCTCATCTGCTGTACTTCAAGAAATCCATGAACATTTTTTAAGGCATTGGTAAGCAAAGTACTGTCTGGTTTCTCACAGAAAAGGTTGTCTTCACTACACCCTGGCCAGACCAGTTCCATGCACCACATGAAAGTGAGAACAAACTCACCCACCAAAATAGCGTAAGCCCTGCAAGGTATCAAACTACTGCAAAAACAAAGCAAAACAAAGCATATGCCTAATAAAGCAGAACATTACCTGCACTACAAAAAACAGTGTATTCCATCACGTTTTCATGAAAGTAGTTGTTGTTATGGGTGGTCTGAAAAGAACCTGAAAGAAACGGTCCAGGGAGATCCTGGAATCAGAGGAATGATCACCTAGAACTATATTCAGGAATCCTCTTGGAGAGGATGACCACGTTACTACTGCAGCTACAGGAATATTTATGGTCAATATTGACATGGCCGAGAAATGTAGAAGTGTCCTCTGACACAACGTGCCTGGGCCTGCTGCACCCAGCGAGGGGCGGCTGGGCTGTCCCAAGGTGACTAATGGTCCCTGTCCATGGTCATGAAAGTTTGACACCAAAGTGGCAAGTGAACAGGAAATTTTTCTAATAGAAGATAAAAGTCTAAAGATTTCTTATTTTTCATTGTTAAATAACCCCCAAAAGTACTAGAGGTTTTGCAGTAAGAGGACATGCCCTTTTAGAAAAGCATACTAAAATTGCCTTTTAAAAAAAGATTAAATGTAAGAGTTTTCTTCCTAGCACTGGAGTATGGAGAATGCAAAATTAACATGCCCAACAGGCAGGAAAATCATCAGCAACACGCAACACACTTCCAGGTTCACTGGCACAGCAATGCTCAAGAAACTCAAGCAGCTATCAGAGTTTATTATTATTGTTTTAGAGAAAAAAATTCTTTTGACATCAGTTAGACAAAATTTAATTCCAAAGAGCTTTTAAGCAGTAGCTTGGAAATTGGTAAATGTTTGACTGGCAACAGTGAAAAGTTTGGAGCTTCCTACTTCCAAACGTAGTCATGGTTTAGTGTGATGTAGTGACACTGAACAGAATGCAGTTATACTTACACACTTGCTTGCCAGGGAGTCTCAGTATTATAGGAGACACACTGACAGAAAAAGTGATTATTGATTAGCTGTAAACATCATCAACAGGGAAAGCTGTGAAGGTTTCCCCTCACAAAAAGATCCTTGTTTTTACTAAGGATACCAAAGTACCAAACAGAAACCAGAGAAGGCAGAGACAAGGTGATAATAATTAAAATTCTAATATCCGTATTAAGGCAGCCAACACTTGATCTGGCCAATTGATTAATTTTGCAGACTTTTAATCCATTTTACCAAGCATGCTATTTTGGGCATTAATACTCACAAACTCCTAAGTTATCCCTTCCCAGCCTAGCCTGCATTATTCTAGCGTAGCCCACACTTTTGAGATAGGAAAACTTTTCAATGAAGAAACACACATCCATAAACAAGTCAGCGATGCAAGAAGTCAGTCCCTTGGTACTCCTTTAAAAAGCTACTGGACTACATGCAATTTCAGAGAACCTTTACATCTTTACGTCAATTAACAGGGATATAGAAAAGTGAAGGCTGCAAAAGAACAAGCATTCCAAGGAGTGTCACAAGGCTTTTGTGACTCTCTTGATATCCCAAATTTGAAATACAAAATCTGAATATTACTCTCAAATACAGATAAACTACCTTTTAGATCTGAAATAATTAAGTAGCACACGAAAGAGAAGTTGCCAGAAGTTGAACAACAGCCAAGAGTAAAGCATTAGTGAGAAACCTGGCAGAGGCTCAGGGTGGCAGAAAGCACTGCCCATCAATACAGCTAACGTGTCGACTCAACCCTTACTTACGCTGGTATCTAATACACAGCACATTTATGTTCAATAGCTATCATACTTAACAGAAATCATTAACATCATACCAGAGAGGTCAGTCAAATCTATAAGCTTACCATACTGTTCTGAAGTAGAAGTATGCCAAAACTCCACTCGACAGCCAAGGAGCTAAGCACGACATGACTGCATACCCCCGTCCTGGTCAAAGAGGACGTTTGTGGAAGAAGATTTGCTGCAGAACACCATGTTAGCTGTGAGATATATCAACTAGCTATGATAACCAACAGCATGTTATTAAAACCAATTTATGTACGATCTTGTGTATATGCTTTTGGATAGTGCAGGTTGAAAATCTTGTGACTGTAAAGCACACCAGCCCATCGTGTCACATTCCCTCCATCATGCTTAGCCAGCGGGAATTATGTACTCAAGGGCTAACCACAGGAAATAACCTATGAAGGGGGAAGGAGGAAGAGGGACAATGCTGGCACCAGGAAGAGATGATTCATTGGACTTGAGAATTCACACTCGTTTTGTTTGTAAAGACAAGCAAAAGATAGGAAAATGCCGAACAGATAGCACCAGTGTTGCACTGAATTACAAACCCAAATACTTGTTCAAGGAGCTAACACGATTGTTGTCTAACAGGTCACTCATTTAGCCCTCCAAGAGGTGAAGTATGATATTACTTCATATTAGGAACAACATAGTAAGATAAATCTATTAAGAGTTTTTGAGATGTATTTGGCAATAGACAGTCATCACATTAGGTATTCACTATCCAAGCACCTCCACAGAAAAACTTACAAGCAAAATGGTTTCTATCCCTTTTGACTTGTGCTACTGCTAAAGTACAGTTTGTGAGATCCCAGGTGAATTTCTTTTTAGCTAATAAAACAAATAGTTTTCTTGTCTGTAATTTCCTGGGAAATGCTCATTATTCATACACAATCAACATTCTGAGACTTCAATAATTTTAGTGACACTTCCACTGCAATTTTAATCTTTTTAACGTAATAACACCGACTTCCAGCGTTTTCTTTATTAAGTAAAATCACACCATTACAGAATTTGACTAACCTGCAAGACAGGTTCTCTGAAGGCTTCCCTTCTTCAACAAGTCATGTTATTAAAACTTAGCACTTCAATTTAAGTAAACATAACACTATTTCCATAGCTTAGTAAAAGCTATTCCTACGATAAATTGTTGATGTCAAACAAGCTGACAAGCTGAGGGTGGGGAGGCTTGATCTAGAAAGCTCAGTCTATCTTGCATATAGATAACAAAGCAAGCTTACTATGAATGACTCAAAACCCCAACAAAATTATTCCTCTCCCCACACCCCCAAGATCCCAAACCTGATTTGCTTCTTTTCCAGCAGTGAAATCCCTTAGGACCCCTGATACTAAGTCAAAACGTCAAAGGAGTTTTCAACAGAAACTGAAATTATTTAAAGGAAATACTTTTTCCAGTTGAAGCCTTTATCATTATAGATGTTCAATCTAGGGAGAGGAATTATAAAAAGTATAAGTGGTAGGCATATACTGGACTTGTTCAAATAGACCAATACTTTCTGGTTTAGCAAAACTTACAAGTTAAGAGTGAGGTTGGGGGTGGGTGGAGAGGCTACCCCCACCTCACCCATTTCGGGAGATACCCTAAAACAGAACCAAAATGACAAGTCTTTACTACCTCCTGCTAAAACTCAGGTCTAAATTACTTGGCCAACAAGACCTTGTGCCAAAAGGTTTTTATAAGATGTAACTATTTACACACAGGGACGGGGGGGAGGAGGGTAAGTCACCTGTACACAGCCCTGTTTTTCAACACAAGGCGTAACATTAGTAGTTGGAAAAAGTTACAGGCATTTTTTCCCCCATGGTTTAGAAAAGTGCTGGTCATGCACTGTTAGCATCTGCTGGATCAAATACATAGATAAATACATAGATAAAAAGTCAGTACAAAAAGTATACGTAATCAAGGTTTTGTTTTGTTTTCAGTATGACCAGACACACACAAAAGCCTCAAAAATAGAGCAAGGAGGAAGGAAATCAGACAGCACTGAACAATGCAGAATAGGAAGAAAACCAGTCTTCTTTCTACTTCTAGTTCTTCAAGGACTCAGGTCCTCTGAAAATAGGTAAAAGCAATGCTTCTGGTGGATTTACAGAGAAATGATTATTTACCTGCTGCATCTTTTTTTCCTTTGGGTCCTCAGAGCCAAGTTATAACAATGCTACTGTAGCACAGTAATCAGAATAGACTGAAGTCTAAACAGCTACTTAAATTCACAAACCCATCAAACCTTGATGACAAAAAGCTATACTCAAACACAGCCATCTTAAATGAAATGAGCTACACTGCAAATAAAGGTGTCTGAAACTATCCTGGGAAAGTTTTTTTTCAGTAGTGCCTCAAAAAGACAACTTTGAAGTAGTACTTTCAAAAGAATGTAGATATTTTTATTCTGTAATGAGTTTTAAGGGAGTAACATCTATATTCTGTGCCCTTCCTCCTACACATTCTTGAATAGCACACTCAATTTTTCTTTTAGCTGAATCAATCTAAAACACATCCTTCAGGAAATGAGCACCTGGTAGGAAATAAGGAGTTCACAGTTTATAGTGCCACAATATGAAAATGTTAGCACATACAAAAAAAGCTATGATCTCTACAGGAACTAGGAAGCATTCATAAACCAAAATTACAAAGATGAAACTCTGATCCATATCACATTATAAGACAGAATGATCTACAATCGCTTAACTTTTTAACTGGAAGTTAAAGCAAGGTTGTATTCAAAGAAGAGGTTGTTCATCTATTTTGTTCTATTAAACAAGGACAAATTACTTCCTTGGACATTAATCTGAATGATGAAGACAAACTATTTATTCCATGAAACTTACAGATGGGTATATTCATTCCTACCTCAACCACTGCAATAAAATCCCCCCCCTTTTTTAAAAAAAAAAAAAGTAGTCTGATTTGACAACTAATCACTACCAAATAATACCCTAAGAAAAAAAAAAAAATACACAGTTGCTTTGTGGAATGAAGCGTCCAGACCCTACCAGAAGTCCTGCTGTGCTCTGTAGACACTCCAAGTTGAATTCCACCACTAAAAACAAACCTACATAAGCTGTACTTAAGAAAAATATCTAAGCACTGCCTGGCACATGATGTCATGAAATTTGTATTAACAAAGGCCAAAGACCTTCCTGAATTAATTCCTGTTTGGGTGCTTCTTCCAGAAGATATGACCTAGTGTAATCCCTATTTAGAGATTGCAAGTAGCAAATCATCTAAAACAGAATTCATCTGGGCTCATGATCAATTGGCAAATTTCATTATTTTTGTTTACTCTCCATCATCTCTTTTATTCTGTTATGCATACAGATGCTTCTATCTGATGAGCCATTTATTCCTTATCTTCTGAGAAACTGGAAAGAGTTAGAAAACAGGCCCTTGGAACTCAGGAACACAGACAATTAGCATGAACCTTCCTACTAGGTAGCCACAAGAGCTGGTATTCAAGAAGAAATCCCTGCCAGATACCAAATAACCTCCCTACTCCTCCATTTGATACTATTGTGAATAGATTCAAGGACCAGGCTAGTCTTTTTTATTTATACACAAAATAAATAGGCACATGCCATCAGCGCAGCCACCCCAAAGGTCAATCTATCTATCTAGGTAAGTCACATGAAATTTGGCAACACTTGCATGAATACTGTTTGTTTGTAGCATATGAACAAATACTGGTTTTCCTCAATCCGCTGAGAGCACTTATTATCCCTTTCCAAGTCATTATATCCTCTGGAAGCTTTATCAACAAAATTTCACATTTTCTTCCAAGCCAGCACAAAAAGGTTAACAGCATTACCACAATTCCCTGTAACCCACTAGCAATGTACCCATTTACAAATGAAGGTTTTCCAGGACAAAAAGCTGGAAGACCCACATCATCTGGGAACAAAAATACTCCGACTGCATTTGAAAGTGAACAAGCTGAAGTCCCCCTTACTTTTTTCAAAAGCAGTAAACACTAGACACAGTGCTACCCCAACCCTGAAGATAAAACTGCCCAGCCATCCCCGTGGCCCTGCACACGTTCATTCTCAAGGAAGACGTACGCTTCCAAGCAACGGTTATTAATGCCATAGTGAACCAGAAGTCTCTGGTGGTTAATGGTTGATTGCCTTCCAGCAGAGAAGGATCGCTACAGGAGAAAGCAACAGATCCCTGATGCCATGAAAAGTGCCTATGCTTGCAAGTCCCATCTTGTCATTTTGTCTTCCTTTGAACCTAAAACCATCTGTCTCATCTTACAAAAAACTAAAAGTATCAGAATCACAATTTATACCATGCTTAAATCTATAAACACATACTAGAAAAATATAGAACATCTACCATACTGAAATTCACACTGTATTGCAATAATTGGAAGATATTGCCCTTGGGGAAAAAAAAAAATATAGTAAAAGTATCAGAATCACAATTTATACCATGCTTAAATCTATAAACACATACTAGAAAAATATATATCATCTACCATACTGAAATTCACACTGTATTGCAATAATTGGAAGATATTGCCCTTGGGGAAAAAAAAAAAATATAGAGAAGCCTAACTGCACTTTTATCCAACTGTCAAACTTCACACTTTTATCCAACTGTCAAACTTCACTTTGTAAACTACAGAGTCATTATTTGTACAAATGGGAAGCCTCAGCTGATGAGCCATTTCCTCATAGCATCATAAATAGAGGAAAAATTCTCTTCCAGAATAAAACAAAACACAATTTTGGTCATTAATAATAATAATACTTTTTTTAAAAAAAATCTATATTTAAGCTTAACAGAGGGAGAGTAAGTTAAAATGGGATTTAGCATAGAAATATTACAGCTTACTTAGCATATTAAAACAGTGACATTTCAGTAAAGAAATGGTGAAGACAGGAAGAATCAAAGCCCTGCGTTTTGAAATAAAAAATGAAATACAAATCAGAAGACTGCAAACCATGACATAAGCTTGTGGTCATCTTGTTTGTAATTGTATCTTCATTCTTCTCTTAGAGAAAAACGTTTTTAAACAGAACAAAACCCAACAAACTACAATAAGTATGAGGCGCTCAGCTCTTAAATTGTGCGTAACCAAGAAACTACAGCATGCCTATACTTGTGCAACCAATTACTTGGCTAAATAAGACCATTTTTTCAGATTAATGACAGCAGCAATTAATACCCTTATGTTCTTTGTATTTTGCATTGCATCGATCTGAGGTACTGCATGTAAATTGAAAAATATGTTATTAAAAATTGGTTATTTTTTTAAGAAGTACCACTGTGCACATGCATATTTAATGCTTTGTACTGATAATTCTGTAACTTCTTCCCTTTCATCTTATTCAAATAATTATTCATATTTTACATTTCCAATTGTCAGAATTTTTCAATCCCCAGCTCCAAATCAAGAAATTTCACATCTTAAGGGAACATTAAAAAAAAGTCAGAGACACTGAGAAGTGTCTCATGCTATATTTGCAACCGAACATCCTTTCTGAGATTAATTCTCCATCAAGATTTGGAAGTGAATGGGGAGAAGGATTTGGTTATACCAATGGCTTACGCTCATTCCTAAGACTGTGAAAAGGAAACATGATTCCAAGATGCTGTTTTCAAGAGCCACTGGAGAGTATTAGTGCTGCTTCACAGCCCTCTGGAGGAGACCTCATTTGGTCAACCACCTTCAAGAAACGACCAACTGGAATAGACACAGTGACAGCCAAACAGGGTCATCAGCAAGAGGCCTGGTTCGTTTAGCTTATCGAAGCGATGAAGCACTCTCTGTGAATGCACTGGGGGTGGGTGGAAGACAAGAATGAAACTGAGGACAGGGAAAGCAGAGTAAAATGTCCTGGAATACGTTCAAACTGAAGTAAAAGACTATCAGTCACAGCATGAAGGATGCGAACGTGAAGCAGAGCTGAAGATAGTGAAGATCTATTTCAAATGAAGTTGAATCAGTTAATGAAAGGCATTTTATGGTACTTCTACAGATAGGCAGTACCAAAAAAACTGCCCAGATCCCTTCACATTTTTATCACCCTTCCCATGAAAAAGCTTTTCAGTTGCCCAAATATATTTGCAACGCAATTGTAATATATGAGCCGTCTTTATCTTCTGCGTGTTTTTTTAAATTCTATTGCAACAGGGGAGACGAAAGGAAATTTGCCTACAGTAGTTTTTATAAGGCTTTTATATATCTTTTAAACTGCATTTAAAACAAAAAGCAGAAAAATTCAGTATTTTAAGTTTTTTGTAAAGGTATGGACAATTTGCAAGATAAAGCAAACTTGAAAACCTGAAACTGAATTAAATTCAAATTTAATATTAAGCCATAAGGGGAGGAGGAGGAAATCATGTCTTTTATTGGTTGAAGTACAGTAATTAATTATATTTAAAGAATTTTCTGCACAGCATTAAATGCTATTCCCTAGCTGACAAGTGAAATGGCAGCAGGTATACAAAATAACAGAACTAATTTAAGCACAGACAAGCTTAGACTTGAGTGAAAAAAAGACTTGGGTCTGTCATACCCAGATGCGCAGCCACCAAGAACCCATGCTCTCCAGGGGAAAAAGGGAAAGAAAGAGATTTTGTTTTAATTACACACATCACAAATTCTTTAGGAGCACATATCCCACATGCAATACTTCCCTTCTTTGTAGCCAAATATGACACAGCAGAACAGAGCCAATCCACCTCCTACCAGGATTCTGCCTTTCCTGTACTAGAAAAACATTCAACATTTTCCCAGCAATTATGCAGCCACATGTGCTAAGAAAAAAAAAATACCAAAAGCTGATAATGAAGATGATTCAAACATTTCTTTTCCCCAGTATAATGGCCAAAAGCGTTCTGAACAGGTAGTTAAAACGCCCCAAAATTCTCTCAACCAGCCCTGACAGGTAGCAACCATTCATATACATTTTTTTCCTAGTACACAGTTGTTAGAGATTTAATCTGTTGTTTATACTTCAATCCTGAAGAGAAATATGTAAAATTAATAGGGTTATGCAAAACAAAAAAAACTCAAAACGTGCCAGCACTTTTCCTATGAACAGTAAGAAGCGCTCATCCAAAGGCAAGTTTAAGATGCATAAGACAACATTTAGGAATTAATTACTTGACTATGTAGCTTCTATGATACAACTGTAGATGCTCTACTCCAGGAATTATGTTACAAGAAAATGACCTCACCTGGTAACTGCTAAAGGGTTAAACATACTCACTCTTGACAGCAAAATCTCCTGAAATATTAAGTAAAGCCATGCATGGGAGAGGGCATTTTCAGAAGGATCCACCAAATACAATTTCTAAAACCAGCCATGTTTTTCCCGTAACAGAGAAACAGAACTGTCAGGCAAATTGCATAAGCTGTACTCGGACATGACATAGACAGTACAAGGCAGAGAAGTAATTCTCCAGTTCTAAGCCCTTTCAATTCTGCAAAAATTGGCATCCTAAGAAGCAGAGTCCTAGTTTAATAGCTAGACTTAAGAGCAATCAGCAAAATTATGGGAGAAGATGCAACAAGTAAGCTTTAACATCACAACTGCATTCAAAGGTTATGTTTCTAACTTAATAAAACCACAAGTTAAGCTAATATCCATAGCAGATTACCTCAGTCCTTGCACTTCATTATCCCCAAACTGCCCAGCTCTAGATGTCCACCATACATGCATATATCACATCATGTATTAAATTTCTTACAGCCACATGAAATACACTAGTGAAACATAATACATGGCGTGCTTCAACTACCACTACGGGAGGGACCAGAAATTTACTGAATTAACTGAGGAAATATGAAAAGCTTGAAGTCCTTTGACCCAAGCATCTGATTTACTGCTGCAACTTAAGAAGCGGAGATCAGAGAGTCCAGGGAAGTCTATTCAGCTACCCCTCACCAAAAAGCAAGGGTGCTAACAGCAGGAAGCAAACCATGATCCCAACATACATAACTGGAACAAAAAAGGAAAGGGGCATCTCCAACACTCTTATCTCAAATGTTCCCTGACCCAAAGATGTAAGGGCTATATCCAGATAGCGAGCCAAACCCAAGTCCTGGACTGGATTTGTAGGAACAGTTGCTTATATTCGCTATACTGAGGAAGATCACAAGGAAAACATCCAGTGCAGTAAATTCTTCACTACAGATTGTCTTAGAAAGTGGGTTTGGGGGTTTGGGTGTGGTTTTGTTTTTTGGGGGGTGGGGTGTTAAGGAGAAGCAGGAGGCAGCTGAGCTGAGACATCTGTGATTGTGATATCTTTAAGGCAATCTATGAAGAGACTGCCAAAGACAGCTAAACAGCTGTATCGGAGAAAAAGCCATAGAGAACAAGCTGTCTGCTGGCCCCACCTAGGGCTGCATACTGCTCCAGTTGTTCTCTGCCTCCTTCAGACCCAAGAAAACGAAAGTGGTTGTCTGTAGCAACTCCTAAGAGAAGCAGAAATCACATATATCAGGTCTAACCAACAGGCAAATGTACACCACCTTGAAGGTGTCGCAGCAGAAAGCCGTTCAATGGTCATTCATCACGCTAACTACTGTTCATGGCTGCTTATCCACATGGGTACTAGTTATACTGCTAACTGACCAAGAATGAATAAGCAGCTACCAATCAGCCCTCCATATCCTAACACTGTCAGGAACAAACTCATCCTGCAGACAATCCCATGTGTTTCAAAATGCTATCAGAGGACAGCTTTGGCTTCTCTGATCATGTGATGGGGTTCCACGTGCTCATAGGTGAGAATGTAGAAGATTTCAAGGAATTAACACACAAAAGCAGCTATTCCTGCTTGCTAACTTGAGTGAAGAATATTTTACACTAGTATCATGAGCAAAATATCAAGAGTCCACAGACGATATACCAGGGCAACCTGAACAAGAGCCTAAAAGTAAGAACAAGTAATTATTCACACACAGTTCATAAGAAACAAGCAACCAATCCATCAGTCTTAGAGGTATGCATACTAACATATGAAGCATAAGAAAAGGAGCTAGAATTCTTTGAATGTGATCAAGACTATGATCTACTCCAAAAGAGTCCATTCCCGGCTGGAATACTAACAGAAAGAGGATACAGTCAGTTCATAGAGAAAAAAACCAAAACCACCAACCAAAACAAAACAAACAACATGCTGGAGGGAAGGGATGCCATCCAGAAGGACCTTGACAGGCTTGAAAGGTGGGTCCATGTGAACCTCATGAAGTTCAACAAGGCCAAGTGCAAGGTCCTGCACCTGGGTCGGGGCAATCCCAAGCATAAATACAGGCTGGGCAGAGAATGGATTGAGAGCAGCCCTGAGGAGAAAGACTTGGGGGTGTTGGTTGATGAGAAGCTCAACATGACCTGGCAATGTGCGCTTGCAGCCCAGAAGGCCAACTGTATCCTGGGCTGCATCAAAAGAAGCGTGGCCAGCAGGTCGAGGGAGGTGATTCTGCCCCTCTACTCTGCTCTTGTGAGACCCCACCTGGAGTACTGCGTCCAGCTCTGGAGCCCTCAGCATAAGAAAGACACGGACCTGTTGGAGCAGGTCCAGAGGAGGGCCAC
>NW_008795948.1:2657891-2673348 GCF_000699145.1 Aptenodytes forsteri
TCCCTGCCCATGGTAGGTGGGTTGGAACTAGATGATCTTTAAGGTCCCTTCCAACCCAAACCATTCTAGGATTCTAAATCCAAGTGCCCAGGAGTGTTATGCCCTATATCTAAAGGATGTAAGCATCACAAATGCAAAGAGAGGTATCTTGGAAGTCTACAAATAATAAAAGGAGGAAAGCACATGTGTGCTATCAAGCTGCAAGCTTACTACAGACCATCAAAAACAGTGGGCAGACAGATGATCACTCTTCTACCTGTCCAGAAAAGGTAAGAAAAGCATAGGACTTCTTGTTACAAGGAGATACTAAGAACCTAGGCACCTACTGGGAACGGAACATAGCAGAAGTCCAGTGAGAGTTCAAGGAACATACTTTTTTAAAACATAGAAAGCAACCAGAGACTCTTCCTTTAGCTGTAGCCAGCAAGAAAGAAGTGGTTGACAGTAAACAATGAGAGGCAGTTTCATTGGAAGTGAACCATCAAGTCAATGGTTACTGAAGAGGGAAAGGAAGGAAGAACAGCAAGAGTCAGATTTAACATCACTAAATAAGAGCTCGCAGAAGGCAAGTCTAAGGAAAGGAAGAGCTAATTCTCAAATGACACAATAGATACAAACAAATTCAAGAAAACCAAGCACAGCAAGAGAATAGAAAACATAGCAAGAGAATAATGACTCAGAAAAAGCACACAGAAAGGGAATAACAAGCATAACAAATGGCAAGAGGATACAGGGGACTAATCGAAAAGGCTAAAGGCACAAAACGAAGTAATTCTCACAAAACAGCTTGAGGCTACTAAGAAATCATTCTATCAGTACACTACTACCACTAAGAGAATTGGTCCATTACTGAATAAAGAGGGAAAACAGATTAATGAAGAACAAGGCCTCACTAAAGAGATCAACTACAAGCAGGTGACTAGCACAATTAGCATAAAAAAATGGGTAAAAATACCCAGAGTCAGCCTATTATTGGAAATAGCCATACTTACATTTTTTCCCAAGTTGGCTAGATCTGGTAACATTCAACCAAGTTGTTCAGGAAATCCTCTGAGCCCCCTCAAAATCAATAATCCTGTCTTTGAAAAACTCATGGAGGATGCCTGAGATATCAGAAGCTTAGAAAAAGGTGAACTATATAAAACCTTTCTTTAAAGCAAATAAAGAGCCTCACCCCTCAAAAAAACCCCAAAAAACCAAAAACTGAGGGAAGAGAAAAGGGATGATGAGGGCAGAAACACCTGAGGAATAATATTGGCTTGTCTTCAGTTCTCAGAAAAGTTAGTCAAATATATTCAAACAAATCTTTTTAAGCACTTAGATGATACCAAGAGGAGGAACAGCCACCTTGGTTGTGTCAAAAACAAGCCATGTCAAACCAGTACAACTTTCTTCCATGACAGAGTTACACAGGGGAGAAAGAACAAACGTCATTATTTACTTGATTAAGGTTTGTGACAGCCTTAATTACTGAGTCTTTCTCATAGCCACACTAAAAAGCAAGATCTTGATAGAACTACCATGAATTTCCAAATAGGCATAGGTGACTATATGCAAAAGAGGAGTCAACAAGGTCAGACTGTTGGAAAAAAGCTAATGCTACCTTGGGATGTATAGCTTATGTGACACATGACATAATCCTTCCACCTAATACTACTCCAGTAAGTCTCAGAGGGACAACTGCAACTCATTCTGAACACAGGTCTTCAAGCCAGACAAGAACAGCTGGAGAAAAGCCACAAGAGAACAACTACCCGACATAGACAATATTACCTGCCAGGAAAGGCTGAAAGAACTGGGGACACCAAGCTTACAGATCAGAATACTGAGGGGAGGAAACGTCAGTTCTCTGTATCCACAGCAAACAGAACAAGCAATAAAATGTGTGAATTGCAGCAAGGGACATTTCTATGCAATAGAAAATTAACAGCAAAGTATTTAAGGACAAAGATAGGCTGCTTGGTGAGGCTGTGGAGTCTCCATCAACGAGGTCATTTTAAGAGCAGGTTAGACAGACGTATAATCAGTGCTGTCTCCACTGGCCAGAAGACAGATAAATGAATGAGATAAAAACAAGGATGGAATGAAACTTGAAGTCAAGATTTAATAGCACTGGTAAGAGATTCTGGAATATTACATTCAGCTCTGGTATCAAACTTGAGATGGTTAAAAAAGTGCAGAAGGAACCAGAGAACTGAGCACCAGTGCACACACTTAGAACAATTGAGTGTCTAATGAGTTTTGGTTATGAAAAAGGAAGTTGAGGGGTAATTCTGTTACAGTAAACAAGTACCTTCACAAGAATAAAACATCAGGTTCTAATGGGCTCTTCAACAAGAAAAATTCCCAAACCCACACCCAAGAACCATGGCCTATTCAGCGAGGATACCTTTGTAACAGAATGAAATTAAAGGTAGGTGTTTCAGTAAGATTGTAGCAAAGCATTTTTGCAGAGAGTGAGCAGCTATTTTAGAGTAGCAGCAAGTCTGGCTACTTGGCTAGCATGAGATTTAAAAGGTAAAGCAAGCATAGTTAAATTAGCATGGTTACGAGCAGTACTCTGAAAGATGGTTGCTTGGATTTATGTCTGCTTCCTAGAGTGCAATTACAAAAAATAACCAAAACAAACCAACAAAAAATGCCAAAACAAAAAACCAACCTTAAAGAAAATGAATTGTATTTTTCAGACAAATCATCCACCTTTTAATATGTATCAAGGTAGATAATTACTAATACTGATGTCCATTAATATTTTAAAAGAAGAAAAAAAGCTCTATAATCAGTAAAGTCTACCTAAAACAATTCACAAAGGGAAAAAAAAGGTCCACAAATCTCAATTCCCCTGGTAGCAAGCCAGCTCCTGATACATCGCTGCGCTCAGACTGCCTGCCTGCTCAGTGCCTGCTCACCAGTTACCCAAATGCATGCTCTCTCTCATGAATGTACAACAAGTAAAAGTGTGACTAGGAAGATGGAAAAAAAGACAGCCTAATTAGAAGGATAAATCCACGCAGTAGCAGTGGGACATATAGCCACCTTTTATGCCTTTCCCACCACTATTTTCTGGCGTTATAGTGGAGTTGTAAGCCTATCCAATGTAATTTCCTTTCAACTAGGCCAACTAGATCAGGATGTCTGACCACAAAGATGGCTGGATTTCCAGAAAGAGGAGTTACAGTCATCCTCTCTGATCACTAGTGTCGATCAAATTTTGCTTAAGAGGAAAGGAATAATCACAACAACATATTGGAGGGGCAGACTCAACAGGTGCCAGAAAGACATCTTCCTCCAGTGATCCTCTCATGGTTTAACGAAAGGGATTCGTGCTCCGCTAAATCCCACTAAGCAGAGACGCCTACAAAAGAAATAATCATCAGACGTAACAACTCCCTGGCCACGTACTAACACTCATTAATAGATTATTCCTATACTTATTCAAACTCTCCCATGACATAGACAGCCCCCCTACAAAATATCAATTTTGGTGAAAAAGATTAAAACAAGGACACTAAAAATTTACTAGTCATAAATACAAAGCCTTAAAAGCATCAATAAAGGCAGATTCCATTGGATCAACTTTTTTTGCTGATCATGAGTTAATACAAACACTAGAAAACCCTTTGCATGAAACTTAAAAAAGTTAAATTACTCAAGCAAACTATGCGAAAGAATGTATTTGTGGCAGAAGTGTCAGAGATAAGACAATGCAAGCAAAATAAAACAGTGAAGACTAACTTCCTGCTATAAAAAACAAAATACATGAGTCAAACTATAGAAAATTATTTTCTCATCAGAATTCATCCCTAACTTGGGAAAACAATCAAAATGTGAAAATACAACTATTTAGGAATGATTTTTTTAATATTAGGGCAATACCTCAAGTATCCTTGTATTACAACATTGCACACTATGTATCAGCCATTTCGCCAAGCCAAGACTTCATGGAAAAAGCTAATGATAGGGATGTTGACTTTCTCAAGATTATCATAAATATTAACAGGGTTGAGAGTGACTTCCTTTAACAGATTTTTTTAGTGTCTTTAGTATAAGGGAGGTTTAACACTGGTTACAATCTTCTAGGCTTTAACAGAAAACAGACACAGACTACCATAGACTTTTGCAGCTTAGCTGTCAAATCATCAAAAATACCTTATTGACTGAGAGGATAAGCCAATCTCACTAACAGGTAACATCATTAGGTGCAACCCGCTGCCTTCAGAGTTTGTTTCAGAACTGGCTTTACGTTTAGACAAGTACTCATTTTTATGTCCTTAGTCAAAAGCCACAAAGGCAAAAACACATTCAGACTTCTATTTGAAAGCTCTACTTGTACTTAAGGAATAAATTCCCACAGGCCATTACTAGTAATGTTTTAACAAATTCCTGGGGACCAGAACAATCCCCTAAACCTTACACAATCACTAGATTTTTTTAACTGATTAAAAATGAAAACATAGGCTCAGAATGACTTTAAATATTGACAAAAGAATATTCCTCTTCATTCTTATTTTGAGGACATGACACAGCCATCAAGTTTAAAAAAACATGCAACAAGCAGTCTAAATAATATTCAAAGTATGCGTGATTAAGTGTCATGATTTCCCCATAATTCTGAAAAACAGTAAGCTAGGTCGCCAATGACAGCACTTCCAAAAACATTAAATAATAGTTAACAGTTAATATTTAAGTTAGTTACTATGCAATGTTCCTCAATACAAAGTTCCTCCTCCTCCTACATTAAGATTTCAAATTTATAGCTAGTGGAGGATACTGTACAAGTATGTGAGCCTGTTTTCAGGACAGAAAAAAATAATTATAATTTTTTTAAAGCAATGTATATCTGAAAATTATGGAAGTTTAATTTTGTCCACTTTTATCCCTGTGGTTCAGACTCTTAGCCAGTTATGACACTAACAAAAAAAAACCCAGTCAACTTCAGGCTGCTGCTGCAAGCTATCTCAAATCACAGCAGACACCAGTACAATTCCCTGCAGACTCCCTAAGAAGCAGCGGAGAATGACAGTATAGTGGAGATGAATCTTGGGAGCAGCCAGGAAAAAGAAGTAAAGATAAAATAAAGATGATCACACAGATAAAACTGCAAAGTTTCTTCTGACAGTAAAGGAGTGTTCTATCTCTTGCTGAGTGACAAAATAAAACCTTAATTCATCTGAAGCCTATTCCAGTGAAGACTTGGGTTTCAACTACACTTTATCTATAGCCACATAGATAAGTTATGGTCGTTAAAATAAAGTGGTGAAAAATTTCTAGTGAACCTCAGCTAAACCACTAACTTGCCATCTGTTGTGGCAGCAGCTTATTGAAGATAAGCAGCCTGGAAGCATTACAGCAATTAAGAAATCTTTTGGTCATTAACTCCACACCAATTAAACACTAAAGGCTGGCAAAACTGTACTGTGGCTCAGAACTGCTTTTTAAGGCAAACTTCTGTTCCCAATGACTGGTTTCACCATGAGACCCAGTGTGGCGAAGAACCTTTAAACATTCACTCAGGCACTTTTTTGTCCATCAGCAGCCCTAACACATATGTACGTGTTCTCCTAATCCAAAAAAATGTACATGCACACATACAAAGTATTTACTTCATGCCTATACTTACATAGCAACATCATTAATCCACGTTCAAAAATGCCATGTTTTAAAAAGCTTGGATGCATGCACACACATAGGAGCATGCACACACACATTCTCACTCACGCATCTGTCCAGGAAAGTGTCTCTGGGCTTGCGTCAACATTAGTGTTATCCAAATTCAGAGCCTCACATCCATCTCTGTGAAATACTCCCTACAACAAGTTTGAAATAGTCAACTATTGCGTTCAATATGGTTATAGAATTTGAAAGAGGTTCCGTAACTTCTCGTAATATTCACAAACTAACCAAAGTCTGCTTATGAAAACATGTTAACTCAAGGTATTTTTAAATCACATTGTTAGTTTGTTGCACCTAGATCAATGGGAAAAAACCCACTTAATAATAGAAAATAGCTGAACTACCCTTGTGTACAATTCAGTGGTAGCACCACCTTCATAGCTTTGGAAGAGTTCTGCTGAGAGCTAAAGCTACTATTTCTGCACATAGGAAAAAAAAAAAAACACCCTAAAAATCAGAAAACAAGCTTTCACTTTCAAAAAAAAAAATCATCTTAGTTTAAAACCAAAATTACTTTAGTCCCAAAATACAGAAGAAATCCAAAAGTTTGCAGTGCCCACAGTTAGTGCACTGACTCCAACCACATCAACATACAGCTGTTTGCACTAGTTCTCTCTCTTTGAAAAAAGCCTCAAAGAGAAGAAGCGGGTGGCAGAGTGCATTCAAGTCTGGCACCCCTGCCTAAAGCCACTTCTTTTGTTTGTAAGGAGCTGTCATTGATGCAGTGTGACAGCACAAAGTTTAAAGCAGAACAGGAGTCAAGGTAGAGCCTTACGGCACTTTGCAGAACATTACATGTACATTACATTTAATACAGTTTCCAACAAATTTCAGCACTACACACAATGAGATACGCCCTAATAAAGAAATACATAGATTTTAAAGTCATGGTTTGCATTAATAGACTTCTCCCAGAAGTAGGATTCGATTGACAACCTTCTTTTCTTTCCCTCACCTTACAATGCTGATATAATTAAGTTTATTTTAGATGTCACTAATGACAGACACTCAAAACCTATGAAGGACATGACCAAAACTCATTAGTCAAGTTTAAAAAAAAAATTGGTTACATAATGTCATACTCAGTTAATATGTTCAAGACTCTTTCTTTCATGAACTTGCTTGCCCATTTCAAAAGGTTAAGCATATTTCATGTAACATCAATAACGTTCGCTCTTTTACAGCTCTTTCTCTCCTTATCCACATTAACTCTTCTCCTACATCATCCAAAGGGAAAGAAAAAGCCATTTTAGTCTTATTCTATCCTTCCAAAGACCCCATCCTCATTCACTAACCACAGACTTCTCTTAACTTACCAGATCTGGAATTGCCACCTGTTTCCTCTGACAGATGGGGAGAATAAGAGTAGACCAAAAAAGACCAGTCCCTGAGAAAGCAGTATTTTGCTACATACAAAGTATATCCAGATGCTGTTTCTGGGTCTTGTTCAGACCTCAGTCTAGTTGGTAAATATCCAGGTTAAAATATCTAGCTGTGTGCTAGCACACAGCTGTGCTAAGTCCACCTGAGAGGCAGATTACTACCATGAATCCAGATCATATATTATCTTAGATGACCAACTTTTGATGAAAGCTGGCTCAGGAGATGGATGGTCCTAACACAACATGCCATATGCATTTCCCCCCTTCCCAATAGCTTTCTGAATGTTATAACTAAATGAGATTCCCATTACTGTAAACCTCCTTCAGCTTCTGATGCTGTAGAGGAACATGCCTACTACTCTAACCTTTATTCTCCAATACCCTCTTTGGGGAATAATTTCAGCGGTTACTTCTGCTATGCTTGCAGATTTCCTAAAGGAGGTGAGTGAGACCTTAAGGGGGAGGGAAAAAGAAGACTACACAAAAACACCTCTCAATTATTTCACTGTTGTCCACAGAAACCTAAGTACTAAATGCCTTAGCATAGACTTAAGTTGCCAGCATTTACATTCCTAACACAAACATTCCTCAGAAAACTAGATAGTTATGGGTCCATGGAGCCCTTTACATTTTCACAGGACAACTACTGGATTTAATTACTATAGCTAACATCAATCACAATATTTAATAAACATATCAATCACTAGAGTTTCATATGCTAGTGATGCATGTATTTATATACAATCTTTAGAAAGCTTACCTCTTCAGCATATTCACAGATTTGGGACATAAACCAACCACTGCCCAGTTCTCTACACTGTCTGGTTTTGCTTTAACTTTTAAGCAGAGAAACTGTTATTTCCAAAAAGAGCAACAACTGACTTAGGGATCAAAGTGAGCAAAGCTGACATTGCAATGCAAGCCATGACTAAACTAACATTTTTGATAGCGTAGGCATAATTAATATCTAAAAGAATAAAGATGGGCATCTGAAAATTTAGATCTAGAACAGTGAAGTCCCCTGGTCTGCCAGCCGGACACTTCTATCCAGCCTGCTACCTTTCCCTGGAGAAGACAAGGAACAAGCTATTTAGAGCAGCAAACACTGCCCCAACAGCTGATCACATCCTCCATCTGTTCGCAGCTCAACACAGACCACTGAACTGCTGCCAAAGCAGTTAAAAAAAAAAATCCAGCAGCTTTTTCTAAGAGCAACTGCCATCCATGCACACTCCCAGAAATTAGTCTTCGCTGCCTATTGCGGCGTAGGGCTCCTGGTCCCTCCTGCACCACCAGCAATTCACCTCCCACAGCCACCTTATAAGACAAGTAGAAGATGAGACCATAAGAGAAGCCATAAAACTCAATGCCATGGCTGACAAGTCTGCTCTAGATCAAGGCAGTCCAAAGCTCTGGACTTCAAAATAATGACTTTTGTAACCCTGTAAAAACTTAATTATTTACCTGGATGATTGCGGTCTCATGTTTTTGCAGTTCCTTCAGAAGCAAACACTTGACAAAGCTACTACAAACCAGTTCAACAGATCAGTGTGTTAAAGGAGGACTACTGTAAAGATCTACTGTGCATGAGGACTTAACTTTGTGACATTCCACTCTTAAGTAACACTACAGAGGCATCTGCAACCTATTCTGTTTTATTTCTCTAGGCCTGAGAAGAGACTATGCATAGCAATATTTCATGGAAGTAGCCAGAGCTTTTCTTCTGAGAAATGCACAGTGGAGTCAATCTTTTGTTTCCTCCCTATAAATGAACAAAGTTATTCTTTCAGTTTTAAGAAATGACCCAGGGGGTCACTCACCTCAACCCTTTTGAACTCCAACTTTTTTTTTTTCTTTTTAAAAAGGAAGAAGCCATAACTGAATAGGCAAGTAGAGGCTATGCATGGCCTCCTACAGAGATTTTCCATACTATCCAACTTTGGGCACCCAGCTTGTACCAAAGTCCCTCAAGGCTTCCTTTAACAGAGAGTGGAGAGAGATGGCCACTCTACAGAGTGATGCAGAACCGGAGTGCCTCCCGCTCAGATGCCTGAGTATGTTCTATCATTACTAGGAATTTTGAGATGGAGGGAACTACATTTGTGGCTTGTGCAACAGAAGATAAGTTGATTATTTAAGAACATGGTTAAAGTTCACACTCCAAGAAAGTTTTTCTCCAGCACTATCACCGGTCCTACCTGAACAACTTCAGTTCAACAGCCTCAAACAGGCTCGCAGGCAACCCCATTAATTTTTCCCCTAAAATCCACTTCGTAAAACAGTGCTCAGACTAACTTTTGCACCACTAAAGCAATTGTACATTCTGTATATAAAAAAAGAAAATATATAGAAAAGATATAAAAACAGAAACTATGTACTACAGGAAAATTACTATGTTGCTCAGACCTATCTTTAATACTATTTCTGGTGTGTTTCCTCACATGGCTAGGAGGTGAAGGTCAATAATGTCATAGGCTGCCTTGAATTTTTACAATAGAAAATTAAGTAATTCTCATGTCAAAAAAACTTGAATTGTTACAATAGAAAATTAAGTAATTCTCATGTCAAAAAAATAATGGCATATTTATTTTATTGCCTTCTCAGCCAAGCCTCAATTTGGGCAGTTCCCATAATAACATTAAGAGCGGCATCATAAATGTCATTTCCCAGTTGAACTCTTCATTTGCAGCACAAGAAATTTGGAACTTGTAGATTAAGATATTAGCAGAGAAAGAACTGAACTGCAGCATTCTTCTATCCATTTAACTCAGTTTTTTCCTTCTGTTTAATTATCCTAGGAAAATTTCACATATGGAATACTCTTTCTCAAAAGAGAGCAGTCCAAAGCTACCTCGGTCACTATTAAAATAAAAAATTTACCACAAGTAAGGAAAATGTAGGAACTGTTTTCATTACCTTAATAAAAGAGGATATATGACCTCCTTTCCCACCAGTGAAGGAGCCCCGACAAATATTAAATCTTCTTTGATTACCCAGATCCATATAAAGCTGGAACACTGCCTAGCACATCCATGAAGCCCTGTACATCCTAAGCAAAGCAAGTTTATTTCCCAGTTATTTCTCCTAGTAACTTCTCCACAACACATCTTCAGTAGACCTGTATTTGTTAAGGACCACCCTCGCTACACATACATCAGGGACTAAACATTAGTCTTGTAGGCACCAAACACCACCAAATTGAATTTCCACATCCACTCAGCTCTCCTTGCCAGGCAAGGAGAAGAGAGTAAGCCCGGATCCCTTCCTTACACAAACTGTAAAGGAGAAAGGATCTGAGGGCTCCCCTCAAGATGGGATACCACTGCAAAAGAATAAATGCCATAACCAAGAAAACGATGTGATATTAAATACCTAAATGAAGCTTCAGGTACTGTTTGGGATCAAAAAAAATTGCAGGACAAGAACTAGACAAGAACCCTGAATATTCTCATCAATATGCATCTATTTCAGAACTAACTTTTCATACTAATCTAGTTCCAAATTAAATCAACAAGGTTTCATTTCCACAGTCAGGAAACAAAAGTTTGGAGGGGCAGGGAGTCACTGTGGTTTTTTTAGAGTAAAAGATTTCTCTCAATCTCTCTCAACCATTTTGCAACTAATACAGCAAGAAAAAAAAACCAACCACAACCCTTTGCCTTCACACCCAGAATCAAACGTCTCATAACAAAGCCATAGGAGGATACTTAGCTAGTACAGATTAGACACCGCTGAACCAGATGCCATTTTTTGGACACACTTTCCACATGTTTCATTTAACAATTCACAACTGATTATTCTCGTTATCAATTGACCATGATATAGCAGGTGCAGGAGGTGGGGAAGAAATGGAGCGCTCGGGGATTGGATATACGTCAAGGTCATGAGTACACACAGGCACACACTTCCCAGGAGCAGTATTACAAGATCTGAATGAACCACTAATACGTGTGCCTGTAGTCTCAGCTCTGTTAGCTGAAAAATGCCTTAACTGATCAAGGGAAGAAGCTAAGAAAGAGCTATTAATGTGAATGTTGTGCAACCATTAAGCTTGTTTTAAAGTTTGAAATGCTCTGGTTAGATTCATTTAAGTCACAATAGATTCTCTTTCTAAATTAGCAAGTTAACTCAACCATACCACCTGAACCCAGTCCTAATAGTTTCATCCCATTCTGTCACACCTCCTTTTATTAAAAAAAACCAAACAAACAAACCAGCAGAGCATAAGCTCTTCAGGGCAGGGACTGCACGTGTATATAAGAGAGAGTGAACTGCATTTAGTCAGAGGAACAAATGTGCTACCAGATTGTCAAGAAGACTTACTTTTCATTGAGTAAGCATTATGAGTAGTTTAGAAGTACCTGCTTCCTCAACCTGAAGAACAGAGGTTACAATACTATTTTATTTATTGGAATTTATCTAGTTTACCTGAGCCTTGACAAAAATTGGCCAAAATAAGTTTGCATCTGGAGAGGAGGAAGCCCTACATGAAAGTACAAAAGCTAGCTATTTGCTGAACTTCTGAGTTCTTGACAAAGCTCCTCTTTTGTACACTATTTCTTTTGAATGTTTGAATCATGGAGGGGGAAAGAGAGAAAAGGGAAAATCTCAAACAACAAATCAAGCACAGATATCAGTAAAATGCAATGAACTACAAAGCTCCTGAAAAAATTGGTCTAAAAGGTGGCAACGTATGGTCTGCTATGCATAGAATCTCTATTTAAAAAGCAGTATCTCATAATAAAGGAATAGTCCAGTGAAATATTTTATGAGAATTCTAAAGCAGACAGCTCTCAAATGTAAGAAGATTTAATGCATTACTACCCTTGACAGACAAACAATACTTTGAAAAATGCAAGTGAGAGAATTGTAAAATGGCTACTAAATTATTCCCCTTAATAATGCAAGATCAGTCAGGCCTGTAACAAAAACTATTACTGTAGCTGATCAGCCACTGACGTACAACTCTTCACTCCTAAGTACCTGAACGTATTAAGGAACAGCCAATTTTACTACAGTATATCTGTAAGTTATGGAGTGGCTGACAATCAAATGCATCTCACAGCATCAATAATCCAACCATCAGTCAAAAATGTATAGGATCAAATTATGAAGGCCAGATGCAATGCATTACTGAATTTTAAAAAAAACAACAGAAAGCAAGATCTATTTCTTTAAATATATACATTAAACTTCAAAATATTTATTTTATTTTCTGGTTACAAATTACTGTTATTTATAGGATACTTGACTCTTCACTCCATAACATTGCTGTAAATAGTTCTGTAGGGAAAAAATATAACTCCTAGGGAAGTCCTGCAGCAGCACCACACAACTAAATGACTTTGTTTCTAGTTCCAGTTAAAGTCGACACAGTTACAGGTTTCCAAAACTGAGCTACTCCCTTGCACTGAAACACTGCCAAAGCATCCTTAATTCCACTACCATTCTAAAACATCTGACAGTGCTAGAGAGGATGAATTCGGATGCTATAAAGCATGTGCATGGGGCAACATAGCTTCCAGGAAGATTCCATTAGGAGTTGCCCACTTGCATCCCAGAACAAGACCTAGCATGTACCCTAACGCAGAATTTAGCCTACAGTCTTCAAAAAAACTCCAGATAAGATGTATAAAAACCTCAATTAAAATATATTTGTTAGCTTTAACAGGCTTAGCTAAAATTTCAATACTGGCACATGTACTTTTAGTTTCAACCATAAATTTAGTAATTTTAAAACTCTGATGAACCTGTTTTAGAAAGCATGTTGAAAGTATACCTCATTCTGAACAATTCTTGACACACAAGAACGCGGAGCGTACACGGGATCATTCCTTAAACATCTTGTTTCACTCTATATTTTAGACAAGTTTTGGAAGAAGCATCTAATAGAACATTAGTAGGAGGATGTGCCCGCAACATCCAGAATTGATGTTCCCCTAAAACCAGGGAAGTGATGAAAGCATGCTAACAAGTAGAATTATGCTGTGCAGCAAATCAGAAAACCTGGGTTGTTTTTTTTTTTTAATATTTTATATATTTTCAGAAAATAAACATTCAAGCTTGTCCAGCAGAGAACTGGCTGATGGTTTCTCTTACCCACTAACGGGAACTTTACAATATTCTGTGTAAGATGAGAGTAAAGCAACTCTGGTTACTACTTTACAGCTATTAGCACATTGCTTACTCTCCACCCAGCCAAAACAAATATTGCACCTAATTTAGAAGTGATCAGTCATGTAAAATACACAGTTTTCTTTCTCAACTTCATCCAGAAACAACATATGCTAGTCTTTCACTCAAAGAAGGAAGTCTTGTTTTGACCATGTACCCTTAACTAGCAAATTATTAACCATTAAAGAGATCACATTTTCATGTCAGTAATAGTCATGTAATGATGCTTTAAGATTTCATCTTTGCTTTCATCCTTGAAACAAGATTATCAGTTAACTTTTAAGTACTGGCAACTTTCACATGTCACCACCGTTGGAAAGGTATTGAAAATGTCAAGAAAAAGGTCACTGAAAGTGGAGGAAGTAACACCAACTTTAAAGGAGTTTTGCAGAGTACAAGCATTTACCTTTCAGAAACTGAGCACGGGGATTTATCTATCCTCAAAACCTAATTCTAATATGCTTACAGTTTGATTAAATAATTTCTGTGTTGCAGGTTTATTCTAGCTTAACTAATTGATCTATCTAACCAACTTCTTAATTCCCCATTTGTCCATCAGTCTTCAGAATCACTTGTACAGCACTGTTAAGTGAAATGGAAACATTTGACAAATTGCATACATGTCTAAGAGTACAAACAAAAAAGATCAATTAAGACAAAGTTACAAATGCACTCAAAACAACATGTTGTGCATACTTGTAAGGCTATGAATAATATATCAGTACATATAATATACAGAAGTATTTTCCCAGAAATTTAGTGCTGAAATACCGTGTTTAATTTTGAAGATATGACTTATACTTTCCAAGTGAAGACTCCTGAAGACTGAGAAGTTTTATTAGGAACTACCTAGTCTGAAAGAAAGAAGAAACATGAAGTAGGAAGACTAGCAGTGATGTTGCCCTTTTAAGATGAATTTCAGAAAAAGGTCTGATACAGTGCTATTATGTTAGAACCAAAGTCCTAGACTACGCATCACCACAAGATACAAACATATCAAAATATCAGGGATAGTGGAGCCTTCGCTATTTGAATCACATCAGTGTCCCATTCCGCATATCACTACACTGTTTGTTTTATTTCCCTTGGCATTATCATGTTTATTCCAACAATACCTAGGAACCTGTGCCTGCAAGAGCTTGCAATCTAAGATGTAAAACAAAACAAGATGCATCTTCCTGCTAGAGGTTTAACTAGAACAGAGTTTAGTGATGACTTGCAGAGTCACAAACAAAAACTTGCACACCTCTTCGCCATTATGCACATCATTCTTCTGGATATCTAAATTACGTAAAGGCTACTGTCCCAAAAGGAAATTATGCCTGAAATAAGTGTCAGATTAGAACAGACATACAGAAATGGTTCATTTAAAGCACTGTGGATTTTGGGTAACCAAGTATGAGAGTGTAGAAAGGCAAGTTTTAAAGGGGGGGCGGGAGTTAATCTACAATCATCAAATTGCTTGTTGACCTAGCAAAATAGATGGGCACAAAATTACACGGGGAACAAAAAAAAACCCATTTGTTACTCACGGTATTTCAGACAACCTACATCACAAAAGCCATTTCTTCTATTTCCCTCTCACGTGTACAACAAGTTTATGAGAGCGAGAGAGGAAACGGAGCAGGCTGTATGACATACACATGGAAGTCTGAAGTTGCTGTCAGCAGGAAATGCTTTTGTAAATATGATACCTAAACGCAAGCTTTGTGTAGATAACAAAAAATTTGGGGTAACCGTTATGAGAGAAAGGAACGTAAACTTATTTACTCTTTTGTCACTTCAGCCAGTAGGATACCTTTCTAAAGGCCTAATCCTTGAGCAATTTTTCTTGAAAAAAAAGACCAATTAAACCACACAATCTGCTCCCAATAAATTTCACCATATTATGAAATAACATAACAGATCTAAATTATTCCGAGGCAGCACCAGACTGCAAACCACAGCCCAAGCTACAATGAACCTCCTATGCTTAACGAAGCTGACTACTGGAAAAAGGGCTCCAATATTAATGGAAAAAAAATATACACAAAGGTATATTTTTGCTTTTTCAAGGCCTGCCCACCTATTTCTTACAGCTCCTCCATTAAGGTCGTGCCAGAGCCCGAAGACCCCCGAGGATGGGGACCCTGGAGCCGGCTCCTGCCGGGATTTCAGGAGAAACCCCAGGGCGACACGGCCCCGAGCAGCCTGCGCTGCCCTTCCCCCACAAAGGGTGGGGAGCCGGG
>NW_008795948.1:2673938-2679251 GCF_000699145.1 Aptenodytes forsteri
GCGCGGGGCCGCCGCGAACGCCCGGGAGCGGAGGGGACGGGTAGGGCCGGGGCACGGGCCACCCCGGGCGCCGAGGAGCGGAGCGCACCGACTGTCACGGCAACGGGGACTCCCTCGGCCCCAGCGCCGCTGACCAGAGTTACCGTCCAATATGGCGGACACAAGGGGAAAGTGATCCCCCTTTACGTCGGGGGGCTCCCCCTTGCGCTGACGGGAACCCGCCCCGCGGGGCACGCTGGGATGCGTAGTTCCCGCGCCGCACCACAGCCCGTCGCTGAGGGGACGGCGGACTACAACTCCCGGCGTGCACTGCGAGGCCCGCCTGGGCGCGGCCGGTGAGCTCATCCGTCCCCGCAGTGCCCGCTGGGGCCTGTAGTCCCCCCCCCCGCCGTTAGCCCCGCCGGCCGACGCTGCCACCGCCGTTAGCCCCGCCGGCCGACGCTGCCACCACGGTCAAGGGACTACACCGCCGCCCAGGAGCCGGCGAGCACCACGTGACGCGCGCCCCCCGCGCCTTAAAGGGGCCGCAGCTCGCGGTTGCTCCCGCAGGGGGCTGAGGCGCTACGGGCCGCGTTCCCTCAGAGCGACGGGTGGGCTGCGGCCCCTTCCACTTGGTAGGGGAGTGCTGTGGCGTCGCGTGTTGCTTGGTGTGACCGGCTTTGTGGGGCCTTCGCCCCCCCACCGCAGCCCTCAGCACCCCACAAACGCCACCTTCCCCAAATCCTGGGCAGGGCAGGCTGAATATGGAGGTTACACCCCTCAGGCCCGTGGCTGAGGGCCCTGGTTTTCCCCCGCCCCGCCCTGCCCCCCGAAGAGCCCCGAGGCCTTTGCTCACGAGGCAAGTGGGCCTCAGCCATGGGGCTCCTCGCTGCTGAGGTGCCGGCCTCCGGCTTAGGCCGAAGGAGGCTCTCCTGTAGCCTAACTCCATCAACCATGGCAGCCAGGCTGCTCCTCCTACCATCATCACCTGCCTGCAGACTACAAACCACTGCTGCGATTGCCATCGTTTCCCCAGGTTGTTCTCCACAACGCACAATCACACATGCGGGCCCGGAAAAGATGAAATGCTGTAGCGCTGGGCTTTGACATGACTGGGTGGCGTGATGTGAAAAGAATAGATACAACCACATTAAACCTGGTGATAACTTGTGGCAGTATAAAAGTGCAGCGTTAAAATTTTGACGGCGTTGTGTGGTAGCGATGGTGGGTCAGAGTGTGGTTCAGGGGCATATTTGCCTTTCATTCACCAATGGCCATACATGCTTAAACGGTCATGGAAAAGACAGCTGAGGAGTTTTGGGAGAGAAATGGAAGAAGGCACTAATTTCAGCATGTCCTGATGAGTGGTTGGCAGCTCCAGTAGAAGCTACCATCCATGCTGAAGCTGTTCCAGGCTTAGTTTGCCTCGGTACACATGGAGGAGCTTTGCATGTACACGCAGGCAGCTGTGAAACCAGGAGAACATGTTTGTTTGTTCTGTGGTCTGGTAAGTGATGAGTTTTTTGGGGCAGGGCCCTAGTCTTCATAAATGTGTCCAATGCTCAGCATGCACAGCGCTGCATAAACAGCAAATAACAGTGGCAAGAGTAGGGGCTATACAAAACTCACGCAATTGTATGCAGCCTTTTGCCGCAAACAAATAAATTCTAGGCCATGTAGAATAAATTCGAAGTTGACTTCATGTGACGTCTTCTTAATATATGGCATTACGTTCAGAGCTAACATCTTTCACTTGAAATGGTGACACGTCTTATTTCAGTCTTATATAGGGCTGTCTTTATCTTCCTTTCAGAATTATATTTTCACTTGGCCCCTGTTCATTTAACACCATGCTTCTGAAAGAAAGATTACAGCTCTGTCAGTCTCTCTATCCCCTATGTATTACAGATAAAAAGCATTATTATGAGAAACTATTATAGTAAAATCACTCAACCGTACAGGAGCTAAAGTAATACTACTTAGTCTGACATTACAGTATTTAATTCCCATACTCTCATTATAGAAACATAAATGTTTTCCTTTTACACTTCAGAAAATATGGGCCATCCAGATGATTTTTTTAAAATCCAGTTTTCAATATTAAAGAAAATTCACAGCGCGGGACGGTAAGTTTTTATAAACTGTGCAGGTCAGGGTCTTTTTTTAAACCTGCAACTAAATACTAGTGCTCAGGGAAATGAAGTACTTTTATGGTTTTGAACTGAACTCAGCTACCACACCTTGTTTTTAACTTACAATTAGCTGCTGAGCCAGTAGGTTGTTTTAGAAATGAACTTGCCACTTTGGTGGTGGATTTGAACTTTTGTATGAAGAGGAGCAAAAGGGAGAGGAAATTAATTTGACTGCTGTGAAGACCTACAACTAAATTTCTTGCCCTTACTTGAATCAAATTACTTAAAATGTTCCACCTCATCCCTAAGAAAATAAACTCAGTCATTTGAACAAACTAACTTTAATTTACCTCATTGTTATTTTAAAGCGTGGCATTGCACTTCAAAATCCTTTGGGGGGAAAAATTATTTATACTCTGAAAATTTTTCAGATTTCCCAGGAATGACATTTATAAAAACTCACTGCAGAAACAGTGAGTTTCTGATCACTGATCACTGATCACTGATCACTGCAGTGCTTTCCCATGCTCTTCCTTTGAACCAGCCCAGATTCAGCAGCATCGTAGTTTTCTCTGTGAGCCATAAAGTCAATAAAAGGCTATATGGAGAGTTGTGCAGGTCACAGTTACCTTTGAGTTCTGCCTTCAAGATGCTG
This sequence comes from Aptenodytes forsteri, assembly GCF_000699145.1. Lineage (NCBI taxonomy): Eukaryota > Metazoa > Chordata > Aves > Sphenisciformes > Spheniscidae > Aptenodytes > Aptenodytes forsteri. The sequence goes on from NW_008795948.1 coordinate 2,676,705, forward strand.
AGGTGGCTGGGAAAACTCAATATGGTTTTACCGCCTCGCTGGAATATTTGTGCTGGTCTCCCATTGCACACACAATGATGTAAGGAATCTATACGCTGAACTGTTGTTATAATTTCAAGTAACAAATAAGAGATCTGCTAATCGTTACTGTTCTTGAAATAATAGTCTCTGTGCCGGGTAGGTTAAAATGTATGGTTTCTTTAGTTTCAAGGGGTTCTTAATCACGCATTTAGTTCCCAATTCTGCAAGTGCTACTTGGTGACATTAGGAATAGACTGAAGTTAAAGGAGCAACTCACATGCAAGGCAGCCCCGAGAAGAGTTTAAAGCTGTCCTTCTGTTCCCTGCCATTCTGTAATTACCCCAATTCACAGAACTATTGTTTTATTTACATTTCCAAGACTTACTTTGGGGTCCTGGTTTTCTCTCCATTTTTCCCATATCGCTACAGTTTTACTGAGGACCTGGGGCTTTTCACTGACGTTAACATTATACAACTCAAGCAATTTGTCAATGTAATTATTCTGCAACTAGCACTAATTTGTCTTTGCTGTCCAACAAGCTGTCATTTTAATAGCAAGTTCATTTTTCTAAAAGGCTTCTCTACAGGAGAGTGAACATGCACGTCTGTGGGTATAGGGAAGGATGTATTTACATGTAAGTGAAAACACTTAGAAAATGTTGAGCCCAGACACTTCATCTCATGTGAGTGTTGACAGGGGCTGTGGCATTAGAAGTCCATGTTGTTCACCTCCAGAGGCTGTTCTGTCTTTTCCCCAGGTTGGGTTAAGAGGACCTACTGTACTGGACCTTGCCACAGCACGGCATGAGGACTAGATAGGGCTCTTCCAGCTTTGCATTTCTATATCACTTTGATTTAAGGATCATCATAACGGTGGGAGACCCCCTCCATGATCCACGTACCAAACTCACGTCCCACCACCCTTTGGGAAAGCACCTGGAGGTGACTGAGGTCTCACAGAAGAGCTCTGTCTGTGGTCACACAGCAATAGTATCATGATTACAAACTGGCACACAGATCACTAAAGCAGCATCACAGCATAATCTACGCTGAGTACCTTTTAATCAGCTTACCTCTGGTTCTCATACCCAATGCCAGAGTATCTGAGCTCTTTCTACGTACAATGGATATTTACAACAAGTTCCTGGATGGCCTTCATGGAGTCCTAGGCACTGCCTCCTTTTCAAAGAAAGAAAATGTTCTCAGGATAAGGTTATCGATTTATTGGCTTTGGTTGAGAGAGTTTTTGGTTGCTTGGTGGGACTAAACTGAAGAATGATGCAAGCAATGTTGTTCTTCTAGCAAGGCTTTCTGTAAAGCAAAGGACTGCAGGTTTTCCTTTAGATGGCCAAATTCAGTTTCACCTAATCTCCTCTGGAATTTGTTTCACAGCCAGATGCCTCAGCTGAGAAAACTTTGTACTGGTTCCAGTTTTCCCTAAAAAGAGCGTGAGATATACCTGTACATAAGAAATGGTGTACCTGCAGGTTGCTGTCACACAGCTGGAGGATGTCCTACCAGCAATGCCAGCAGCAGTTCAAAATGAAGCAGAGCAGCTCGGACAAGTCTGCCCTCAGATGCTTTCAAACCCTTGAAATAAAGTGTACAGGGAATGAAGTTTAGTCTCTCAGCTAGAGTTTTGGAAGAAAATCCAATTTCCACCTTTCAGCATAGGTGTTAACCTACACATTCAGAGCTTTGCTGGTGTGCTGGGGGAGTGAAGAGGATATTTCCATGGTGTGACCTTCTCTATTCACAGAGTCCCCACGCAGTAGGAAAACAGAGCAGCAGTTTCCTTGCTCACAGTTTCCAGTCCTGCCTGCCCAGCCACCTCCATGCCTCGAGGAGCCCAGGCTCTCCACTCTCTCTGAAGGCCACGATCACCAGGGCTGTTCACCTTCTCTGCCTTTTCCTTCCATCTTTATTGCCAATAACCTTTAAAATTAAGCACTGGCAGCCATTCTCTGAGAGGTCTCCCAGCAATTTGGGTTGGTTCTGCCCGTTGGGTCAGAATTATTCTAGTAGTGTTTCTCCTGCTTCCAGCTACTGCTGTATAACAAGGTTTGGGGCTCTTTTGACCCTTTCATTTCACCTTTTAAAAGATGCTAAATTCATCCATCAGTTTTAATCCAGCGTATGACAGCTGAAAGATCAGAACCTGCCTCCTGACAGCCATTAGCACCTACAAGCACACATCCAATTTCATTGCGAGTTGTGCTGGTAGAAGCATGTTCTGCTTTTGCACTCGTTCTGGAGCTTTTTAACATTATCAAAATGAACCATGCAGCTTCTGAATCTTTCTTACTGTTTATCTTTCTGCTTCTTTGGCTTTTAAATTTATCCCCACAGGGGAAAAAAGAATATCTCATTGCTCTTAGAATCACAGAATCACAGAATACTTTGGGTTGGAAGGGACCTCTACAGGTCATCTAGTCCAACCCCCCTGCCATGGGCAGGGACATCTTCAACTAGATCAGGTTGCTCAGAGCCCCGTCCAACCTGACCTGGAATGTTTCCAGGGATGGG
>NW_008795948.1:2681295-2695396 GCF_000699145.1 Aptenodytes forsteri
AGGTCCCCCATGAGGACCAGGGCTTGTGAGCCTGAGGCTGCTCCTATCTGTCTACAGAGGGCCTCATCCGCTCGGTCTTCCTGGTCAGGTGGCCTGTAGCAGACCCCCACCGTAATGTCGCCTGTCCTTGCCTTCCCTTTAATCCTGACCCATACGCTCTCGGTCAGCTCCTCATCCATCCCCAGGCAGAGCTCCATGCACTCCAGCTGGTCATTGACATAGAGGGCAACACCCCCTCCTCGTCTCCCCTGCCTGTCCTTCCTAAAGAGCCTGTATCCCTCCATCCCAACACTCCAATCACAGGAGCCATCCCACCATGTCTCCGTGATGCCAATAAGGTCAGAGCCCTGCAGGCATGCGCATGTCATTAACTCCTTTTTTATATCTCATTGCTCTTCTGTCAGCTGTTTCCTCAAAATATCCCAAATAATTTATTTTTCCCTCTCAGTGAGTTGTGGTTGTAGTAGCAGATCTCTTCATAACATGAGGATGCTCAGCAGAGCTCATGGATCACCCAGGTTTCCACCCCACGTCTGAGAAACCCAGCAGAGAAAAGGGATAAAAATTTCCAGTTTCCCTCTGCTTGTCTCTGAGCAATCAAGTTCATGAACTTTAATTGCCATTTGTAAAGCAGTTGAACCCAGAGTAACAGTGAGGGGTTTTATGGGCTCATGCCACCTTCCTCTGATGGCAGGAGAGAGGGAGTCCTGGATGGGAACATCTCTCCACCAGCATGACACTGGGGAATTAGCAGCAGTCACAGACAGCATCTTTTGTCTGTCCTGGTTGAATAGAAAGACGTGGAGAACTGGGACCTTAGGATGCTGCAGGCATAGCCTTTAAGCCTAGAAAACCCCAATTTACCTGACCACCTTCAACATCATTCTTAAAATTTCACTTATTATTGGGATGGCCCCAAATGAGTTGCTGAATGACAATATGTTTTCCAAATGATCTCTGGTCCCAACCTTAAAAATACCGAGTAACAGAGAACACATGGTCACAGAAAAAGTTCAACTGAGGAAACAAATTACCCTCCTTGTTAAAATGTTAGCAACCGTCCTGCAGCCCAGACTTTGCTGGATGCAACCTTGCCTGGCAGAGGGAAACGGCAGGGGTAGCGGTGGATGGCCCCAAATGAGTTGCTGAATGACAATATGTTTTCCAAATGATCTCTGGTCCCAACCTTAAAAATACCGAGTAACAGAGAACACATGGTCACAGAAAAAGTTCAACTGAGGAAACAAATTACCCTCCTTGTTAAAATGTTAGCAACCGTCCTGCAGCCCAGACTTTGCTGGATGCAACCTTGCCTGGCAGAGGGAAACGGCAGCAGTGTTAGCGCAAAGGCCTGGCGGGCTGGACTAGCCACACCTGGAGCATTGTCCACTGCCGTCTTCAGGAAGCCCAGTGTCATTTCATGCATCTGGAACACATTCCTTCTTCATTGCACATTTTGACAGCTTCCCCACTTACTGAATGAGGAGCACGTGGGTGCTCCCCTGGGAATGACCGCCCAGGAGGAGGGAAAGAATGACAGCAAAGTGAGGGCACTGGCCACCCTTTATTATGGGGTGGGTGGAGAGCAAGCTGGAAAAGCAACACACGGATCAAATCCAAGCAATAAAGATTCAGTGCTGGCAGTAGTTGTAATTCGGCTTGGCAAGGAGCAGGGCCTGTAGGTCTCATGGTGGGGCAGAAGGAGTGGGGGTCATGTTCTGCATGTGGGCAGGCTGAGGGGAGCAAACACGGGGCACTCACTCTGAGGAAGTTTTGAAGCCATGGCAGGGCACTGTTTTTTATGGCACTGGTTTTTATGGTGCCTTGCTCAAACAGACTAGCAGGAACCCTGATGAAGCCGATAATCCTGTGTGTTTCAGGTTCTTGATCTCTGCCTCTCTCTTCCCCAGGTCTTCTGCAATGTGCCAGTCCCTGTTTCTGTCCACATGCTGAGCAGAGTCTGAGATAGAAGATGTTCATAAAAAGCCTCTAGCTCCTTTACAGGAATGGATTCAAACCCCCATGAGCCTGTCATCTTTGCACCTTAGGCTGTGGTGCAGACACCTACCACCAAATCATGATGTTTTAGCTACATGTCACGGTGGAGGACAAGGCACCAAAACTAAGTTTTGCTGCTTTTGCTTCTGACACAAGGTTAATCTGAATCACCCGATGCCGTGCAGTAAACACATCCCACGTTTGGAGTGAGGTTTTGGGCTGCAGAAGAACGTACCGGTTTAAGCACTGAAAAAAGAAGTAAGCTAGAAAAGCGAATTTCTATAAGCTGTTTCTAGCAGTAGTGTGCAAAGGAAACCAAACTATATGCTACCACTTTTTCTCAGGGACCTGCTTAAGAATTTTTTTAAGCCACTGATCACTTTCAGTCCCCTTTAACAGAGGCGGAGATCCCCCAGATATGCCATCCTACAAGTTTTAGGCAGACATTACCTTTCACATCCCCAGGGTAGCCCCACAAAGGGAAAAACATTTTCAGTCTCTTATCTGTAACAAGGGGCAAGAACCCGCTGGCCAGTCAGCCCATGCATAACTTCAAGCATGGCATGAAAGAAGCTGCCGCTTGCCTGGCCAGGCAGAAAGGAAATGAGAGAGCCGGGAGGGGAAGGGAAGGAATGTGGAGATGCAGAGTCCAACCCCATGGGAAACTTCATTTCCACTCCTCAAGAGCAGCATATTTCAGTGAAGACTGAGATTCAGAGGTGGCCTCGCTGAGATGCCTCCAAGCCTGGGGCGTTGGGGGCTATCGTTTGGTCCAAGATCAAAGATACTGAAACCAGCTGTGAAATTCCAGTCCAGAACGAGTTCCTTACCACAATAAGCATCTGTACTTTGACTTAAATATTTAGTTTGCTTGATGAGATTATTGGAACTGACTGGGCTTGCCCCTGGATTGTCAAATCATTTCCGTCTTGTTTCCTAAGTCCAAATCAGGTCTTTTAATCCTCAGAAAACTTGAGCAGTTAATGTAATGATGTGATCCAAAAAGATGCTGAGCACCAGAAACCTCATAGCAGCAAGTATAAATATGTCTGGGTTTCGGCTGCAGGTCCTTTAAGAGCTATCTGTTATTCTAACCAATTCACATCATTTGTGCAGTCGGGCTTTTTGCTGGATTGATAAGCAGTTCACTGTAAACAACCATTTCATGGTATTTATATGAATACAGGGTGTCATAATTCTGAGCTTCTCTCATCCCTATGAGAGAAAATACTCAAGGAAATTCCCCAAAGGGCAAGTCACATTTGGATAAGGCTGGCATCACTCCAAGAGTGTGCAATTGCCAGAGAAAAGGAATTTACTTGACGGAGAATGAGAATATAGCATTATTTACCAGCTAAGAGCTGATCCTGCAGGGGGTAGAATATCGTCTGCCTTGGTATCAGAGGAGACTGAGGCCACTCCGCATCTCAGCCCCAGATTTAATAAACACTGGTGTGTTTGCACAGTATGTGCTTGCAAGAGGCATTTCTGTAAGTGCAAGGAGGCAGTTTGTGCATTAGCAAGGCTGGCAGACACATTTTCTGAGCCACTTCAGGATCAGAGTTGTGAAGTGCAACAGCAATTTCAAAAGCTTCAGCAGAGATGGGCTTGTTAATGTACACTGTTTCTGGGCACAAACCATTAGCAGAAGGCTACGGTTGCTGGGTTTCAGGGCTTTTGCTAGTCTGAGTTTATCTATCTAGCTATCTATTGATCGATCGATCGATTTATTTATTTATTTATTTTGAAGTAGTAAAAGTGACATGTACACCAGCTTGTTCATGTATACGAATAAAAAGGAACTTAACCCCTATGGTCACATTTAGCATACACATTTGAGCATACCTTTATCTTTAACTCCAGAGAGAAATCAAGGCACAGTTGTACACCGCGGTTTGTTTTTAAAGCATCCACCTTCAGAGAGTGCCTCGTGCCACCAACCACGTGCTGTTTGTTTGGGAAAGGAGTGGAACAAGGAAAGACTGGACATCATTGCAAACTTTTTACCACATGCAACCCTACCAGTTATAGAGAACGTCGAGAGAGAGCATGTAAACACAGCTTCAAAGGCACTGTGGATCGCTCCATTGATTTCTGCCTGTTTGATCCCCCTGGCAAATACTGGCAAGCTTGGGCACAAAAGCAGCATCTTTCTTTCCTCCTTCTTCTGTGCAAGTCTTCCTCCCACTTCTTCCAGTTCCCTCCAGGATGGCACCCAAATGATTTTGAACAACAGCGAGACAGCACTGCAACTTTAAATAGTCAGAAATTGTTTTTTCAAGGGTAAATTTTCCCCATCCTGGCTAATTGGTGCCTGAGTCAAGGCTAAATGAGAAATGAGAAATTTTCTCTTCCCCTTTTTGAAATGTCTACATTATTGTAGGCAATTCATGCCAACTGAAGTCAAGGGAAGCAGGCTGTAGTTGGGTTTGGTTACAATAACTTTATTTATACTTATTTCTATCACATTTCAGCTCCTACAGGCCATATAACAGCTCCCTGTCTTTGACTAATGAAGCACTTTTAGTCATCTCATTCAAAATTAAAAATATGACATTGCTGTTGTGCCAGATAAGAGATGGGTGTACTCTCTGAATTCTTTTATTTCTTGGTGACTAAATTAGAAACAGGCTGGAACAAAGAAGAGATATTTCATTACATGACTGCAAATAAACGGTATATAAACCCACTACATCATGTGCTTCAGTAAAATAACTTGCTGCTGTGAGAAGTACTCTACACTAAAGACTTAGTTGAAAATCCTGCACTTCTCAAAGAAGGGTCACCTCTCTACATTCCAAGCAATTTTATTTGCTTCAAAGTGCAAAAGAAAAAAAGAAGAAAATGTCTTTATTTAAGAGTATGTGGTAGCCAGATGCATCATAGATAAAAATAATGGTTAATAACTCAAATCCAGAAGGGGCAGCAGATTCAGCCTGAATGAATTCAAGAGCTTTGTCAAAGAGAGCAATTCATTTTTGGCAGTTTGAAAGCTTAGAAAGCTGGTAGGGGAAGGGCTGCCAGAAATGTGTTTCTTGGAAGAAGACTTTCTACTGAGGGTACCCTTTAGAAATTGATCTAACCTGGGTTATCCCTTGGATGTTACTTGCTGCTCGTGCTCTAGCTTAGGATGTGCAGGGTCTGGGTTGAGTTTCCTTTTCTGCCCAATGCTCTGTGTGATTCTGACCATTTATTTAACCTCCTTGGGGTCAGTTTCCTTTGCATAAAATGCAAATAAAAACCACTGTGCAAATCTTCCTTCTGAGCCTCTCCCGCATGGTATCTTACTGCTTCCAGAATAAATTGCTGAAGACTTCCAGGACCATATAAATCTGATCTATAAAGTAGGTTGATCTGGAAAAAAAGCTGTCGTGGTTGACCTAAACCATCATTTTCTCCTACAAAACACAACAGTAACATCATGTAAAAAGTCAGTGGAATTATATTGGCACAGGTCAAATCACTATAAAACAGTCTAAGAAGTGGTATCTAATGTTGGCAGCACTTGAAACAGAGAGCACTGTGCTCTCTGTTTTGTCATCCTGTGTTAGGATGGCTTAATGTTCAGGCAATTCAGATCTGCAGTAAGGAGTTACATATCCACTGCCTTGTCACAGTATTGGTGATAGTTGGTTAAAGCATCATCCCTCAAGCATTTATTGAAGCAGTTTAAAAACTTCTTTTTTTTTTAAATGGCAATAAAATATTAAATCATTATCTCATAGCAATTTAGTAACTGTTCTAGTTCTACCAGTTACATACAGTATTTCCTTAGTGCTTTCACTGTTAAAGCCTTACAAAAAGACCATAGTCCCAGTTTCCTCACCCTGGGTGAGATGCTGGAGTCTGAACACCATCGTGCAAAGCCAAAGGAGCTGCAGCACTTTCCACTCTGTAAGACACTGGTCTGCCTATAACTCAGGGAAATAGATCTGTCTGACGTCATGCTGAGCATGTTCTTAGCTGTTAAAGTAAAATCTTCTTCCCCTCCCAGGTTTTAAAATGTGACCCTGTTTTCTGGAGTATATCACTGACCATTTTTTAAGTTCTGCATAGAATTGGCAAAAGCTCCCACTGTTGCTGTTAAACTGCAAGAAGAAGTCTCATCTGTTTTGCCTAGTTAACTTGGGTGAGTTCTTACAGCATTTTCCTCCTGTTATCCTTGGAGGTCTGGTACAATGAAGGTTTTGTCTAGCCCCAGCTGTAATTATTGGTAAGAACAGAAAGAAGAGGGGAAGTGGAGGAGAGATGAGAAGGGCATCTCTTAGGGCACATTGCAATCCGCCTATGACGTTAAGGATGTGGTGTCAAATAGCTGCCTGTTGTGGACACCAGAAGGGCTTTTGTGCTTTGGTGGAGAAACCCAAACATATCTGGGTTCAGCTGTGGGCCAAGGCAGGACTGAGTTTGGATTTGCTTGCTGTCTCATATGAAAAAGCCTAATCTGAGAGAAGAAGGAGAGGGAGAAGGCGGTGATATCAAAGCTGCCATGTCCTGTGTCAAAAGAAATAAGGAGAGAAGAAACCATTTCTACCTGGCCAAGCAGAGAAGTGAAGCAGTAGTCGGAGCGAAGAGCTGCTGGGTCCCCAGCAGTCATTGGGCCAGGAGTGCAAAGTGGGCTGGGATGTGGTGAGGAGCAAAGGAAGGAAACGCCATGGCTGTGGAAGATGTACCCAAAAAAAGTCTGAGAAACTGATGACCTCACAGGGCTTTAAGTCCCAAAAGAGCCAGGAGGTGGGCCAGGGAGAGCAGGTGAGTGTCCCATGAGTGAGTGACACGGGAGGGGAGGTAGCAACTGGAGGGAAGAAAGGAAGATACGGATTTTTGGAGATGTTTCTGGGACTTCAGTTGCGGTGAGGGTCTCCTGAAGAGAAGCCAGCAAGCTTCTTTGGCAGCCGAGAGGGGAAGGGGTGAGGGTGGGGAAGCAGAAACCAGGAGAAGATGTCACAGAAAATACAGCTCATGGAAAACAGAAGAACAAAAGGCAAAGGGGACAAGGAAAAGTGTTGAGTTTTTGAGTCACCCCTTCTTTCACTTTATTAGGCCAACGTGCAAAATCAGCCCATGGGCAGAGCACCTTTGCGGGTCTGTGCACTACGGTTAAGTGTAGTGGTAATCTCAAAATGCCCCACTGCAAGACTTGCGAGCTCATCCATGTCCCCTCTGCACAAGGGATGAAACCTGTTTCTTAAAAAAAATAAAATTGAAGCATTTTCTTAAAAATTAATGCTTAGGGTACATCCAAATTATTGTAAACTCCTGTTCTTTTTCAGGAAGTCCAGCCTCAGAGTAACCATGGCAACACCAAGCACCCATTTTCTCTTTTTTTCCCCCCAGTTGTAACCACTGTCAGGGAAGTTAGTCCTGGCTTTGCCGCAGCACTGGGGAGGCTGTGCATGGCTGCACGTATCTTCAAGCTTAGGCTTTCAGCTAAAAAACCTAAAAATCTGTAAATAAAAAGGTTATTTTCCTCATGAACTTACCTCGTTCATATATTTCCCAATAACGATGCTAACGAATGGTTTTCACTTCATTCCCATTGTCACACGCAATCCTTCCCAAAGCCTGAGGCCCTGTTGGTGCCTCCATCATCTTGAGGTGCAGATGAGCTTCTTTTCCCAGACCCTCAGCCAGCACCAGAGACAGATGTTTATATTTTTTCATTTGCTTCACTCTCTGTGGATCATTTGATTTTCTCAGCCCTAGGCAGCCTGCAAGAGTCAAGGTAGTAAATGAACCTGCCTGCTTTATGGTTTGTAGCCATCCTGCATGGCTGCTGAATTGCTCTGTGTGGCCATGTCTTTCCTCTGAGGCTCATGGAGATACAGAGGGACCACCAACGCACACACAGCCCCAGTACATCAGCTGGTGACAGCTTCTCCTGACTTTATCTCTGTGAGATTGTGTCCTGAGTCCCAAAGTCCTGTTTGCCTCCATCCATGATGGGAAATTGTGCATCAGGTTTTCCCGGTCCTTACTAATGCCACGTGTGGCCGCCGGCACCAGGAGGCATTGCCTCCCTCCTTCGGCAGCTGGCAGCGCAGACGACTGAAGGCTGTGTGATGTGAGCTCCCAGGGTGGATGGTGAGTCATTCACCTGCAGCGAACGCAGTAAGCCAGGAAAAGCTCGATTGCCACTCCAGGTGCAGCATCTCCACCTTTGATCCAGGCGGCTTTTCTGTCTCGTCAAGACCAAGCATGGAGGAAAACGTCTTTTCAGTGTCAGGAGCTTTCTCAAAACTTTTCACCTTTAGCAAAAGCATCCTTCTGCCTGCAAGCTGAAGTGATCCTTATTCTTACAGCACCCCTGTACCACCTCTAGAAATAAAGGCATGTACAAATATCACAGACAGCTGACAAGCTGAAGTCAATTAGTGCTCGATTGCTCTGACCCACAGTCACACAATCTCTGCTGACCTTCTGCTATTTTTCTGGCTTCCCTCTCACCAGCATCCCTGTTACTGTGCTTTGCTGTGAAAATATTACAAAGTACAGCTCAGTTCATGAGAAACACAACGCAGTCAGGGGCACATCTAGCTGTCACGTCACTGCAAGCTGCAACACTCCTGCAGCACGGTGGCATCTCCCCCAGCTCTGCCATTCCTTTCGCACAGGATGGCTTTTGCAAATTTTCCCGGTAATTAGATAAAACAAGCAGGACCCCCTTGGTTTGCAGCAGGACAAATGGTATGAGACTGACCTACGCCACGGGTGCCTTCCCAGGCCTTCACTTTGCCTTATTTATGGCTGTGTGTTGGAAGGGATCTCTGGGGTGGCCAAAACATCATGGAGACATTGCAGCCGACCCTGTGGCAGTCAGCAGAGCTATTCCACATGCACAGAGCAAGGGTGGATGACAATACTGGGCTGCTTGGATAAGGTGTGATTGAATGAAGATAGAAACAACAGCCTGACTTCATTCTACGTCTGTGTCACTCACCTGTTTTTTTCTAGAGGGATTGCTACTGCTTTTCTGCTTTGTCTTTAATGAATAAACCCTTTCCATGAGAAGCTGCATGCATGCACTATTCCATGTGCACAGAGCAAGGGTGGATGACAATACTGGGCTGCTTGGATAAGGTGTGATTGAATGAAGATAGAAACAACAGCCTGACTTCATTCTACGTCTGTGTCACTCACCTGTTTTTTTCTAGAGGGATTGCTACTGCTTTTCTGCTTTGTCTTTAATGAATAAACCCTTTCCATGAGAAGCTGCATGCATGCATTACCATTTTGTCCATTAACAGCCTTAGATTTGCAGGCTATGAGGCCATTCCTTTCCACAGTGACATCAGCCAGTGGAGGATGTGATTTATTTCAGCAGAGTGCAACAGAGTTACGTTGGTGCAACAGCCATGGGCTCCCTCCACAGCGCACAACATTTTGACGCAGTGCAAAGACTCCTCCTTGCGATAACAAAAGAGACGTTGAGAGATGTGCTCGACAGACCTCCATCTCCAGTGTTAACACAAGTCTTGGAAACAAGGTCCCAGGCCTGGGAACCGAGAACTGTGTGCCCAACCGTGCTCACCCCACTGACCCCACCATGCTCAGGGCCGTGGAGTCAAGGCTGACAGCCGCAAGCATCAGCCCAAGCCAATATGTGTCCACCTGGGCACCGTTAGCTAGCATAAACAACAGATTGAGAGCACTTTGGAGAAGGGCAATGCCTTTTTCATTTCCCTGCAAAACATCCCGCTCTCCTCTGGACACCGCATAAAGCTGCTCTGCCGTTTCCAAGGTGATGCCCGGAGGTGAAGCCTGTTATATATTCTCTTGCAGGTAGCAGCAGCTGTAGCTGAGAGATGCCCTTGGATGGGCCATTGTTTGAAAGGAGGTAGGAAAAAGGCAGAAAGAAAAGATCTATTTATAATTAGTTTTTAAAGACTGGTAAGAAAAAAAAACATATTAGGGCATTTATTTTATGAGATGGTGGGTGTTTTCTAATGCAGTTCAAGTCCCTGTACCTGGGAATGAGCATTGTACCTACATTGTAAACAACAAAATTAATCATTTGATCCTTGTTTGGCTCTGTCCTGTAAGGTGATGGTTACAAGTGTTGTTTGTGCCTAATATTAAGTCTTGAGTTGCCTGAAGAAGACTCTGATTTTAAGGTTTCTCACTTTATAAATCAAAAGACGCATGTTCCTTTCCGTGGGCTCCTTAGAGGAAGAGCTTGCTGTGGATGCAGCATTTGGCCCCTCGCTGCCTCTGGGACCTCCTGAAATCTTGGGGAACATTTTCTAAACTTTAAAACATCTTTCTGGAATTTCTTTTCCAGAGTTTTGCCACAAGCCAAAAACCACATTTATTTTAGGCTTGATTTACCCTCACTGGAGTCTTTCTGCTGACCTCCTTCAGCTCAAAATTTCATAATACCCTGTGATTTTGCAAGCAGTGGATGCTTGGTTTAATAGATACATTTCAGTCAGTGTCCTAAGAAAACAAACAGAAAGCTGACCCCAGAAGATGCTTGCCTCCTTTTCAGTTTTCCTTCTGGTAATTCTGTGGGGAAACTGTAAGCATATACTATACGCAGTTGGATATAATGGGCATTTCTTTAAAACATTAAAATCTATTCTTGCAGGGTAGTCTTTGATGTCCAGCTAGGTCAGACCAACACCTCATCTGGCCTGCCGTCTGCCTCCGAGCAATCAATGCCAGACGTTTTAAAGGAAAATTGATAAAACCAGCCCTGGGCCTTGAACAGGGGCTGTTTGTAGGACACCTTTTCCCAGGGCAGTTTTGCCCAGTTCCCTAGAGTTCAAGGGGAAATTAAAGGCTGGGAGATGGTAAGCAGCAATACAGCACAGACGTTTGAGTCGCTATCGTCAGCCCACTGAAATGCGCTGAAGGTCAGAACAAGGCAAGGTCAGCCCCAGCCTGACCAAGAAACTCCTGAAGTCCAGAAAACCGGGAAGGAGGAGGATGGATGGAGATGAAGAGAGCTCTGGTCATCTCCCCTCCTCCCTCCAGTCCTCACTAGGAGCGTAACACGGTTGTGATCATGCAACAGAGCACTTAATGATCACGGTTGTGATCATGCAACAGAGCACTTACTGAGCTGGAGGTCTTCTCAGCCACGGCCTCTGATGCAATGGAGACTTGTGGAGTCCGGATTGGTGTCTGTGGTTGTTTGGGCAGCAAAAGGAATAAGTAAGCCATCCATCACAGGAGCATTTTGTTTTGATGTTAAAATGCGACAGACAACAAATGTATTCATGTCTCTGTGAGGTGGGTGGTTTATTCTCCTCCTTCTTGGGCACGAACCCACGGGAGCACAGCCGTTCCCAAAGCAGGATTTGCTTGAAGAAGACCTTGCTTTGCAGGCAAGATGCAGAACATGACCTATATTGCAAGGGAAAGACCCTGGGGCAAATTTAACAGCTCATGATTACCTCTGTTAGCACTGCTTAGCCTGGCACAGAGCGGAGATGGTTCGGCAGGGCTTGACTCCCCCTCTCCAGCTCAGGGCTGGCCCCATCCTGGCTCTCCCCGCAGCAGGATGGCGACCACGCAAGAGCTGCTGGCGGCTGCGGCACGGTGCCTGAGCATCAGCGTGGGGTGCTGCGAAACCTCTGCCTCCGCATCCAGCAGCACAGCACTGCATTAGGTCATGTATTTGTTATTTGTACCCAGAGAAATTGGGGTGTGGTGTGGTAGGGAGACAGTGGAAGTTTATTTTCCATGGAAAACGATGAAAGCCACGTGCAAAATCAAAACCACACTGACCCCTGCAGTGTGCAAATCCTAGGCTTACAGCAGCTCTGTTTTCTGGCTACGTAAGAATATGTGTATTTATGTACTGTGCTGAGTTCCAGGCAGCACCGTGGTACGTCCAGGGGGCACAATATGCGTCTGAATTAGGGTGCAAGCATCAGTTCAGCAGCACATTGTGTTTATAGTCACTGGCAGATTATAGAATTATTATGCATTATTTCTAATTGGCGCAGGGAGCACCAGGGAGCACCAAAGCCGTTTACAAAATAAATCTCTCTTGATGCTTACGTCTGTTCATGATACTTACGGCCTTTTAATCTGCCTCCGACGTACTGAACTTAACTTCTGCAACACGCTTGTTTTTACTGATTTATAATTCTTTGAAGTGTATTCAGGGCTTGCAACAAGGTGCAAGGCAGAAAAGGGCAAGAGGAAAGAGGCTGCCGCAAGCAAGGGCTGCAATCCCCTGCCTGGAAGCAGTCACTCTCCCCAGCTTGGGCTACCTCATGTAGCGCAGCAGGCTGTGCTTGTGCAGCAGCTACAGGGGTGAGGTGATGCCCTGCCCTGTCCCTGGGGGGCCATTGCTGTCGCCCGTGCCCCTTCGGCACCCAGCTGCCCGCCCAGGAGGGGGCTGTGCATCCATATCGTCGGGAACCACGGGTGATTTTGGCACTTTGCTCGGAGAGCCAGGAGGTTTGGCTGCCTCTAGCATAAATCACCAGACAAAACTGGAGGCTTTTTTGGAGGCTTCTAGGTGAAACTGGATCTGAACCCAGCCTCCAGTTATTCTCACCCGTCAACCCTCTGGGCCATGTGATTCCCTTACCTGGTCCAGCTCTGTGTTTACAGGCAGATACCACGGCTGACTTGTGGAGTAAGCCATCATCTGTGCCCAGCTCTCCTGGGAGCGCAGGGCCTTAGTTCACTGGTGGAGCAGCAGTGAACACTGTGCTGCTGGTCATGCTGCGTGTCTCGTGAAATGCAAGTCCTGGCAGTTAACAACTGTTGCAGAGTGTCCTTTTGGGAGCGTCGAGGTAGAAGGAGGAAGGTGGGGGAGCAAAGCGATAACCTCTCTAGCTGAGTGTGTTTCCTGCAGATTGACATCATGAAGACCCATGTGTCCAGACTAGGGTCAGGCTACATGTGCATTCACAAGGTGCGAGTCACACACTGTTGCTTTAAGTGCGCCCCAATTATTAATTGTATTATGAAAAGCATGTTCTTATGTCACAGCTTTCTGTTCTTACATCAGTTATTCTAGGAAGTCTTTCACAGCATGAAATTGGGTGCTAATTAAATTGTGGTGGCCAGTACCACAGAGGCATTCTCAGCTGCAGTGCTTCTGGAGAAGGGATGTTAAACACAGAAATTGCATTATCTTTGGCGGAAAGAGGCTGAGCAAGGGTTTTGGAGTGGTCAGACTATTTAAGAACTTGTATGTATATGTGTGAGAAATGGTGACCGCATCATGCTGGGATTGAAAATAAAAGTCAGGGATTCAAGGCACTGCGGCAACATTTGAATGAGGGTCAATATTTGCTTTTTGCACAGGGCTCTGGCTGTGAGCCCGGTGCAAGCGGCGGGGATGCTGCTGGCCTTAGCGGATGCTGTTAGACCCACTCGTGTGCCTGAGCCACAGCTCCAGTGCTAGAGGGGAACTGAAGGGGCTGGAGCAGCCAAGGGGCATTTCGCAGATTGCCAGAGCACACAAACACCCAGCACAAGTGTTTGTGGGCTCAGTACAAGTCAGGTCACCAGGCACAGGCGCGGCTGAGGATCCTGCGGGCACTCTGGCCTTGCATACACCTACTCATTACATAACTCCTCTGTTCTTAAGCTGAGCTGGGTAACTAATTTCTCAGCAGTTTCCTTTAAACAAAAAAAAAAGAAGTTAACCAAGATACTTCACAAATTCACACCAGTTACACTGAACTGTTTCAGTGACACAAAAATTCCCACCCGCGCAGAAATGGTTAATTTTAATATTTCAAAATGCTATTTTTAACTAGACCTCTAGAAAAGAATTTAAGGTTATTGTTTCTTTCGTTGACTGAAAAAATGTAAGAAACTATTTCAGATTAACAGGAAATGATTTCTTCTCTAATTTTTTTGAATCTACAGTGGAAGAGCATGTTTATGCAGCTCATGTTCACCAGGGTAGTATGAAGTATGGGGTGGTGACCCTGGAAAGTTAAAAGTCACTGAAGATGCATTACAGTGACCAAGTCCTAAGAGAATATAAAGGATTCCGATGAAGAGATTTTAAATCCATGCAGGAAATAAAGACGGTGTCCATCAGAGACCCCGGCTGCCTGTGGAAGGAGTGAGAATATCTTGCAGAGTATGTCAGGTCTCAACTAAGGCAAATACACAGCTCAGTGTT
>NW_008795948.1:2695823-2712426 GCF_000699145.1 Aptenodytes forsteri
CGGCCTGCACCTGTGAGGTGTCCCTGCCATCTCCTCTGATCTTCTCCCAAAGAGCACATCTCCTCCAGCAAAGCACCAAGCATTGTTGGGAGGGAAGCCACAGATGCAGCAGGCAGAGCAGCTCAGCGGGGGGTAAATGGGGAACCCAGCCAGAGAACAGGGCAAACCCCTTGCTCACAGCCAAGGGACATTTTCACAGCAGCTGCTCTTGAGGACTTTCCCATGCTGAAGCAGTGACTTCTCCCTGGGGGGAAAACCCCTTGCTCACGGCCAAGGGACGTTTTCACAGCAGCTGCTCTTGAGGGCTTTCCCATGCTGAAGCAGTGACTTCTCCCTCTTTGCCTCATCAGGCCGTGTCCTTCAGGGAGAGTGGCAACGGGACTCCCATCAGCTCCAAAACCCCCAGGACTGGTAGAAATTCCCCCTTCAGGAACAGGCCCATCACTTGCTCGGCCAAGTCAGGCCAGTGAAGGCACCCGACGCCTCCTCCGCAGCTGACACCAGCTTCCAGCCGTGCGCAGGGACAGACCATGGCGCTGCTGGCGGGGAGCCGGGGGGAAAACACCGATGCATTTCGTGTCAGAATACAGCCATTTTATCCTTAATCTTTAAGGGTCTTAAAACATCAGGAGAACTTCGGAGGGGTCGGTTTGCAGATGACCCAAGGGCACAAGAGAGTGGGAAGTACTTCCCTGTGCGGCGGAGGGGCTTGGAGCAGACACAAGCCAGCAGCACCTGGCTGCGGCCGCGGCCACAACTTGGGCTGAGAGAGCGCAATTACCTGATCTGGCATTTCTCCAAGACCCTGGGAGTAATGATCAGGTTCTCATAAGTGTCAGGAAACCTATTACCTCCCCATAAATACTCAACAACATTTTATAGAGATAATTTATTTTCCTCTCCTCCTCTCTTCTTCTGCAATTTGCATTATCAATTGCTAAATATATTACAGCACGCTTTACCCCCATTCACCGCTTCAAAGACCTCCCTGTAGCAATTTCATAAGTAATTCACTACTTGATCTTATAACTTCAGCACATATTGTCAACCACAAGAATTTTATTTCAGCCCAAATCACCATCCTTTTGAAAGTTAATATCCATTATTCTCCTCTCGTAGAGTTTCATCTGCTCTACAGCAGTAGAAAGAAAATATTTTGGTCTAGCTGGAACCGTTAGGTAGAGATCTGTGTAATGGAGACATCCCAATGCTGCCTGTTAATCCCTCCACTGGAGCTGAGGTCATTTGGAAAATATGAGTTTTCACTTTGCTCATCTCTGATCTCTAATCTGAGGCGTAATTTCTTTTTCTGCACGGACCCTAGAGTAAACACAGCTGATCATCATTTAAGCACATCTGGCATCTTACCTCCAGGAACAAAACATGATGTGAATTTATAACGCAGGGGTCCTCGAATCTCACTGGCTCACGGGTGAGCGATGTGGTGGCACACACCACAGCACCAGCGACCGCCTTCTGTCACAAGCAAATCCATAGGATCCCAGCACCTACGCACAACAGCCAGCACTGGGAAATCCCTGTTGTTCTGTCTACTGAGGACAGTCATAAAGGTCCCTTCCTACATTTTGACCCTTTTGCATTACCAGTTGGATATATATGAACCAAATGTGCTAGCCCTCGGCAGGGCTCTTGGAAAAAATAGCTTTTGAGGCGTTTTTATTTTCTGAATAATATATATGTATGATGTATTCTGGTCTTTGCCCCTCCAAGTAGGAGAGAGAGCCTTTGTTTCTGCAGTGGCAATATCTTATGGTGTTGGCAAACTCTCGTCCAACCTCGGCGAAAGGATGAGGAAAATGGCTCGTCTGGCTTTTGCTCCCGCACCGGTCCACACTGACAGTGCAACTGGCAAAGCCACAACTAACTCACCGGTGGTCAAGACCCCGACACGCCACGGCAAGGGGAGACACTGCTTCTCACCAGTCACCGCCTTGAAGGGTGCTCAGCTATTCGACAGAGACATTAACACAACAACAAAATAAATATGAATTAAAATCAGCATGAATTGAAATAAATCAGAGCTAGGAGGGGAGGAATTCCTCTCTGGGGCCAGCACAGGTGCTCACAAACCCCATGTGCTATGGTGTGGGGAAGTCAGCAAGAGCTGAATGTTGCAATATCAGTGTCCGGCACTGGGCTATCATGATAATAAATAAAAATGCTTTCTGAGAAAATACTTAGTTCTTGAAGAAGAATATTTTAATTTTGAATGATGATGCTGCCTGGTAGCTCTTCATTTCTAGGCTGCCCAGAAAGTAAAATTCCAAGAGGGGCCTTATTTACTTTCTTTGCAAATATTTTCAGAATTTTTTCTTCAGCGAGAGGCAGGAGGATTTTCTCCTCCTGGGTCAGCAGGATTTGCAACCAAGAGGGGCAGCATTAGGAGCACGAACCGCTACCGCTATGCTGCGAGGTGGCCAGCCCCGAGAGTCCTGTCAGGGCTTTCGCCAGGCTGTGCTTCTCCCTTTCCAGCATCAGCTACTTCCAGGAGCTGGGAAGATCCCGACAGGGTCCCAGCAGACTCGACCGCTACATTTGGTACTAAATTCAAACTGCCCTCCTGTGAGTTGTATCATTTTGCTGTTCATCTGTCCAGGTCATTGGTCAGGCGTTTTTCCTCTTGTCTCACATGTAAAATGTGAGGTAAGATACCGGTGTGACACCTGGCTCACAGCTGAGAGCTAAAGAAAATAAAGAACCACAATGATGTGTTTTAACATTTGCCGTTAACCTTGAACGATCCCTTCCCTCTCATACTGGGCCTGTTATTGCAATATACTTTAATATACTAAATACTTGCGTTAAATCCTCTCCCTTATCAGGCTAAATAAAAGTCAGCTTTCTGCCATATGTCCCACCAAGATCCCTAATCATCTCCATTGTTTTTCTCTTGGCTTCCTTAATATTATCAGTACACAGCTTAAACAGGAATTGCCAGCTCAATCATCTGCTTTAATAACAAGTGTTTAACAATTGCAGGTATAATTATTCACAACACTGACAAAATTTGCTATTCACTACTCATTTCTTCAAATTACTGAAGGCATAAAGCAAAAATAGACTAGTTAGAAAGACATTAATTTCTAATCAAGTTTCTTTACTGTTGTTTAATGAACAAAATCTTCAACTCAGCATTCCAACAATATTTCGTTACAACATAAGAAAAATAAAGCTGATGGTGGCTTACATGCACATACGCTTTGGATTTTGGTTAGAAACACTAATCCCAGACCTCTGTTGGGGTGTGCATCCACACCAAAATGGTGCAGTGCAGCCAACAGCGTATTTCTCCACCTTATTTTCATCCTATTTATATGTTTTGATTATTCCCACAACCAGAAAATAGAGACACATGGCACAAAACCCCAAACAAAGGATTGGCATGAAACCAAGTCCCCTCCTCGTGCTGTCACCTCCTCCTCTCCATGAGGTCAGTGCATCCGATGGGACGTTTCCCAGGTGTTCCCACCTGGGACAAGACCCTTTTCCAGAAGAAATCCGGCAGCAGGGCGCAGCTGCCCAAGCCACACGGGGCAGGTCAGCGCTGGATGGTCTCTCCCACGGGGTCCAGGGTGATGCGGCTGTGGCACATGAGGTAGGAGCAACGTAGCTCTGTTTGGGGAGGTGAGCTCCAGCCCTGGGAACCCTACCTGTCCAGGAACAAGCCAAAGCTGCGCTATCGAATGCCAGGCTTGCCCTAGCGACAGCCCCAAACTCTTCCTAAGTGTTGGATCTAAGCTTAAACAGACACACAGAGTTTTCTGTCCCAGTGAACTGCGCTGTGTCCGTCCAGGTCTGGCCAACCACGGCTCTGGGCATACGTATGGCGGGGAACGAGGGATGCGGGACACAAGCCCAGGACCGCAGGCATTTCCCAGCCTATAAACACAACACGTTACCCTGGGGATCTCTCAGATATTAAGGATGCTGGCTTGTGGATATTTGCTAATTCAGATGTGGAAGTCCAGAGGCATGACTGAGGTTAGACTTGATACTCTCATTTCTGTCCAGAATATCTAAGCGTTGCAAGTTCAGCTGTAAAATCATTGTATAGGATAGCGTAGATATATAAATGCATAAGCATTTGTTTTCAAAATAATGTCAAAATAAGATTTTTCTAGGCATCCTAACAGATATGAAACAATAATAAAACTAATAAAATCCTACTCTATATCTAGGTAGCAATGCTGAGGTATAAAAGAATCATAGAATCATTAAGGTTGGAAAAGACCTCTAAGATCATCAAGTCCAACCGTCGACCCAACACCACCATGCCCACTAAACCATGTCCCTAAGCGCCTCATCTACTCGTCTTTTAAATACCTCCAGGGATGGGGACTCCACCACTTCCCTGGGCAGCCTGTTCCAATGTTTAACCACTCTTGCAGTAAAGAAATTTTTCCTCATGTCCAATCTAAACTTGAGTATAATATATATAAAAGTATACACAGCTTTACTTTCCATTTTTTTAATATGAAACTCATCCTACTTCCCTTTCATTTCCAAGGAGCTGCTGTGCACCTGACACAATTATGTCATTCATCTCTTCAGATGAATAGATATTGCCCTGCTCTGGCCTTGTGAAACCCCATTGCTGCCAGAGGGAGCGGTGGGTTTGCAGCAGAGCCGGCAAACAGGGCGCCAGCCTTTTCCCTCAGCGTCCCCGAACACATGGCAAGCAGCAGCCCCGCACTTTCGCAGGGGAGGAGGCTCCACAATGAAGGCTCTGCCTGACTTCACGGTATTGCTGTTCGGAACCAGGCAGCATTGCCTGAGTCGCCAGCCTGCAGCACCGCTCGAATCGCTCCCCTCTGGGGGGACCATGGTCCCTCTGGGGGACCATTTGCAGCTCCTGCAGACTGCTGTAGAAGTTTATGGAACTGGCTCATTTTTGCTGGTCAAATAAAAACTAATAATAAAAATTGGTCCAAGCACCTCCAGCCTGAAGTCCCCTTTCTTTCTGAGTGATGGTGACAGTCACACAGCCAAGCAGTGCTGCTTTCCATGCAATGCTCTCTACCTTCAAATGCAAGAGGTAGGAGAAGGCGAAAAAAAAAAAAGGAACATTGGATGGCAAACCTAATAAACTACCTCTACTGACAGAGAGCCCTCGGTATGACAAAAGCACTTCAAATATGTTTTAGCCAGAAGTGTCGGAAAATCACTCTTTTGCAAGCATTTCTTCTAATTAGCTCTTTGTAATTCATGAGGCCTTGTGTTGAGCAGACAGCTCTCTTCCCCAGTGGAGTCCTGGCTGCTCCCGCAGCCCCACGCTCAATTTGCTCAGCTAAGGGGTGCTAATGCTTCAATATGCAGCAGGCATTTTCTTAAATGTTGAAAGACTTAAACAAATTATAACCATCCTATAATTTGGCAGGTTAGAAAAGAAGCTTTTAAAAAGCCTTGTTGAAAGAATGACTTAAACATTCACCCCAGGCTATTTTTAAAATTCATTTGTCTCCACTCCAGCGAGGAGGAAAGCACAAATATATGCATGATCCATGTCTAAAATTTTGATTGCTGAATTAGTTAGAAATAAGCTATGATCTTTGTGGCTATTAATAAATGATTTGGGGAAATGGTGTTGGAACATTGGTCACTGAAATAGCCACAGCTTCGTACCCTTCCTCCACGGAGCAAGAATTGGAATGAGATTTATGGAGGAATTCATGGCAAAGGAAAGAAGCCGTAGCACACCACCTCCTTGCAGCAGAGTTTAAATGCCTAATTTACACGCTGCCTTCCACTGCAATGTGTGCACTTTTAATCACGCTAATTATAAAGTGCCCACTTGTCATGATGCTGCAAATCAAGATAGGCAAAAAGAGCTACACAGGAGTTTGCATAAAAAAGTAATGCTGCTCCATCTACCCCATCCCACAGAGCCACGAGGTGCCTATGCTATATGTCTCTGCCATCAGGAGTAGTGTGAGCTCATGGAGCACAGCAAGGACCTTGCCTCAGTTGAGATCTCTGTGGCAGAGAGAATATTTAGCCTGGCACTTTCAGATGCTCTGCAGGAGCGGAGGGCACTGAGCCAGGGGTTGCTTCCGCTCTGCCGCCACGTGTGCCACCAGGGATTGCGAAGGGCAGAGGGTATTGGAG
Organism: Aptenodytes forsteri; assembly: GCF_000699145.1. NCBI lineage: Eukaryota > Metazoa > Chordata > Aves > Sphenisciformes > Spheniscidae > Aptenodytes > Aptenodytes forsteri. The sequence continues at coordinate 2,701,950 of NW_008795948.1, forward strand.
CAGGGATCAAAGGGATGAACACTTGCTAAAGGAAATGAGGGACAAACTACTGCTAGAGGAAGCAGAGGTCCTTCACCTTCCCCAGGAAACAAGGAGAATCCCTCACTAGATGTTAATGCATTTTGTCCACTCCCTGGGAAAAAAGTTTCCATATAAATAATAGAAATATGTTTAAAATGGACGTCTGCAATTGCTTGCATAGACAGACCTCTGAGGCCCTTAATCCCCTGACCTCTGTTACCTCTATATTAAATCAATATCATAACCTGTGACTTTTCTGTTTTTTAATGCTAATGTCTTGTTCATGCGATTTGGGAAAGGAAGCAGGTTTAGAAATAAGCGGTTCCCCATTCACATTTTCATTCATAATATATCTGCTTTTAACTGCCTTGCCTACAACCTTAAGGTAACATCTAATATGAAAAATAAAAATACATCCATCTACAATATGTGGGTAGCAGAGTTATAGTGGGAAGTAAGGCTTTCAGGTTTACGTTGCTGGTGTAATCAAGGGCTTTACTGAATGAAAGATGTTGCAACTATTCAATATCTTTTTGCAATGGTCTTAGAGACCTCCATCTCATTCCTAACAAAACCAGAAGAATACATCAGATCACATCTGTATTCATCCTCCACCACTGGCAAGGGTGGGACTCCCCTCTGAAGTGACATGTCAGGAGAAAGAACTCTTGGACTGCATCTGGACACAGCACCGGAGACTCTCCTTGGTACAGATGGCAATCTTCTCTGGGAAGTCCCAGACCAGATATTCCTGTTCCTTTTACCTTTCCAGAACCCTCAAAGAGAAATTGTAGGAGGACTTAGGATGTCAGAAAGAATATGAAGCAGTCCTACAACATCTCACTGTTAGCAGGCCCTAAGTCAGCTGTAGAAACTATTATGAATTTGGTCTTCAGATGAAACAGAGCACCACGCAAATGACCAAGCATGGTTTCACATCATCAGGCAAAAGAGAGGTAAAAAGACATAAAATATTAAAACGTCCTCACAAGCCCAAAGGCTCAATCTCATGCTCTTGACCTAGAGAATAAAACAGATTTAAACAGAACATATGAAATTAGCACTCGCTGCCACCAAGTGTGTATCAGACATGATGCAAGGACATACATTTCTACAGCTAACAAAAGCTTCGTAAGCAGCATTGCATCACCTGTAAGCATTGCCCCAGAGCTGTCACCACCCCGTGAGACCTAACCCAGGCAGATCGAGGTTTAAGCTCTGCAACCAGAACACAACAGCTCCTTACAGCAGCTATGGCCCTGCTAAGCTGATCCATCTGACATGCACCAACGCTTACCCTTGGCGATTCCCCTTTACGATTCCCCTTTGCCACCTGGCTGCTCACGCACCGCTCGGCTGCAGCCACATCTCTGCAGTTTGCTCTGTAGTTCCAGTTTCTGGCTCATGATGCTCCAGCACTGGTCCCTACTCCATAGCATTGGTCTCTGCTCCAGCCCCCAGGACCATCCTCCCCACCCATCTCACCCTTCACTCCAGACATTGCGGCACTGCGAGCATCCCCCAGATTACATGTTCCACCTAACCCCTGGACCATGCTTCTTACCTGGCTTCCTAGCTCAGGACTGCTGTTCCCTCGTCCTGGACTTCAGCTTCACAAACTTTGACAGCTGGCTCATATTTCTCATTTACCCCTTCTCCTCTCCAAAAATGTGGTCTAGAATCAGACCCCAAGTGAGAAAAGGTTTCTGCAATTGCTGGATGCTTCATCCCGCCGAAGCGTCAAATCTGACTGCAGATCAGAGGGTAGTTCTGATGGATCGGGTATTTCAGCAGAAGCAGGCCAAGGCCTTAATTGAAGCAGCAAGGACTCACCCATCACAACAGCCTATGTGTCTGCACAGCCTTCTGCTTAAAAAAACCTGATTGCTGGTTAACAGCAGGTTATTTTATTGCATGACCCTGGTTGTCAATTTAATATTGATTCAAGAGAAAACGACCCATCGTTCCAGAACTTACTCTACTTGGGCAAAGATGGTATAGCAGAAAGCAATATAGTCATGAGCTTCTTACAGGATAAAAACAAAAGTGCAATGAAATGGCAACTTGTTCACCTCTGTGTTGCAAGGTAACTATTCCGTACCTGGATGCGACGGTGGGAATAATTTAAAGAGTAAGAAATAGCAAAATATTCAGACCCCTCTTGTTTAAGCATTAAAAAAGTAGAAGGAAATGGATTAGCTGCTTCCCTTCTGGTGTAGGCTGCTGGTCTAGTTTAGAGACAGTCATCAGTTTAACGTTATAACCAGGGACATAACAAGAAGCAGCTTGGACCATAAAAAAAGCTGTCTATATATGTACAAGTCATTCTCCAAAAAAAACAGTTTTATTTGGATGCGTGCACAACCTGCTGCTCTTTAAGTCTTCAGAGCACTGAAAACATGACATTTTCCCCCAAAATCCAGTTGAGTCTGTCCTGAGAAATAGAAGTACTCATATATAAATGGGATGATATTGTCTGTGAGTGAGTTTCTTCCTGCAGGTTGGGCAAGAGTTGGCATTCCTAAGGGAATCACGGAGGCACTGGCTGCAGAAGACGTGGCCGCATTTGGTTGACACAATCAGTCGTCCACTTTGCACAATCTGGAAGAAAAGAAACCCCAACAGGTATTTGGAGTAAAGAATTCAACTTTGCTGGTCTGTTGGCACCAGGCCAATAGGACTTGGAGTATCTGTAACCAGTACGTCACTACTACAACAAGGAGGAACCCAAAGATCTTTCAGCGCCATCTTGGAAAGCGCTTCCCCCTCTACGTACACCACCAAGAAATGACTGAGTTACAAGCTAGCTTGACCTTCAAACCAAGGTCTGTACTTCAGGCCAGCTGTCTGTGGCGTCCCACGTAACCCAACCGACTCGCGCAGCTCACCCTCTGCCCCGTTCTCCCTCCGACAGGACAGACACGACGACAACGTGTGCATCCTTACCTCTGAGTAGCCATCCATGCAAATCGGGCAGCTAACGGTACCAGACGGCCTTGTGGGAGAGAGAACAAAACCAGAAAGAACATGCATCCGTTAATTTCACCGTGCATTGAGGGTTACCGAGACACAAAACGTCACGTAATCATCCGGCTGCACAGACGAGCCAGGACGCATTTCATCTGAAGACCCCTGCGTACCTTTAACTCTCTCAGTTTGTCGCATTTACTGAGCAGTTAGGGTCTCCCTTACCTAAAGGAAACAGCGCCTTGGTTTTCATTAGGGGGAAGATGCAATTAGTCACCCTGCTCTATTACGACAAGTAACAGCGGTCTATAGCACTGTGCAGTACACGTATGGCAGTATTAATCTCCAACAGGCATCGGGTCATAAATAAAAGAGTTTTGTAACAAAACCACCTAGCTGTCCTTTCTAGAAGTGAAAGCGGTTGTCAGAAATTAAAACATCCCCTATTCTAATTTAGCAATGTCCCAGCCCAGTCACACATTCATACCAAGAACTCCTTCCTTATAAAATGCGTGATTATGTGAACTATATTTTCAGACTGTTTGGCTGTGTCTTTTATGTGTTGCAAACATTTCAGCGTCTCTCAAGCCATACTGTAAGATACATTAGATAATAATTTCATGAACAACAGAATAAAAGTTTGTGTTGAGTTTTTTTGGGTTTCTTTGTTTGAATGAGTTGTCTTCTAGAAATGTAATTATATTTTAGGTCTGAAGTTCTTGCACAGTAATCAAACAGAACCCAAAAGATTGGAAAAAATCAGTTTCTACTGTATATCAGAAATTAGGCTTTAGAAAGACACTTTGTCTGTCACATACACATCATTATCTCTTGTTTCATCTTCATCATCACTAATCAGTATACAGTTGTCCAACTGTCGCTGACCTCTTAGTCTGAGATTTCTTCTTTGTCGTTGATTCTCTGTAATTTAATTTTGGTAAGTTAGATATATTATAAAATACATAGTCCTGGAACTATCATTGAAATGCATGGTTATAAATAGTCTGTAACTTTCTGCCTTAGTTCCTTCACTGGAATACAGGCTAAAAAAACCTTTCAACATTTTCTTATTCAAAGCAGATATTCCAGTGCTAAAAGTGCTAATTAAAATTATTATTCAGTATTAAATTTGAGGCATGTTAGACTAGATAATGGAAGTGAATACTATGACCACAAATAACTTTCTGCCTTAGTTCCTTCACTGGAATACAGGCTAAAAAAACCTTTCAACATTTTCTTATTCAAAGCAGATATTCCAGTGCTAAAAGTGCTAATTAAAATTATTATCAACTTTGGGCTTACAGAACTTCTGTATTTGGAAAATAAGAAAACATATTTTGAGCAGCTTTGATGTATTTCATTTGAGATAGTCGCTATCAGAGCTTGTAGCAAGTATCAAGCACAGACTGGATCCATTCTCTAAGACACTGGCCAGATGTCCTTTGCCTTTTGGTAAATGCAGTTTCAATCCATGCTGCTCAAACTCATTGGAAAAGAAAAAAAAAATTAAGTTTAGGACAATTCCATTATCAATTGTAAAACGTCAACTCACCTTCAACAATCTTGCATCAGTATATAAGGGAAGGGAGAGAAAAGAAAAATACAATTAGACTTTGGTGTGCACCCCCAGCGGTACATGCGAACACCAGGTAAGCTAAGCAATTCACAACAAAACAAGCTCAGAACGGTAGGGTATCACGCTGTTACTTTGATTAAGAACATTAAAAGTAGTAGTAAGTTCGCTGCTGCTCTGAAAATAAGTAAGCGGTTGCTTCTGGTTCTGCTCACGCTGCTGCAAAGGGCTAGAAATGGAGGCAGCTTAGGAACCACCTGAACACCCTCCTCCCTGCTCCCCAGTTTCAGTACCCTAATTTGATTTCGGCTGGAGGAGATTCTTTCCCTCTTTCTCCCCCAAACAGGCAAATTCAGGTGTGGTAGCCGTGAACACTTCATATTAGATTAACAGCTGCTGAAGAAAAAAAAGTCCCCCAAACCCAAACCCGCGATTGTCTTTGGCAGAACTAGAGCTGGGGCAACGCAGATTATGCCGTAAAGTTCCAGGCCTTTCCTTTGCAAAGGCTCAGGAACAATCCCAGCAGGAGATACCCCATGCTATTCCTGCTGCTTGTTTCTGGTTCCGCACAGCGGCAGCGGCATCCCAAAACTGATGTTATAAACTACACTGTGGACTGGATCGAATACTATTCTAGCTTCAAAAATAGCAGTGAAAATAAAAAGTGGATTTTTTTTTTTTTTAGGATTTTTTTTTAGGACTTCTTCAGTAATAAACTGAACTAGTTTGTCCCACGGTCAGCTACAGTTGCGCTTGGCATCTCTCTGACAGGAGAACCTTAAACCAATGTTGCAACACTTCATATTTGTGAAGTCAAAGACTTACTGTTATCTCCTTCACTTTTTATTTAAATTATTGGCCTATACCTTTGCCATGTCTACCATAGCTTCAACTTTAAATTGCATCTCCTTATGTTACATTACCCATGACTGGTATATATTCTCCCCAAGTTCTGGAGCAACAAGCTATTTTAGATTACCCTCTAACTATCTGCAAGCGATACTCATAGATGTTGATGCATTCTTAGGTCCATTTGGGGTTGAATGTGAACTCTGTCTAAAGTGGTAAATCAGAGCCATGTGTTAACACTTTAAGTCAGGCTACTTATTTAGATGCCAGAAGGCAAGCCCAGAAGATGAGTTTTTGAATATCTAAGGACTTGGTAAACTATGACCCAAACACAAATCTTGTAAGGATTAAGCCTAAGTTTTACTGCCACGTTCATGACATCCATTTACTTTTACTGCACAGATCTTCAAATATAGGTCAAATACACATTTCAATAGAATTTTTCAGTGCCTTAGCATTCAGCCTTCCAGATTCCTCAAGCTTAGTAGTTATCAGTAGCATTCTTCATAAACATTCATGACTGCGCTATGACGGGTATACCAGACTAACATTTATGAACGAGGGGTCTACATCCTTAGAGAGTATCATACTTGAAATGCATTTATCATCATGCCTACACAATGAAAAGGCATATGATCACCACTCGCCTGGTTAAACTGGTTAAATTCTTGTATGGACATTTCATCAGCCATTTTTCAAGAAAAGTACCCATGCAGATTTACAACAGTCTGAGAAAACAAGGCTGTACTGCTGTGCCCAGGAAGGGTTTTGCTAAGCAGCACCTGCAGAGGAGCTTCAGTGTTGATCTGTAACGCATGGCTTTCGTGCACTGACAAGTCAACTTGGAACTTAAAACTTACCCTTAAAGCCAGATTCTATCAGGGAGCACAATACAAAACTAATTTGACCACAAGATTTAGATAAGCATGCCATTCACTACTTACCACAACAGAATCATTGTGAGTTAGATCAACGACTACAGGATCAGAAGATTCACACGTGAGATCTACTACTTCTTCACCAGCTTCAAAACACAACGTTAGAATCAAGGTCAGAGGTCGCAGACAAGTAAAATTGCCTGCCTGCCACTACGTAACAGGCTGAGGTGTGAGTCAACCTTGCCCTATCCCTTCTCTCTTCAGCAAGGTATGCAACATTTCACTCAAGCTTTGCCCTCCACAGTCCAGGTAGAGCATCAGCACCCCTGTCTTCTGCAAGTTGCCATGCAAGAGGAACAGCAACTGAGCTCCTCATACAATTTTGTTGTACGACAACAGCTTGTGGGAGGTACACAGCAACAGATGATTCATCTAACACAGGAGAATGTTTATCACCCAGAATAAAACGTGAATCACACAGGAAATAGTAATTTTACAGTGCCATGCTGTAAATGTTCCCTTGAGGGACGGGGCACGACTAGGGACAAACTTTTAATCACCTTCTTAAAAGCTTAGGAGCTCCCAGACTTAGTTTGCCATAGCTGTAGTCGCAGCTGCAGTAACTCCCAGCTCATCAGACTAGACATCCAGATGCTTGAGCAGCACTGGAGTACCTTTCTTACACAACTCTTCTATCACTCGTGGTGAAGGTATCGCACCTCAGTAACAAACTAGAACAGCTGTCAGCGGGCTTGTTGTTCATCGATGCCATACTAGACGCTTTCTAAAATCAGAGGTTTCCCTTCCTCCCCAGTAAAGGGCCTAGAAACTGGCAAAAATGCACGGTAAGTGGGACCCCAACCCTCCAGAAGCAATTTACGTTCTTACCAGGTTAAAAAGAAAGCTTACCACTTTCTTCAAGTTCTATTGGCTCTGCTTCTGAAGCCATTTCTGCGGTAGAAGCCATCAGCCTGTTTCGTTTCCGAACTCGCCTAGAATTAACTGCTCCTCCACGGCGCTTTCGTTGAGCCTAAGAGGGGACAGAGCCGTAGCATTGTCGTTAGCAGTAACATTAACGTGGCCCTCATCTTGGCGGCACCAATGAAGGCACGCGAGGAGACACAAAACACTCCCCTGAAAGGCTGTAATACGCAAAGAATGGGGGTATGGGTCATTCCTACCCGAATGCATCGCAGCAAGGAAAAGACATCACCCCAGATCTCCTACTCTTTGGGTCACAAAGGAAAAACGTATCGTGACGGCTTGCAAGAGAGAAGACTAGTTCACAATTACGTCAGACGTTCGCTTCCAGCCAACCACTGGAATCAGTCTGACCTAAGGTTTTTGCTCGCACCGTAAGCATTTCTGAACTATACTAGCACCTAGACAGACTGAAAATCTTAAGTCTCACAGAGCATGAAGGTACATGACGTTTGAATCTGCTTATATGTTCCAATGTGTTTACTACAAACTCTTAAAATCATTTCTAGAAGTACCATAAAGCACACGTTTTAAGAATCAGGTTTGCATTGAGTAGTACAATACTTACTGTGCTCATAGTGTTTCTTGATCTAAATCCACAGAAAAAGCAAGAGGTACCAATACCATAAAATTAATTGCAAGGAAGCTACAACTATCAAATCCTTATATTCCTTTAGGTCGTACACTGTCAAAGGTCCAGATTTCTCAGTGTCTGAGACCGACGTTCTTCCAAACCTGCAGGAAAAGAAGGGAGAAGATGACCTATCTGTAATGCTCGTTCTCTTGAATACACCCTCGCCAAGATTCCCATTCCCGAGTCACCAGCTCCTATCCCAAGCTAGAGGGGAAGTCCCAGAGCTTGGTATTTGAGCCTCAGACACCTACAGCTGGGCCTGAAGCCTCAGTCATTCTTACCCGCTTCCTAAACTAAACACCAGAATAAGCTAGTTTGTTAGCAAACTAGAAAAATACTAAGGAATCCCAATTAAGTTTAACTGAAAAACAACGGATTGAGGCAATGTTTGTGTGTGGGCAGGAATCACTGGGAATTGTGTCATAAGCAACCATCTTCAGGGAACACAAAATTCCAGATAAGCGGTTCTCTTCCCCAACCCGTCTCCAGATTCCAACAGGTGGGAGCTGAACAGCTTGAGAGGAATCTAAAGCAAGCGGAGCAGAGAAATTTCAGCTTAGAAATACTCGTGGATCTGCAAGAGCATACGAGTGTACGGTAGCTACTCTGTGGTAACTGTGAGTGTGCATGCTCCTACCCACCAGACAGCGAACTGCTAAGTGGGAAGAGGTGAAAAGCAAGTATAAAGGCGGTTATGAGCATCTGACACGGTACTGAAGTTCACACCTTAAAGCTTGCTCCTGGTAAAATTATCCTGTGTCCAACACACAATGAGGAGCTGGGGGGGACGCAGCGGGGGGACCCCAAACAAGTGAAGTAACTAATTTTAGAAGACAAAGCATTACAAATTAGTAGGGAAATTATTTTCTTTAATAGATGTAGTAAAGTTGTTATAAGGCCTAGGAATCAAGCCTGCCAGACAACTTGCATTTTACTGCACAAAAGACCAAAGGCCTTAACAGACAACTCAGTGTCCAATGACTGAGCCTACAGGAATCTTTGTTACAAATCCATCTTAAAAAAAAAAATCACCTCTTGACACACAGCTGCTTTTTCCTCCAGGGCTCTGAAACCATCTAGAATTCCCTGTCCCTGTATGTTTTTTACAAGTCTGACAGCACAGAAGCCCCGGCAAGCCTTAAAACTAGCTAAGTAATGTAATCCAAAGATAAGTCTTACTAGAAGGACTGTTCCACTGCAGTCAAACAAAACAGGAAGGCAAGGCAGAAATCCACTCGCTCCAGGTACTGACCTTGACCTACACTGCAAAGACCAGCACAGAGTCCTTCAGAAAGAGGGCACAGCCAGGGATAGGCCAAAGCTGAGCTGTGACAAAGCAAACCTCAGCGAACAAGTGGGAAGAAATGCATATGCAGGATAATCCACTGCGTTTGCGACAAAGCAGCTTGACTATGTGAGTCCTCCACGGTCCTGAACAATCTAGAAGATTCAGCTCACTGCTCTCATCACAGTTCTGAATTATTACATCAGCTCAAAAGGCGCAAATTCCTGCAGATGGTATAGGCCCTTGTCTACTCTATGTAGACCATGAACATGGCTGTCCCAGAAAAGGGATGGTATGGGGCCACTGTCACGGTGTAGACATCATGTTATGGCCTCAAAGACAAAATGAAATAATGCCTAATGCCAGATTTCTGGAGTTGGTAGCTTCCAGGTAATTAGTCTTCTCTAAACAAGAGTTGTAGGGACTTCAGGCAAGACCTGACAAGAGCACCAATGGACACACAAAGACATCATCTAAAAGCATAAAATAAATCCATAACTAGTCTATAGTTCTTTTTGCCTCAATCTTTAATAATACTGATGGACCTTTTGCTGCCCGGCCCCCTGAGTCAGAGGACCACGAGTGCGGGAACAGTGACTTTCCATTTGTGGACACCAAAATCGTAAGGGACCAGCTGTATCAGCTGAATGTTCACAAGTCCATGGGGCCTGATGGGATTCATCCCAGAGTACTGAAGGAGCTAGCGGATGTTACGGCAGGGCCCCTCTCCATCATCTACCCAAAGGCTTGGGGGGCTGGGGAGGTCCCTGCTGACTGGAAGCTAGCCAACATTATTCCAGTTTACAAGAAGGCCGTGAGGGAAGACCCAGGGAACTACAGAGGTGTTAGTCCAACCCCAGTTGCTGGACAAATTATGGAGAAGATCATACTGGGTGCTACTGAAAGGTGTTTAAAGAACAATGCAATCATCAGGCACAGTCAACACGGGTTCACATAATTTGACATCCTCCTATGATAAGGTCGCCCGCCTAGTGGATGAAGGGAAGGCAGTAGATGTAGGTTTTTTGGATTTTAGTAAGGCTTTTGATACTGTCCTTCACAGCATCCTTCTGGACAAGTTGTCCAACTGTGGGATGAGCGGGTTCACGGTGCGCTGGGTGAAGAACTGTCTGAAGGGCAGAGCTCAAAGGGTTGTAGTGAATGGGGCTACATCTGGCTGGCGACCAGTCACCAGCAGTGTTCCTCAGGGCTCAATCCTAGGGCCAGTTCTGGTCAATGTTTTTATCAATGAACTGGATGCGGGAGCCGAATGCACCATCAGCAAGTTT